>NC_054845.1:22332321-22643928 GCF_018345385.1 Vulpes lagopus
ACTGGATAATATGAAAAAATAAGTTTCAACTTTACTACATTTCAGCTATGTCCTTTTCTTAGGTCAGTCAACAGTGGATTTTTCTATTTCAAAGTCTTACAAACTGATAAAAGAATTATGTTTACAAATTGTGTCACTTGCTTATTCACACAAGTTACCTACTAGTTCAGAAATAAACCAACAGACCAACAAAGGAAGACTTACTGTGCAGCCAGGCTGCTTGGGGATAACTGCCCACCTTCCTCGTGCCACACATGCGTCACATTATCAGAGCCACCTGCAGAAATGACATTTATATAATTAAGCAGTAAACATATTTGCTTCAAGGATTTATTTTTCATAGCAAAAATGATCACAGGTAAATAAATGGGAAGAAAATGCAGAAAAATCTGCAGAATTCTTCTCCAAAAGATTTTACAAAGGATAGCTATGCTCTTTTTGTTTTCGAAACAGTGAGGATATTTATAAATAATAGATGCCTGCTAATCAGAATAACCCCAATGGTCAAGCACATGCATTTCTGTAAGAAATTCTTTCTCTGTCAAAACGTTATTTTCTCCTAAGACCTGTATGCATAGATGACTCTTGAATACTATAATGCAGACTGCCTACCACGTGATTTGTTAACCAAATGAGGCCCAGTTTCAGTCTTACAGGTCACTGGATTTTTTTGCCTTCAGTTGTCAAGAATGTAGCCTTAGGAAACATCTGCTATCACTAATCTATATTTTCCATCTTTCAAAAAGCAGCCACTGATTTCAACTGAATGCAGCTGTGAATGCAAATTGGCTCATATTAACAGAACTGTTCTGAGTGGTCTCAAATAATATGAAGGTTCAAAGTGTGGAAAGCTTCGCTAACTAATGGAAACCATATGGGAAGGTCTAATTCAACACTGTGGATTGCCCCTAGAAGTTAAATAGGTTGCTGATTCAGCTTGCCACATAACATTGTATCGTAAAAGAATAAGTGTGCAACAGTATTCACATGAAAAATTGAACATGAGAGTACTTTTAATGGCTACTGCATAAATAAAAATCATAAATCCGAAGCTTTCATTCAGCCCCTTTAGGGAAATGGAATCAATTTTTGCAGTCTTCTCTTGAGACACTACTTATTCCTTATAATCCAATATCTTTCAGTGCTGATATTTTTAACACTGGTCTAATCTCTTTCAGAAGCATATTTTATTACTGGCATTAATTGTTCTCTCATCGTCCCTAGTTAGTGTGTCTTAAAGGCTTTTATAAAGGTCCTATTGCAAAACTATGCAATCATCCATACTTTTCTGGTGCTGATCAATGAGTTTGTTTAAATTAGGATGTGTGTAAAAGAGACTATCACTAAATGAAAGACCTCCTTGTCCACCTCTGTATCAGTGGTGGATGAGTAATGTTTCTGCCATTGCTTGGACTTGGTACAGGGGCTTTTTCAGTCTTCCTGTGCAGCAGAGCAGAGGTTTCCTGTGTTCTGCTCAAGGTGTAGCTGAATGTTATTGCTCTAGCGATAGCAATGCATCAGTGAGGTAAAGAACCAAGAATGAAGATACCCAGAATAAATAAGCTTAATTAATAATGGTAATATCTATTATTTGTTGGCATGCATATATAGAAGAATTAAGGATAGAGCTCTGTTGGGACTTACACATTTGCAAAGTAAAAGTATATAAACAATTTTTCCAAGATCGAATCTTGCTCACTTTAAATTCTTATGTAATGCTGAGCAAGTTTATTGGCATTTGTATGCCAAATGGTTACAGAATTCTCTTCCTCATTAAACTATTTGGACGAGTAACTAATAGAAATTAGCTTTGTATATATCAATGATAGACTTGACCCTGACGTTGAGTAGGGACTCTTCCCTCTGGCCACTATTCCCTCTAGACTATAAAATATCTTGGAAGAAATAATGTACTAAATAGGCTTTAGTGAAATACAAACTTTTACAGAGCTTTGAAACAGTAAGACTTTACTTGTTTTTTTATTTGTAGGGCTAGGCATATTTTAAAAACGTACCCATAGATGTAGAAAGAAATCTAGTGCACAAATAATCTCTTTTCATCAGTAAGGATGGCTTTCCATTTAAAGAAGTAATTTCATATAATTTACTACTTTGCAAAAGAGCAAACTTTAATGAGTCACAAAGATATCCCTGTTCTCAAAACTCAGTGTTTATAAATGGAAATGCTAAAGCATATTAACTGTGAGGCAGGGATCTTCACTAGGGCAGAGCTGAGAATTAGATCCCTAAGACAGGAATTGAGGAGACAATCTTCTTCCTGTATATTAGAATCTTCATATTGTCATGGCTCTGAGTAGTCTCCTAAAGAAACCTTACAGTGTGTTGAATAACAGATGGACAGGAGATGGGAAAGGTTTGTAGGAATCAGAGTGCAGAGAGGAATGGAGGGGATGGTTGTTGAAAAACTTTATTTATTTATTTATTTATTTATTTATTTATTTATTTATTTATGATAGTCACAGAGAGAGAGAGAGAGAGAGGCAGAGACATAGGCAGAGGGAGCAGCAGGCTCCATGCAGGGAGCCCGACGTGGGATTTGATCCCAGGTTTCCAGGATCACGCCCTGGGCCAAAGGCAGGCGTTAAACCGCTGAGCCACCCAGGGTTCCCTGGTTGTTGAAAAACTTATGTTGGAAGGAATCTGTCATGATGAGTCAAACTCTACAATGGCTAGAAGTGGGAGCCATTTTGAGGTCTGATGATGGCAGGTACTTGCATGACCACATGAAATATCTTGGAATCAAGTGCGTATATGTCCCAGAAAGTAAATGTGAGTAAGGCCATTTGGCAAAGAGTTAAAGCAATTGGCTTTGTGGACAGACAGATCGAGGTTATCTAATCTCATTTTGGTCACTTGCAGGGTAGGTAACATAGGCAAAGTGCCCAGCCTCCTTATGCCTCAGTTTCTTTGTCTGTAAAAATAGAAGAATAATTCTATCTCATAGACTTATTTTCATGAAGAAAGTGATTTACGATAGTAAAGCACTTAGCATTGATACAAAGAGTACTAACTCTTATCTTTCTTCTTTGAAAGAGTGGTACAAAACATTCAAGGCTATCTGAACCGTGTCATCCATTAGAGAGAGCCCAAGCAACTTTGCTGTGAGACAATACCCAACTCCAGCTTAACTGAGTACAAAGCCAAAGGAGAAGTGTGCCGGTTTCACAAATACTCCAAAAAGCCATGAAGACTAAGCACCAGGTGGCCTAGGCAACATAGAGGTGTCTGTACTTGGGGCTAGAGGCCCTTGCACTGTTGAACTAGGGCCACCGGTTCAGCCTTCAATGACAAGTTTTAGTTCTCTGAAGAACTCCCAGGAATAACTAGAAGAATTTTTCAAAGACCACAAAATTTCCACTCAAGCAGGTAGGGATTTGGGGCTAATGTTTTCCAAGAATTGACTTTAAAGACTTTAATTGACTTTTATTAATCTTCAGACCAAAGAAGTCGCAAGTGCAGGAAATTAAAAACACAAACAAATGTAAGCGGCTCTAATTTTATAAATAACATATTTCTTTGATTGTATTTCCTGGTCAACCTGACCACCCAAAACATGTTTTAATACATGTAAAATCATTAGCATGTTCATAGACCTGAGACAGGACCATTCTTAAATATTGAAAACTGAGCTGTACTGTTCGCCAGGAAAAGTGTTTTGATGCTTCAGTTAATTAGAAGTGGTGCTTACTTCTTTGGCTTCTAAGTAGACCACTGATGAGCTTTTTTGTCCTTTGTAAGATTTTTTTTTTAACTTTATCCCTTAACTTATATAATTACAAGGTGTGAGTCTGAAGATGAAAAGAAAAAGAATGGTAAGAAGAAACTCAAAGTTCTCAAGTCTTCAAAATGCAAATAAAAAAATACAGAGGAAATAATTAGTGTTTGTTAGTGTACAGTCTGGTTTTCTGGCCAGGACTTTTTTTTTTTTTTAAAGAACAAGCATTTTTTTCCCAATGTTTGTCAAGACCATTAAATTTAACAACAATCAATCTTGCAAACTAGTCATTAATTCTGTAATTATATATACAAAAAAAAATGCTCTAGCCTCACAGAAATTGGTTTCCAATGGTATGTTAGATCGTCCAAGGAGAATTCTGCAAAGCCTATCCAAACTTGCTATCCATAGGAAAACTAACAGTTTAATGAGCAATAGTATAATGAACAATCAGCTTGTGACCTGATGCTCTCAGGATACTTAATTTGTAATCCAAAGGTAAAATCTACATATTTGAAAACTAACAAACTCAGCCAACCAAGTACCAAACATTTTACTTGGTACCTGAGAGTAGAGATTGATTCCTTACAACCCTAAATCTTTGTTTATATGTGCCTGTGTGTATGTATCTGTGTATTTCCATGCATGTGGTATATAATGCTATTTTACATATGCAAAGATGACATTATATGACTCACTAGAAACATGTCTTGTCTTACTGGGAATGACAGTCTATTACACAGATGTTCATCATATATTTTCAAGATGTCTGGTTAAGGGATATATATATATATGTGTGTGTGTGTGTATAATTTATTTATTTATTCATGAGAGACAGAGAGAGAGAGAGAGAGAGAGAGAGAGGCAGAGACACAGGCAGAGGGAGAAGCAGGCTGTCTGTGGGGAGCCCAATGTGGGACTCGATCCCGGGACTCCAGGATCACACCCTGGGCCGAAGGCAGGCACTAAACTGCCAAGCCACCCAGATGTCCCGATATATATTTTTACCAATGAAAGATTCATCTCGAATAAAAAGTCAAAATTTGGAAATGAGGGTAAAAATACCACAATTCAGTGTAGGCTTTTATTTGAAAAAGTGGTAGAAATCTATTTGTTGAGGCTTGGTCCTGATTATTTATTTTCTATATCAAGTATAAACACAGCTTTACAAACTAAGAGAGATAATTTTCACCTAAATATAAAAATTCTCAAAAGTCACAGCCTCTTTTTTGGCCATTTCTCCCTTTCTTTGATTAGCTAGAGATCCAGATTTCATTGAGGCATATTTGGCTACCTAAGAATAATATCATCTATAAATGATTACTTCGGTTGCACTCTGTTTTATATTTCCAACAGGCTTCACATCATGATCATAACAGAATAGAGTAAGCTGGAACTATAATACCTCGAGCTGGGGAGTCCAGAGTGTACAGCAGATGTTTAACAGATTTATGGAGTGTTTTGAAACCTTCGTTAGTTGTGACATGTGGATAAACCTTCTGCACGACCAGCAGCGCACTAGAGAGTCAAAAAACAATTAAACCAGATCACATTTCAGGGTTTGCAGACAGAAACAAAAGGTTAATTCAAGGAGAAAATGGCTACAGTATAGAAAATTATTTTTATAGCATAAGAGACAAGATGCTGCTTTTGTCGTTTAATTACTTGTCTGTTCATGCACAAAATCCCCCCAAAATGTTCTTGAACCAGACAGAGCACATTACGTTTCCCGGATTCTAAAGACTGGGGAATTCAACAGCCTAAAAGTGAGGGAGTAAAGTTCACATCAAGTGTTTCTGTTAAGACTTACAAGTAGGTGGTTAGGAAAAGCAAGGTCCAATGAAAGGATGCCTTTTTTCTCTTTTTAAAGGAAAAATTAAATACTGGAAAATATTTTCATTAAAAATCAAACCCAGAAAAGGGACCCCACTTCAGGAATAATAATTACTTAAGCATTTGATAAAATTTATCTTTTGCTAAACAAATGGTAATATTTTTGAAAAAGAAATGGAGCTTGCCCTAATTAAAGACTGCATTCTATCCTCTAAGTGTCCCGTAGGCACTGCTCCAAGGGTAGCTCAAAATTAATATCCAGACTAACTGGCACTATCTTCCTAGAATTTTTATGTTACAAATGAGATGGGCAGTCTGCACTGGGGAAGGCCAATCAGCAAATTCACTTACACTTGAGTTCATTCCATACTTTCAAAAAAGCAATTTGTTTCTTAAGAAATGTCTTTTTAATTCCCTTATTGTCATTAGTACATTAAAAAAAGTTGTCATTGTATGTCTGAATTTCCCAAATACTCTGATTTATATCAATAATCAAGGACAGTGTGTTAATTTACATGAGTAGTAACTAGAACAATAGGCTTTGTTAACACTCTGCCATTTTAGGGCTAAATGTACAAATGAGCTAATAGTTTTTCCCTATGTACCTTAGTCAACTAAAGGCTCACTCCAGCAATAGATTTAGTATGTGCACATATTTTCATGGTTTTCTACAGTATTTTTGACATTTTTAATATTTAGATGAAGGTCATTTTAGTTTCAGCTCCTTAGCTATGAATAAAAGCTGTATTCAGAAAAGTAAATTTTGAGCATCTTCTAGATTCTAGTATAGTATGAGGTACACATATAGATATGTGCATATGTGTAGATACACACATACATATATAATTTTATTTAGTACTCCAATGATTCTGTAAAGTCCACTTTATTTGCCCTGTTTTACAATGGGAAAATTAGAGCTTGAAAAGTTACCTAACGTAAACAAGGTTGCCCAGTATGTATACATGCAGCTGATATTGTCTAATTTCAAAGTTTACACTCTTTCCATTCTAAATCTTGCCTCTGACACTGAAACTTTGACCCAACATTGCTGGGCAAGAGGAAGGCAGAGATTTCCTGCACAGAGCCCATGGGCATTGGTAACTTGTTATTGTGTTTGGCCATAGATGCTTAGCTGTATTTTTTTCATCTGTGCTCTCTCTATATAACAGTGGATACCTCAGGCATTTTTATATTTGCCCAAAGAATCTTCCAGTTCTCAGACTTTGGGTTTTCTAAATCCTGGTGACCGCAGAGACAAGTTAGATGGTCTCAGTGTACAGATTTCTGCCAGCCTTCTCCCAGCTTGGCCCTCTGCCTGACTCACCTGCTCTGTTGTCAAACAGTAACACCTTCAGAGACTGAACCATTGGCAATCTCATTAAAGCTGTCAACATTATTGTTATTAACATCGTTAATTAAATGTCAGTAGACTTAATTTATCTTTTTCTTCCAAAACGTTTAACTTAAAAATAATGACACCTGGCCTTCATCCTCTCTGAAATCCTTTGAACCATTCGTTGATCAAATATTTTTATTTTACTTCACAGACTTTTTCCCACTGCTCTTTATCACATAAAAACAGAAGTTACCCCCCAAAAGTCATAAGTAAAGATAATTTTACAAAAGAGTTTTCATGATTTGTATTTCAGCACAGCTCTCTCATAAATGGTGAAAATCACATACATTTTTTCCATATAGACTTCATGGTTTTTGGGGGGTTGCTCATTTTTGCTAATTTCTGCCATAACATTAACATTATATAATTTAGTTTTGGTGATGGGTTAATAATGATGTATACCTCAAAAAAATAAAAAAGTTTTTGAGGGAAATGACTAAAGTTTTTGTGGGGTTCATTTATCCCTATTACTTGACCAACAAGAGTAAGATAAACCAATGAAACTAATTTCATATACAGTCAATTATGTGAGGAAAGTATGGCTCTTAACTACACTGTCAGTTTAATAACAGTAATAAAGAAGATTTATCTCTAAAAAATGGTTTCAAAGCACTCTCCAATAGAAATATAATGCAAGTCACATATTTAAATTGTATAGTAGTCATCTTAAAAAAGTTAAACAGAGGAAATTAATTTTAATAAAATATTCTATTGAATCCAATATATCCAAAATGTTATTATGTCAATAGCTAATTGATATAAAATTATTAATGAAATAATTTTAAATCTCTTACTATTCTAAGTTTTCAAAACTCAGAATGAATTTTATATTTTTGGAGCATCTCAACTCAGATGCTAAATTTTTATTGAATATTTAAATATTCAGGGGGGTTCAGGGTGACTCAGTCAGTTAAACGTCTGCCACTTGATTTTGGCTCAGGTCATGATCTTAGGGTCCTGGGATTAAAGCACCATGTCAGGCTCCATGCTCAATGGGAAGTCTGCTTGGGAAGTCTTCCCCTCTCCCTTTGCCCCTTTCTCACTCATGTGCACAGTCTCTCTCTCAAAAAAAAAAAAAAAAAAGAGAGAGACGAAGAAAGAAATCTTTAAAAAAAAAAGAAATATTTAATCTGTATTTCCATTTCATTACAATGACAGATGAAAAAGCAAGTTCATATACCAACATTGTTCCGAAGATACTCAAAATGTTAACATTAACTGAATGAAATATCAGTGTTTACAATTTAAATACAGTTAACAATTCAGAATTTTAGTAAAATCCACATGTGGTAGCCCAGGGCTATCATACTAGAAAAGAACAAGTGTATAAATTAGTAATAAAAAGCTAAATTAAATATTGACCACTTAAAAAAAGAGTTGTTTAAAGTCAAATGTCATTCACTTTTTTTTTTTTTCTTAAGGAGGGAAGGGTGGAGGGAGAGAGAGAATCCCAAGCAGGCTCCAGTGTGTGGCCTGATAATCCTAAGATCATGACCTGAGCCAAAATCGAGAGTTGGATGCTTAACTGACTGAGTCATTTACTTTCAAATAATTTGAAGCTATTTCTTTTAGCTATTTCTGTCTTCTTTTTCATTATTATGTAGACGGGTTTACAACATTTGTAATTATTGACAGAAAGTATGCTCTATTGCATAAAGCTATAATACACAACAATTTTATTTAAAATTTTAAGACAGTTAAAATAGCCACAGTGCATTCCCATAATTTACTTCACTAAAATAATGCCTAAAGTATTTTATTTACTTATTTGTTTTTAAATCTAAAGTATTTTTTGGATCTCCTATCTTATATGGAATATTATTTGGTGGGATTTTTGTTTTTTGTTTCTTAGCCAAATTTCATTGAGGTATAATTCACATGCAATAATATGCACTTATTTTAGGTGATAATTCAGTGAGTTTTAACAAATATGTATACTGATACAGCCATTACGCTAGTAAGACATAAAAGCATGTCGATAATCCCCAGAAAGTTTTCTCATGCTCCCCCAAGAGATGTCCTGGGACCCACTCATCTAATTTCTAATGCAATAAACTTATTTTAGCAATTTTAGAACATCATATAAATGGAATAATATAATACCTATACATCCTGTAGGTGTTCTTTTTTTTTGGGGGGGGGGGGACTGGATTCTTTTGCCAGCATAATATTCATATTTATTTACATTATTGTGTGATTCAGTAATCTGTTTTTCTTGTTGAGTAGAATTATAAATGAACTATAATTCTTTTATAATTCTATTTATGGATATTTGGCTTTTTCCTCCAATTTTTAGCTATTATGAATAAATCTGCTGTAAACATAGCATATAAGTCTTCATGTGGGCATATGTTTTTTATTTTATTGGGTAAATATCCAAGAATAGAATTCATATGGGCCTACTGTTAACTTCATTAGAAGCTATCACACTGTATTCCAAAGAGTTCTATCTGTTCTACATTTTTGCCAACAATTGGGCTTGTCCATCTTTTAAAATTTTATACATTCTAGTGTGAGTGTGTAGTGATGTCTTAATGTGGTCTGATTGTTACTTTGACTCTTTTTATTGCTACACTATGTGATTCAAATGATTCTCTTTCTCTTTTAATTGATTTATCCATTTGCTTGTTAAAACAGAATACAAATAAGAGCAAGGGGATGAAGTGTCAAAATTCTGGGTGAGTGAAAATCACCCCAACTGCTAAAATGAGGACAAGTCTAGAGAACCAAACTTCTTAAGATCTTGCTCCTTCTGTAATTTAGTTATGATGTGCTACTGTGGAAGGAGCATAGGACTTGGCTTTGGATTCCTCGGCCCTGAGTCCTATCTTTGCCACTTACTAGTTCTAGAACTTTGGCTAGGTCATTTGAAAAGCTTTGTTTCCTCTTCTACAAAATGGAGATATCAGTTGTCTCAATCTGATAGCATTGTTGTGGAATCAAAAGAGATTAATGCACCAACATAAGGTCTTATTATAAGGTCTTTGGAAGCTCTTGGAAGCTTTCCAAAGAAGATGAGAACACTCTCTTCTGGTACTTCAGACATTAGAGATGGAATACGTTGTGTTCTTAGTGGCATATTAGAGAGGCAGCCTGGATTCTGGAGTTAGAAAACTCAGGATTAAATCTTCCTTGCTGTATAATCATCAAATATTTCATTTTCTTGACCCTTTGTCACATCATTTACAAAATAAACACTAGTTTAGTTGTAGTGTTTAATGTGGTATATATAAAGGACTCAGTAAAGTGTCTGGTATAAAACAGACACACAATAACTGATAGTTGTTGATGTAGTGTTGTTGTTGTCTTCAATGTGCATTTCTAAATCAGCTACACAGGAGTCAAAGTCAAACTAAGTACGATTCCATTAAATTCGAAACGCTAGTCTGAACTCTTTTATAAGGAAAGTAGCCTTAAAGGGGTTTCTTCTGCAAAAATAATTTCAGATCTTTGTGCCAAACAAAGCCAAACTAGTATGCAAGTTTTGAAATCATTTATTTATAGGTTGGCTGCACGTGTTGGAAGCCAACCCCACTGAGGTGACTCAATTCAAAACTCCAACCAACAGGTTATTTTACATTGGATGGTATCAACTAAAACCCAGTGGGACAGTTTATTCTTGGGCAGTTTAAATGCTAAATGCACAGAGTGCTGGTTGCCCCTGAATGAGCCTGAGCCAATGTTCTAATTGACTATTGGTCCTTTTATACACCTCTTTCTCAAAAGGTCTGCAATAACAACTGATAATAGATCCTTCTGGGGGGCTTGGGGGGGGCCTGTGGTTGAGCATCTGCCTTTGGCTCAGGTCATGATCCTGGGGTCCTGAGATCGAGTCCCATATCAGGCTCCCCACAGGGAGCCTGCTTCTCCCTCTGCCTATGTCTCTGCCTCTGTGTCTCTCAAGAATAAATAAATAAAAAGATCTTTAAAAAAAAAGATCCCTCCCTCACTTCCTCACATACTCTTGGATAGCCCTGATGACTGTAGTGTGTGTTTTGCCTTTGCTTAACCAATGCCCTCATCTTCATTGCTAAATTTGCAATAAAGCATGAAGGATTATTTGCCCCATGTTTAAATTACTTACCTAGCAGTGATCCTCACAGGTAACATTAAAAAAAAATTTCTTTGTTCCACTTGATTCTTGTATTTTCTTACCTGTTTGCATTTCGAAGAACATCAAGTAGATTGCTTAGTGTTGTGTCATTCTGGAACACATTTGGAAAACTAGAAAGAAGCTGCCACACAGCGGTCTGCTCTTGGACTTGTGAGAAGAAGGACAGCACTTTGACCATTTCCTGGAATACTGTCTTCTGGTTGCTGGGATCACTTGATATCTTATAAAATAACAAACAGGGCAAAATGAGAGTTCAGCATTTGTATCATATGACTTACCGTTTTCAAAAGCATTAAAAATTTAGATTTTCACATAATTCTTTCTGATTTCCATATACTTTGAAGTCATTCTTTGCTTGGAAAAATTACAACACTTTTTAATGTCCTTAAACATAATTGGATTTTTTTCTATACCTCCAGAAATTGGCATATTTCAAATTTGGTTATATTTTTAGCTGTATTTATAAGAAAGATTTTAAATTGCATTTTTGAAAATTAAAATTAATTTCTTAAAATGAAATTAGAGTCTGAGAAATGTTTTTGCTTTTCCCTAGGATCTGGTTTAGGAGTTATAGACATATCTTCTCTGTGTCTATTAGCAGACTTTATCTTAATTATTATTTGCGTTCAGAACCCTTACAACTATATATATTTGCTACCATAATTACACATACACACATACTTAGTGGAATAAAATATTTCCAAAGTTCTGTTGCCATACCAGAAACTTTAGTTATAATAAATGATTTACGGTGAGTGAATCTATTTATTAATCACATTTTTATATTATAAGCAAACAAATAACAAAAACTGTGACTTTTGCTCTTGCTCTGGATCATAGGACCCAATGAGTACTTTCAAAGTAAAGTATGTCTTCATTATATTCCCACCCGAAGTAATTTTCTTAATAAACTCATTCTTACTGGTAAAGTCAGGCTTTGTGTTCAGTTGTAATTCAAGTTCTTTCATGCTGAGAATGTGATTTTGAACAATGTATTCTTAACCACACATTCTACCCTACATGACTGCTGAATTTGTTTAGAAAGCATTTTAAGTGCTCTATGTTGAATTGGGGTTATTATAACAGTGTCTCTAATCTGGTTCATTTAGAAAACTCAGATTACTAAAGGTAATTCAAGCATTCTGTACTTAACAAAAACTACAATAAAATTCAGAGAATCAAGAGGAAAGTATCAAAAGTGGATATGTTTCATTTATTCCTGTTTATAAAATTTCAAGAAAATTCTGAGTATTTTTGTGATCTTCATTGTATATGGGGGTTCATTAAATGTAGACTATGGGTACCTTCTTTGCACATCATAATTTAAGAATAGCATATAAAAGTGGTCATTACCGCTTTACAATATAAACTCCTTGACCCCAATATATAATGTTTTGAAGAGAGGGACATATCGTCTCATCAAAAATCAGATTTTTTAAGTAAGTTTGATGTTAATGTGAAAAATTAAAAAGATAACCCATTATTCTAACTTTTTTTTTAAAGATTTTATTTATTTATTCATAGAAACACAGAGAGAGAATGAGAGGCAGAGGCACAGGCAGAGGGAGAAGCAGGCTCCATGCAGAGAGCCTGACGTGGGACTCGATCCAGGATCTCCAGGATCATGCCCTGGTCTGCAGGCGGCACTAAACCACTGAGCCACGGGGGCTGAGAGTTATATGGCTCCAATAGTTTAATTACTACACTATTACAGCCTGAGTAATCTTCCTTAAATAGCTCAGACAAAACAATCTTCATTCACCATAGAGCAAAACCATCTACAAAGATATGTTTATAATATCCATAGTGCAATATTTTCAGTCCAACATTGTAATAATTTCAATCTTGCTTATTTATTTATTTATTTATTTATATTTATTTTTAAATCTTGCACCTTTAAATGCAAAGCAGACATGACTTAGATATTGTGTGTGAACCTCTGTGTGAGGAATCCATGCCAAGCGTGAGCACATATTCCAGTCAGCATTTCCCAGGCCATGTAGGTTATAGACTTACTCTCTGACTCAAGTGGAATCACCTTGTGGATACAAGAATGGAAACAATACATTTCCTTTCATTGTTTAAGATGTCCTGATCAAATTAAAATATTTACACTCACCTGAGAGAATTGGTTGGTTAGTTCATGGAGAGAAGACTCTAAAAAAGTCATATTTGATAGGCAAAATTTGTTAAAAACGTTTTTCCCCAGAGTGGTCCAAGAGAAGGCGTAACGAGTGATATAGTCTGGATAGCTCTCACACAGTTTTCTTCGTATGTCTTCTGAAGTTGAATTTTGCTCTAACAGCTAAAAATACGTGTGAGAAGAGTGAAATAATATGTTAATAAATATAGATATAAAGTTGTCTAGTCTTCAAGGAAACTGACTTACCTTTAGAATAGCTATTTTAAGGCTCCTACATTATAGCTGGTTTTAAAATAACACCAAAATACATTTGGTTTATTTATGAAAAGTTACAAGAGAATGTGTGAATGTGGTAATTCTTGTCATTGTTATGTTTTAAATGATTCATATATGATTTGTTTAATTGATTTCCTGTCTGACCAGAGAAGCTAAATGCATCAGATCTTTTCTGACAAAAATCTTCAGACTTAAAATCTGAGTTTTTTCCTAGGCATTTAAGCAGCAAATTCGATTGTCCTAACTCTTTGTGACACTTCAAGGGAAACTGGCTGCGATCTTTGGAAGACTTCCAGAGAGGAGGAGCTTTGGCTTCCAAAACCCACAGTAGTTTTTTTTTTTAGAGAGTGGACCAACATGGATTATGTTTCATCTGCAAAGCAAATACTTCATTTAGGAATTATACTTATGAAGAGAAAAGGAAAATATATATAAAAACACATAAAAGTATATAATTTACAATAGCAATGATTGGAAAGTGTTTCTGTGATGGAATCGTAAGTCTTTCATATATTTCACAGTACAGACCAGTCATAGACACAGCACTAATTTCAGGTATAATAGTGATCACATTCATTATTTTAAGTTGTTTAGGTATTTACAGAGCCAATTATATTTATTTATAATGTTGAATGGGTCCTTTCTAACAATTAATTCTTAGAACCCCATGAGTGAGGGCCAATTAACTTTATCTTCCCCTTTAAGATTATGTCACAAAAGCTACACTCTGCCTTCCAGTGACGCAGCTTCTAAGTGAATGGAATAAGACAGGATCCACTAATTCTAGGATATACTAGAAGTGCCAAGTCTTCTAGTCATTCATCCATATCTCTTTCTTAACATTACACATAAACTCACTCCAAAATGATTTCTCTACTCATTTTTGCAAAGGTTGCAAAAAAGCAGCAAAGAGAAAGAAAGGAATCAGAGAGATTGAGAGAGATTGCTGACACAGGCATCAATATGTCATCCTAATTTTTACATCCCTTCTCTGCTGCAACTACTCTAAAAATATGTATCTATACATAGAAAATTCATTTTTGACTTATCTCCACTGGATATATGACTCTGTGCTGCCTCACAAGATTCTGAAATTTCATTCCGTGTGAGAAAGAGAATGTGGGAGTTTCAATACAATGAAGTGTATCTTTGAGAATAGTGTTGTTATCCTAGATATTAAAGAATTTAACTGATCCAGGGAAGACTGTTTGCTTCTAAAAACTAATATGGAAGAAATGGAATGGAATAAAATAACTTTCTCCCCATTTACATTGCTGGCCTGATTTAGGGAGCCTTTAAATTGGAATTAACTGAGCATACTGGGGGCTTCTTATGCCAAATAGGGAGCTTTAGGTATCTCAAATATTATTCTCGTTGGAACTGGACTTTCAACGTCTAGACTAAACTGAACAGGAAAGTCTTATATTTCAGCCCACACTGACAGAACTGCCTTGATGCTTAAAAATGGCTTTGCTGGAATCCCTACCCTATTTGCATGGTCCTTTGGCTTATTTACATAAACCAGTTTATGAAGATGCCTCACACAGAATGTTAATTCAAAGGTAACTAACAGAGACATATTAAGTAGCAGAGGTTATGATCACTGAAGAATGAATAAAAGTCAAAGCTATGTCCTATATCCTATGTTCCATCCAGATGGAAGAAGTGTCTACTACACAAAACATGGATTGCGTATGTGTGCACGTGTGTATGACCGAGAGAGACAGTGAGCAAGAGAGACAGAAGTCCATTAGCAACTATTGAAAAAAATGATCTCTTTAATTTCTGAAGAGCACATAGAGCAGGGGCCAGCCAAATAAAAGTAGGAGTCTGGCTGGATGAAAGACAGTAAGGAAAAGTCAGGATTGTGGTCAACAGAAGAGTACCCGTTCTGCCTAAAGGCATTCAAATTCAATTACCTAAGATCCCTACACACACACACACACACACACACACACACACACACACACACACACATTTAGCTCACAGGCTGCCAGTTTATGCCTCTGATAGAAATTATTTTTTTGCCAGTTGGAATCTTAAAATAAGAAGGATCCATTGGCAAGCTCTCCAAACTATGCTAAAGAAAAGAATTTTACTACTTTAGGGAGGTATTTTCCATAGCTCCAAATTTTCCAAAGGCATTATCAGTATGGATGAGGCAGCAAATTTCATATTAGAGCTTCATTTGCTGTCATGTACCTTTTTTCCCTTCCCTGTTTCAGAAAATTAGAAGATCATATATAATGTGACTCTATCTCTTACTAAAGGATAATCTTAACTTTGATTAAGGCACTTAACAGGGAAATAAAATGTCCAAGACCTTAAAAAGAATTCAGAATGTTGGAGAATTAAGCTTTTTTTATGGAAAGGTTCCTGAGAAAAGAATCTCCCTGAGACATTACTCCAAATGGGAGGGGGTCCCAAATATCTTCCTATTTGGGAGATCCTTTTATTAAGCTAAGAAGCATTTGTTCAACTGCTATTTATTATCAGCCCATTATAAAACTGAGTGAAATTACCTTTTCCAAACCAAGGATCCGGGCAAGGACTTGACTACTATTGAAAGTATCTGTTCCAGTGCTTTTCAAAACAGAACTTGGACTGGGAAATACTGTGGCTGTAATAGAAGAAAGAACAGATTAACATTCTAAACAAATACACAAAAATGGGCAGATTCGCATAAGAATCCATAAATATCACTTGTGCCCTTACATACCCCACAGCAAAAATGTGCTCAAATATGCAACTTCCATGAAAGTTTTGTACTGGCAAAATGGCAAATTCCATTATTATTTCTTTTCACATAAAATTGTGATGGTTTTGGTCTGCTCTTGGGTTTCTTCCAATCATTTTAGATGTCATTTGCTTTCATTCCAGTTTATGTCATTAAACTTCATCACCAATATTATTGCCTAATAAAGTGAATCATTTCTGTGCAGGCTTAGAGGATTTAAGGTGCCTCTACAAGCTCCACAGATCCATCATATCTAACATCTGTTCAAAGGATCTGCCAATGCACATCTGGTGATAATGGTTTTCTTTTTAATTATTCAATTGGGAGGCTGAAATCTGCTTAGGATCATAAATTCTTTCCTCCCCAAAGTGTTTTCTGAAAGATATTTCAGATCAAATAAATGGGATGAAGCAATTAGTCCAAACTACAATATACTCTAATTAAGTAATTCTCAAAGTAGCCTCATCTAGTACTATTTATGATGTGGTAGGGTATTGTGGTTAGGAGTATTAGCTAGAAGATTATGTTCATACCTATAGCATGGATGTTCATTAGGCCAGTATGTTACCTTTAATAAGTTTTGGACACACATACTTTGTTATCCTCACAGCAAAGAATCTTAGTATTCAAAGATAGAGTGATCTATTATCATGGTGGCCTAAGTTTTGTTATAATGCCCGTGGGGCTGAAGAATTTACCAACTGATTCCTCTGGATCAAGGTGATACATTTGTGAGATGAGTGGCCAGGGTAAAAACATAATCTGTGGCTACTGAGCAAAGACAGAGCTTACTAGATCACAACACCATGATCTTATTTCTACTGTGCTTTAAGCTACTCAGCCAAATACCCTCAGATCATTCACAACAGAACATTAACTCCTCAGAACCACTCACTACTATATTCCTACTACATTAACACAGGACCTTTGTCATTTGGTCCATCAACCTGTATTGGAATGTTATTTAATGTCATAGTTTTTTGTTTTTATTTGCGTATAGTTCACATACAGTGTTACGTTAGTTTTAGGGGTACAACATAGTGATTCAACCTCCCTATATGTTATGCTATGCTCACAAGTGCAGCTATCATCTATCACCATATAATACTATGACAACATCATCGACTATATTCCGTATTCCCTATTCTGTGCCCTTTACTGCTGTGACTTATTTATTCTGTAAGTGGAGTCTTGTATCTCCCATGCCCCTTCACCTATATTGTCTGTCCCTCCTCCACTATTTCCTTCCCTCTGACAACCATCAATTTGTTCTCTGTATTTATAGGCCTGATTCTTCTTGTTTGTTTATTCATTTGTTTTGTTTTTTTAGATTCCATTTATGAATGAACTCATATGGTATTTATCTCTCTCAGTCTGGCTTATTTTACTTCGCATAATACCCTCTAGGTCTGTCCTGTTGTTGCAAATGGCAAGATCTCATCCTTTTTTATGGTGGCATAATATTCCAGTGTGTGTATGTGTGTGTGTGTGTGTGTGTGTGTGTGTGTGTACACCACATCAACTTTATCCTATTTTACCTATCAATGAACACTTATGCTGCCCCATGTCTTGGGTATTGTAAATAAAGCTGCAGTAAACAAAGGGTGCATATATCTTTTCAAATTAGTATTTCATTTTATTTGAGTAAATACCCAGTAGTAGAATTATTGGATCATGCGGTATTTCTATTTTTCGTTTCTTGAGGAAACTCCATACTGTTTTCCACAGTGGCTGTACCAACTTACACAATGTTATAGAATCTTATATATTCCATGGCATTTTTAACAGTACTTCTTTTTTTTATTTCAGAGCACCAATCACATTACAAACATACAGGAATCTTCGTTTTGTTCACTAATATATCCCCCAGAGATACGACTGAGCTTACATGATAGCAGGCACCTAATAAATATTTGTCAAATGAATGTAAAACAGTCCTGCTTTTTAGTTTATTTCCAATTTACAGCTTCTTATGGGTGTCTCATGACCATCGGTGTCAGAATTACTTGGTGTAAGGCTCATGCAGCTCAGCTGGAAGGTTTTCTGCACTCTCAAGTGTGAGGGTCCCTGGTGTAGCTATAAAGGAAGCACACAGTCCCATTTAAAGACTATGATACTGAGCGCTGAGAGAGAGGAGTAAGGATATAGTGGAAAGAGTCCTGGCTTGGCTGTTACTCTAGAACCCGGTCTGCTGGATAAGCATGGACAGGGCACGTAACTTTGTTGGGCCTCGTTTGGACAAATATCTGAGATTTCTTTTTTTCTTTTTTTTTTTTTAAGATTTTATTTATTTATTCATGAGAGACATGGAGACAGAGAGAGAGAGGCAGAGACACAGGCAGAGGGAGAAGCAGGCTCCATGCAGGGAGCCCGACGTGGTACTCGATCCCGGGTCTCCAGGATCACACCCCGGGCTGAAGGTGGCGCTAAACCGCTAAGCCACAGGGGCTGCCCGATCTCTGAGATTTCAATCCAATAACTTTTTTTTTCTTTTTCAAACTTGAAGTATGATTAACAGACAGTATTACATGAGTTTCCGTATACAGTACGGTGATTCCACAATCTGTACATTCCTCGTGCTCATCAACATGAGTGATCCTCTTTGTCTATTTCATCCCTCCTGCCCTACTTACCTCCCTTCTGGCGACCACCAGTTTGTTCTCTGGATTTAAGGACCTGTTTTTTAGTTTTGTTTTTTTTTCTGCATTTGTTCATTTGTTGTGTTTCTTAAATTCCACATAGAAGAGAAATCATATGGTATTTGTCTTTCTCTGATTGATTTCACTTAATGTTAAACCCGTTAGGTTCATCCATGTTGTTGCAAATAGTAGTTTTTATTTTTTTATTTCTTATTTTTAATTTTTTTATTCTCCACAGTTTATTTTTTAAAAAATTTTAATAATAAATTTATTTTTTATTGGTGTTCAATTTGCCAACATACAGAATAACACCCAGTGCTCATGCCGTCAAGCGCCCACCTCAGTACCCGCCACCCAGTCACCCCCGCCCCCCGCCCTCCTCCCCTTCCACCACCCCTAGTTCATTTCCCAGAGTTAGGAGTCTTCCATGTTCTGTCTCCCTTTCTGATATTTCCCACTTATTTTTTCTCCTTTCCCCTTTATTCCCTTTCACTATTATTTATATTCCCCAAATGAATGAGACCATATAATGTTTGTCCTTCTCTGACTGACTTATTTCACTCAGCATAATACTCTCCAGTTCCATCCACGTCGAAGCAAATGGTGGGTGTTTGTCGTTTCTAATGGCTGAGTAATATGCAAATGGTAATTTTTTATTACTGGGCTTTCTAAACCATCCCAACATTATCTAATTGCCGACAACTAGAGTCCCTAGCCAATTCTGGGAAATTGTGCAATTCTCAACATCATCTTTAGTACCATCTAGGCTTTTGCTCCTAGAAAGTATTTTAGTAAGAACTTAATTTCCAATTATTCTCAAGAACTTTGCATAATTACACCACCGCATTCAGGCAACCTTAAGGAACATTTAGATCTCTTGGGAATATTATAAGCATTCCAAAAGTTAAAAGTATAACCCTTTCAAAGATTAGACCTTGCTGGCTGTTCCAAGAGGCCTGCTCTAAACTTGACAGAAGAGAACAGCTTACCTGGTGATGTGTGCTTTCTTTCTGGAACTTTGGTGCTCCAGAGTGATAAATTGCTGTCCTTCTCCAGGTTGGATGACTTTCTCTGAATTCCACTAGTGAAGAAAAAGCAAGAACTCTGTAACTTCACCCACATTAATTTCAGTTAGTTACAGTCATGTATTATGTGGCAGATTCCAGGGCTCTCGAAGGACTTGAAAATTTTTAATCTACTTCCTAGGATTGTAATGGAAGAACTCACCTAACCATACACCAATGAATATATAAAATCTCCTACAAGGTAAATTTTTATTCAGAGAAAATGGTAACTAGATGAGGTTTAAAATAGTTGTTTTTACTTTAATCTTATAAAAAGAAAATTATTTTCAAAAGACATTAGAGCTAAATATTAAAAATAATCATGAGGTGTATATATATATATATTTTTTTTCTTTTGAAAAGATGATGGATCCCAAATAGATAATAGCCCAATAGTGCTTCAGGTCCTAAAACAAAGGTATGTTTATTTGTCAACCTCATTAGGAAAACAAGTTTTATATGTTAAATTATAGCTAGCAAAATCAAATGCTTATAAGACAGATTCAAGGAAGAAAGGAAAAAACATACATTTATTGAGTATCTAGTCTATGCCATGTTCTGTGGCTGTTGTCATTAGGAATGGCACCAGGTGTTCAAAGGAATGTATAATGATGTGAGTAGATCTTTTATTGTACTGAATATATCAGTGTGGTAATAATAGCATTGTGGTGCCAGAAATCTGCATGTCATGATCATGCTGGCTCTTGGAAAAAAAGTTATGAAACCTTTAGTAACCATTTTAAAAATTCACTGCCTGTTTAGTTGATTATCAAAATGGAGATAATCATATTTTCTTGAAAACTTGATATACCTAAAGTGCCTAAAATAAATGTACATATTTCAAGGGTGAAATCAGTCCAGATGCCTGGATGTGAATACTTTTTGGAATTCCTAAAAGCTGGTGAATTTTGTGTAGTTGTTTATTTAAAAAAAAAGCTTACTTAAGATATGTAAGGATGGATATAAAAATATAATAGTGAAAAAGCAAGAAGTTCTACTCACTTCTGTTGTTCAACTTAACTTCCTTTTCAGAAACAAGATCTGAATCATGGTTCCAGGGTACTTTGTAATTTGTAATTGTTTTTTTTTTTTTTTTTTAGTGTGTCCTTTTAGTAAAAATGATAAGAAGAGGTGATATTTGTTTTCATTCCCTAGTGTTTTTCCAATATTCTCTATAAAATGCACTGGTTGCTCCAAAAGTTCTGCATTCTTAATGTATATTTGAATTATTCATGACCATGACTGTATTCCCCTAAATCTTTTTATATTCCTTATGCCGACTATTTGGATGGGAAAACTGCTCAGATAAAAATAAGAACTGACCTGTACATTTTCCCTTCTCTCAACAGAAGTTTTAGAAAGTTTGAGAAAGTCGGTTTCACTTTTCTTTTACTCAATATATATATTTTTTAGTTTAGCCTGAAATACTATAAGGAAGACTACTGAATATCAACACATTTTGAAAATAAAGGGGAAAACTGCCTTTATAAAAATTTTAAGGAATAAGGATAGCACCAAAAACCAAAGGAAGAACAACAAAGATCAACATGAGCAAAGAAGGAGCAAGAGAAAACAGAATAATAAATGGGAATGGGAGAGAAAAATAGAAGAGTTGATAGGGAACTAAGAAAATGTGAGTTTAGAGAAGCAAAAGCTGCATCTACTAGACAGAGGACACCTTGCTCATCTTCCCACATTCAGAGAAGCACCCTAAAACTACTCCTTCAAGTATTCTTTAAAGACCAAAGAAAAATAAGCTCATCCCCTTCTGAGCAAGCAGCTGGCTCAGCAGGTCTGCATTTGCCCAACAGTAAAATGGCTGCTTCCAGACAAGGAACCACGGAGGCATCTCTTCTAATAGCACCTGTCCTTGACCAGAAGGTACCCATGGTCACATGGTCACCCATGCATATATATTACAGGAGGGGGGAGGTGATCTCTCTCCTTGTGTGTGGCCTGGGTGTGCCTTTTTGCTGGGGTGACAGATCAGGATATCTAGTGGGCTTTGCCGTTCAATGGCCGACAAATTCCCCCCAGTTTCATTTTGCATTTACAAAATGTGGTGTGATGGCATGTGGCCACTGCCACTGTACAACGGAAATTATTGCCTTTAAACTCCTAAAATGGAAACTACAAAATAAATGTACAAGAGAGCACTATGGGTAAAAAGATGAATTAAGGTCATATACTGAAATGCAGTTTACTTCCCCCAAGCAAAAGTAATTAATTCTTTTAAGTCCCTATTAAATTACTAATGCAGGGCAGGAAGGTAGCCAGTACGACTGAATTAATGGTTGCGCTGAACTTTCTCATTAGCATGACCACGCTTATAGACAGAGCACTATATGCTTCTGGGAATGATAGGTAAGAAACGGTTTTCTTTCCATCATTTCAGAGAATTGAAGCACCGATTCATACCAATTTTTAGTGCATTGTGCTTATTTGTGTACCTATTCCTACTGCTTCTCCATTTTAGGCAATGACATCTTTGGAAGTAGGCACCATGTGTCATTCCTCTTTTTATTCCAAACACCTAGCACAGTATTAGACCATAAGATCAGATGGTTGGTTAAATAAAAAGAGGCAGCAATGCTGCGGGGGGCGGGGGGAGTGTCAGAAAGTACTTTGGTGTTAGAAGATACCTGTGGAATCCCCGCTCTGCCATTTCCTAAAACATCTCAGTCATTCCCTTCCTCATCTGCGATTTAGGAACGATATAACTACCTTGCAAGAGTTGTGGGAACTACACAGGATGTGCTTATCGAGTGCCCCTCTGGGCTCTGTCATTACTTGCCCATATTAACTGTCAAAGTACTCACAAAAAAAAAGATGGCACAGACACTGCGCTCACCATCAGGATGGAGCTGGGGCCCTATCATACATCCAAGGTCTACATATAATCCCTCTGGAATACTCAAAACTTCAAGATCTCTGGACACCAAATGGATATACCCTTATTTTTTCACAGCTCTAGAGCCTGTAACCATTGGCTAGTGGGGTAGGACAAGGCAAAGGATCTCACCCAGGGTTGTGTAATCCTTTCTTCATTTTATTATTTATTTGTAAGTTTACTTATAAAAGCAGTGCTTCATTTGTAGTGATGATCAGTTTTTCCCCTTCTTAAACTGTAAAATTCATCAGAAAAGACTGCAGCGTACTTCACTGGCAGATGGGAGGATGCCTTGCACATGGCGAGCACTGAATACTAGATAATGAGTATCATTTGGAAGAACAGATAGCTAAGGAAGCATATATTTTTTTTGATAGCTTAGGCTGCCCTCCATTGTTGCGTACCTGTTTCTGCAAGGTCCTTAAAAGAGAAAGCACCCGGAATGGTATGGCGGACAACAATGTGCCTACCATTTTTCATTGATAAACTCGCCAACATTTATTCAATTCACACTACATATAATGGAATAGTCAAATAAGGGGTTGAGATTATAATCCACTAATAATAATAGTTAAGTACAGATATGGGGACAATGGGAACACATGACAGGGGCTGCTAAATCAGAGAGCTATCTAATTTGTTCCTTAGAGAGCAAGATTCTAGAATTACAACCTTAATTCAAGCCTCTTGCTATCTTAAAATTTTTCCTTCATCTTTTCACTAGACCAGTGGTTCTCAACTCTGGGCAATCTTGGCCCCCGTCCCAGCAGATGCTTGGCAATGACTAGAGACATATTTTTTGTTTGTCGTATCGGGGGCAGGGGGGTTGCTACTGTCATCTAGGGGGTAAAGGACAGGGATGCTGCTGACCATCCTACAATGCACAGCACAACAAAGAATTACCTGGCCCCAAGTAGCAATAGTGCTGATGTTGAGAAACCCTGCAATATGCTATTACAGATTTATTCTGTGATGACTCAACCCCATTCCCACTCCCGACAATGAACTCAGGAGACCTAATCCTATTCAAGAACTCCAAAAGCTCTGAGGAAGTCTCAGAGGATCTATCTCATGCTGAATATCTCTGGGAAGAATATTAAAGCAAATGCAAAACCTAGAAGCCCCCTGAATCCAGCATACAGGCACATGAGCCCGCACAATCCAACCATCTAGGTGGGGCAAGAAAGCCTTGAACTAAATTTCTAAGCGGCCCATGGTATAAGTCAACTACCTTTTATGGGACCCAGACATTTGTACAGTACCAAGGAGATGTCTAAGGGATTCTCCTATGATGCTGAGGAAGTAGATTCTGCCTCAGTGGCATTTATAGGTCTCTGTTTTGGGATGGAATTCAATAAAAGAAATAGCTTAGATTCAAATGTTAAATTTAAGGTACTGGAAGGGAAACTAGGCCCAGAGTAGCTCTTACGTCTTCTCAGACATGTCTACCAACAGTAACATTTGTGAAATGTCACATTTATAGATATCATTATAATGGTGGAATTTATGCACTCATACTGGATGTCTCTCTATTTCCTGTGAGTGGGAAAGATTACCTGTGTAGGTGGTATCCATGTGTGCCATGGTAAATTCTGTCTATAAAAAGAATTGCTTTTAGGGAAGACACATATGTCAAGTCCTAGAAAGAAAATTCTGACATTCTTCTTTGCCTCTAAGGGTTAGTTAAACTTTTTTATATTTTTCCCCTTTTTTCCCAGAATAATCACACAGGTGTGTAGTGACACATGAAAAGAAGATGTGAGATGTGCTCTGGGCCAGTTCTGATCCCAGCTTCAGACGACATTCATTACCTGACTTTTAGCTACAAATAAGGACACAGTCTGGCACTGAGGCTTCCTTACTCATTTGATGCAACTGTCCCTCCTGGCTACTCCCAAGCAGATGTCATTCACAGGAAAAATCTTAGGTTTTTTTTCATTGTTTTCTTCTATTTCATCTAATGTTCATTCTTTCAGGGTTATCTGTGCTTCAGATATAATCCCTGCCTCCTCATGTTCAAAATACATATCTTTTCTAGGTGGCCCAGTAACTAATCCAAAAATCTTTATCAGTTAAGATGTTAAGATTTTAAAATGTCTTAATATGTTCCTCTGTCCCTGGTTATTTTTTGTATTCGTAGGAGGGACTTTTGAGATCTAATATATATATATCTAATATATATGAACTAACACCGTTCTAAAAGTTTCTAAAGGTTCTATGATGGACAGATGAGGAAATGTCTTAGGGGGGTAGATGCATATCAAAAACACACAGAATATGGTTGGAGACAACATCACAGTGTCTTTCAGGTGATACTACACAGATTATGTTTTATCTAGTCCTGAAACAGGTTGATTAATCTGGCAACACTACAAAGGAATTTATCATTTTTTTTCCACCACTGTTTGCCTATTCCTCCAAGCTACACAAGAGCCTTTATTTTTTTCTCTCTTTCATTAAATTCTGGGGTTCTATCTCTGTGGCCTATCTCAAATACAGCTTGCTCTAGTCTGGTATCCACCACCCTACCTGTCCTTAATGATCACACCCTTAAAGGCCTCTGGAGAATTCTCCAGACATCACCCCACCTAAACCTCTCTCCATTCCAATAACACGTCCCCCACCCCCCCACTTTGTTGTCTTCTGTTCCGAGCATAGTGAGACCTAAACAAATACTCATCACGTTTCCCACATTATATGGTAATTTACCTGCTTATCTGTCTCTCTGTCTCTTTCTCTCACTCGTTTGTAAGTTTGTATAGAGCATAGGACAGGCCTTATTCATCTTCATACCTGCACCGACCTGCATAGTCTCCAGCACATGATACACATTCAATACATTCTCACTCAGTGAACTAACAATTTTGCCTGCACGGCAGTTAAGATATCCTCCCACTTTGCTAGATAAAATTTTAACCCTTGATTTTTACATGACCAAATGATTCTAAAATGGTTGCAAAATGGCTATGGATTACTTACAATATGAGACCTTTCATGTACAACTCACATCACCTTTGTAGTCAAATGAGGACACACATCCATTCTATTTCCACTTACCTTACATTCCCAACAGTATCTTTAGGTCAGTTTCTAAACACAACCGTATTTTTCACCACTAAACAAAAGCCTTGGCATTTTAAAATCATCTGGGTGGCTCAGTTGGTTAAGCGTTCGACTCTTGATTCTGGCTCAGGTCATGATCTCAGGGTTGTGAGATCGAGGCCCATATTGGGCTCTACGCTTAGTGCAAAGTCTGGTTGTCCCTCTCCTCCCGCTCTTCCTTGCGCTCACACACTCTCTCTCTCTCAAATAAATAAATAAATATCTTTAAAAAATAAAAAATAAAAAATAAAATTATCCCTGAAAAACATATGGTTAACTATATTAAAAGTTGTGTATAAGCCAATAGGAGCAGAGGCATGAGATTGGAAACCACAGGTCATGGATGTGTGCTGGCAAGACAGAGATAGAAAGCAAACGCACAGAGGCAATTCTCCCATAGGATTTTCAGGAATGCTAAATCACTTCTCCAAATAACGACCCTGTGAGCTCTGGAGGATGATCTGCACCGTTCACCAGCTGTGTGAACAATGGCACAGCCAAGGGCTCCCACTGCTCTGATGTATTCTTAGAGGCAGTGCAGAGGGAGGAAGGACCACAAGGGTAAGTCTTGTGATGTTGGATCATCAGTTGTACAAACGAACGAGAAAACCATAAATGTAATGTTTCTTTTTCCAGACAGCCAAAGTTGATGCTGAGTATGGTGTTGGATTTTTATTTTAAAGCACCTCATCCTGAAGCTAATGCCTAAAGAGTATGAATTTAATAACAGAAAGCTGTTGCCGATGAAAAAACATCAAAACACTTGGCAACTGACCAGCAAGTAGTGGCAGCAACATGATCACGCCTTTAAGAAGAGCAGTCTATTAAAATAAACATGTTGGGCCTCTTTTGATGAAGCCAAAGATGGCATTTCCTTCCCTTCACTTGTAAGCAGAAAAAAAAGACTGTTTTATTTCTTAATGAAGCTACACTGGTGAATCTTCCTTTACCAAAGGGAAGCAATTTAGTGGAACTGCTTACCCAGTAGCCATGCCCCAATTTTGCTGCACGGCTGTATAAACCATAAAAGTTAATAGCATGGTGGGAAATATCATTAATGCAATTTTATTATTGTACATAATTTTCTAAATTAAGTTCCAATTATTTGGTAGTTTAGAGAAAATACTGAATATACAGCAATATACAGTTTGAGCTAGACAAACTACCTGGGGGTTAGAATAAAACAAAACAAAAAAGCAGACATGGTCATCTGCCTAGAGAATCATCAACAGAAAATAAAATAAAGCTGGAATTTAAGTCTAGTTCCAAAACCAGCTCAGTGGCTCATCTCAGGCAACTCTGAGTGTGGTTCTCTATGATATCACACAGAAAAATACTCTTTTTTGGGAAGGTACATTTATAGTCTTAGATAGTGTTAACAATTTCCCTCATTGTAACTTAGTTCTTCATGAAAAAAAAAAAAAGATACAAAGATGACAGCCCCAGGTAGAGCTGCAATCCAATTTGTTAATAAAGGACATCCCATGTCTTCTCTAACCCTCTATTCATGAAGTGTCTGTCTCAGGAACAATCTCTTCATGAAGATCTACTGGATTATTTTACCTGAAAGCTCTCTCTAGGGGGCGCCTGAGTGGCTCATTCGGTTGAGTCTGCCTTCAGCTCAGGTCACAATCCCAGGGACCTGGGATTGAGCCCCACATGGAGCTCCCTGCTCAGCAGGGAACCTGCTTCTCCTTCTCTCTCTGCCTCTCCCCCTGCTTATGCTTGCACACACTCTCTCTCCCCTGCTGTCAAATACATAAATAAAATCTTTAAAAATCCCCAGCTCTCTCTACTTTTAATATGGAAGGTGCCTTCCTTCAGCATCCTTCTGGTACTCTTCATCACACTCTCCCATCATGATGATATATTATATTACATATATTATATAATATATATAATATATATTCCCTTTCCTTTTTTAAAAAAAAAATATATTTCCTTTCCTATTAGAATACAGGCACAGATCATGTACCTAATTCACCACTCACAGGGGACCACAGGCCATCTATGAATTCATTGAACAACCAAGATGTCATGCTTCCGTCTTAGCTCTATTCTGATTACACAAGAGGGCACAGGCTCTTGTTAGCTCTTGGTCCCATTGCAGAAGTAATGCAACTGGTGCTAGTTGAGGTAATGCTTAGAACATGCTGGTTTCAAACACAATATGCCATATCATCTCCCCACTTAACACTTTCCAATGGCTTCTCATTATAATAAAATAAAATGCAAATCCCTTCCCTTTCCCTATAGGCTTAGTTCTGCATTCCCCACCCCTTGTATCCTTTCTCACTGGTTTTTTTTTTTTCATTTTTTTTATTTATGATAGTCACAGAGAGAGAGAGAGAGAGAGAGGCAGAGACACAGGCAGAGGGAGAAGCAGGCTCCATGCACCGGGAGCCCGATGTGGGATTCGATCCCGGGTCTCCAGGATCGCGCCCTGGGCCAAAGGCAGGCGCCAAACTGCTGCGCCACCCAGGGATCCTGCCTTTCTCACTGTTTTAGCAATATTAACCATCTTTCTGTTCCTCTAAATGGTCAGGTTTATCCCCATCTGAGGATTAGTTGCTGCTTTGCCTAAAACTCTCTCTTCACATGCTGTGGCTGGTCTCTTCCTGTCCTTGTTGGTCTCGACCCAAATGCCACCTGCTAGCAGAAGCCTTCTCCTGCCACCCTATTAACTTCCTACCTTACAACTTCTAGCTCATAACCTGCTTTCCTTTCTTGCTAGCACACTAGTTATTATGCTATTTATTTGATTGCTCTTTTTTTTGTTTTGCTTGCTTTTTCATTAGAATGCAAGTAACAAGAGTAGAGGATTTGTCTGATTTACTTCTGAGTCACAGGGCCTAAAATAGTGCCTGGCACATCGAAATTTCTCAGTCATTATTTCCTGAGTAAATTAATAAATAAATGAAGAACCTGAAAATATTTTAAGCTTTAAGATTCATTAACTTATTGAACCAACAAAACCAATATGAATTAGCAACTCGACAATTGTGTTTTCTAAGCCACTGCCCATGATAATTCTTGATATGTTTATATTTTATGCTAAACAGCTTTCAGTTGTTCTCTCTTAAAATATTTGATGAACAAAATAAAATCATGATAATAATGTTAATAGAGAAATAGTGTTAAATGCCAAGGAAGTTAAATTAAAATTTCAGAATAAAATATCTCTGATTAGAGATAAATGTAATATTCCCTTGAGAAACACTTTTTAAAAATCTCTAGCCAGAATTATCTCATGGTCGATTCAGATAACAGTATTGTTTTCAGTTCTACAGACAGGTGGGTTCCTGGGAGTCTCTTTAGGTTTAGAATCCCAAGACAGAAAATTGAGATCATAATCAGGTTGTAAATGGTCTAGATTTCCTATCTTTATTCTTCAGCTGCCTCTCACACCATAAAATAGGACATGTATTAACCTCATTTAAGGGTTGTTATTTATTAAGTATACTTTCAACTTTATTACTTTGATTTCTAGAACTTTATTCATTTGAAAGAGAGAGACAGAGACAGAGAAAGCACGAGTCAGGGGAGGGACAGAGGGGGAGGAGAGGGAGAAGCAGACTCCCCACTGAATGTGGAGCTAGATGTGGGGCTCGATGCCAGGACCCTGAGATCATGAGCAGCAGTCAGATGCTTAACTGACCGAGCCACCCAGGTGTCCCCAATTTCTAGAACTTTAATTTCCACATTTGCATCTCCTGGTTTCTATTACATCTGGAAGTACCACATAGAGTAATATAAATATATCATGCTTCCAAGATATAATGCCCCTAACATTGCCCTGTATCTGAACTTTGTGATCAAGCTTAGGACAATGTGTCACTGACAAATTGAGGTGGAAAAGAGAATCTTTGAGGAAAGTTGAGGAATGCCTTGGCTACCTAGCTTAAAAAGCAAAGTTTGGATATTCATGCCAAGTAAATTATGCTTAATCTCATATAAACATGGTAATTCCAGTGTGTATCCAACCTGTTCATTCATATTTAGATCACCACATTTGCAGATATATAAAGAAAATAAAGTTGTATGTCTAACCCAGGATGGCTTTCTGAATATCTCGTAAGAAAACAAATTTGAATCTTTCGAAGACAACTAAACATGAAGACAACTGAAGGCCCCTACCTGCCCTTCAATAGCGCATCATCAATTCCTTTCCTACGAAGCAGATCTTGCGGCCCATAGGGTGTGTCTTTGCATTTAGAGTCTGTGTCACAGAGTAGGGTTTGCAGGAACGGGAAGAAGCCAGTACTAGGAAGGTTTCGAGGTGCAAGGTAACCTGAAATTAAAAAACAAAACAAAAAAAAAACAATAATTACATCACTGTGGCATTTGCCTGGGAAGGGAAGGGACTGTAGTAACTCTATTTTGTGAAATTACCTCTTGTATTATGACTCTCTGGGTCCACTATGTATCAAAAGATATAAAAATGTCTTTTGCCCTACAAATTTCTTTTCCTGGAATTAGCTGCAAGAATGTCTGCTAGAGTGTTTTAAAAATAAAGCACAGTTTATCTATATGGTAAAACACAATGCAGCTAATAAAAATGTCAAATAATATAGAAAATGTTTATAATATTTTGCTAATTAAAATGACTAGATCAGAAAACAGCATGACCAGAATCTTTAAAAATTATGTAAATATATGTATATTTAAAACCCGGAGGGATTTCCTTGGAGCTATATTTCACATGATTTTTGTTTATTTTCATTTAATTATACAGTAGCTATTTTTTTCCCCACAATGTACATGTCTTCTTTTGTTATCAAAGTCATTATAAATGCAGCCAATCTTCTAGATACTGGGAAATACTTTTGGTCTTCTCAAAATTTAGCATAACAGATAGAATAATTATTCTATACACAATATTTTTTCCTATTTAAAAACCAATAATAATTGATTAAATAAATTTCCCGAATTAAGATCACAGAAAACAAGAACTGCAAAAGTAAAGGGTTTTGTAACCTTTAACATTTGTTTTATAAAATATGATGATGGCATATACATGTCAAGAAATAGGCAAACTGAAAAAAAAAAAAAGAAATAGGCAAACTGCAAAACACCAATCTTTTTGCAAGTAAGTCTAATATTAAAACACTAGGTTCCTCTTTTGGGGAGAATATGAAGACAATGAACTTTCAAAAAAGGCAGGTTTAGAAAAGATAAGAGTAACCTCCAAACTGAGAACTAAAAAGCAAAACCTTAACTTCATGAATCTGTCAAAAAAGGTGTCAGTACAAGTCTGTTTTCATTGTAAAAAGAAAGAGAAAAGGTTAAAAAAAAAGAAAATAGTATGAGCAACAGGGCAAAGTAAGCATTAATAGATTAGCAGAGGAAGTGGTAGAAATTTGATCTAAGTAATTTAAATACAGCTCTACATACATAAAATTGGAAATAAAAGTGAAGGGATAATAAGAAAGTTGGCCAGAAGTAAAGAGGGGGAAAAAAGGAGATGGGAAGATGTTGTACTGTTGACTTTGAAGATGCAGGAAGAAGCCAAAAGCCAAGGTAAGCAGGTGACCTCTAGATGTTAGAAAAGGCAAGGACACAAATTCTCCTAGAGCCTACAGAAGAACTGTAGCCCTGCTGACACCTTAATTTTTAACCTGGTAAAGTGAAATTTTAGACTTTTTATCTCCAGAACTATAAAATAATAAGTTGGTGGGTTTTTTTAAATTGAAGTATAATTGACACACAATATTATATCAGATTTGGGTATACAACATAGTATACCCAACACAGTATTTTGACACTTAAATACATTATGAAATGCTCACCACAATAAGTCTAGTTATCATCTGTCACCATAAAAAGTTGTTATAATATTATCGACTATATTCCCTACACTGTACTTTACACATCTCCATAACATATATTTTATAACTGGAGGTTTGTACCTCTAATCCCCTTCACCTATTTCGCCCATCTCCCAACCCCACCACTAAATTACTTTTTAAACCACTAAAGTCTGTGGTTTGTTAGAGAAGCCACAGGCAACTAATACATGAAATACGACTGGTATGAGTTACAGTTTTGGGAATTCAGAAAAACTGGAAAAAACTTTAAATCCACCAAACTATTCACCACTACCTTCTGAGCTGCATCGCTTCCTGACACCAGAAAGACCAGCATTTCTCCTAACATTAAACCCAGTGAAAATTTCACTGGGAAGTGGACCTCAACTGGGTTTTTTTGTAGTGCAATTCCCTGGACGAACTAGAGAGTAGCAGTTAACTCTTCACATCACCCGTCTACCACAATTCTGCCACAGTGGACTGCCTACAGCAAGACCTTCACAATTCTGCAGTGGAATTTCACCATTAATGGTGATCTACCCTACACCACACAGATCCCAATGGCAGCCGCTCTCCCAGAGGGCGGGTCTGCAAATGGTCTAAGTCCTATTTGATCTCAAACACAGGCAGTGGCTCCTTCGAATGGAAAGAAGACATCAGGGCAACAGAAGCAGATGACTCCTTTGCTGTCCGCCACTTATCAAGGTGATGGTATAGCTGAGCCACACAGTGCTGAGAACACCAGCCCACGAGAAGCCATGTCACAACAAGAAGAGAAGGAAAAAAAAAGGGGAAAGACATCACAGGAAGGGGATCTGAAAGGAGGTGGCCTATTACATCCAATTTTAGTTTCTCTGACATTGACCTTCAAATTATTAGAGAGGAATCTGGAAGCATTTACACCCACAAGATTCCTCGCGCGATTACTACAGATTTGTCTATTTTATAGGAAAATCCATCACAGGGTTTCTTTAAAAACTTTTTAAAAGTCCCTACATATTCAAAGTACAGACAGCTCACGCCTCACGCAGATTTTTCTGATAACTGATATTTAATTTTTTAAAAAGATTTTTAAAATTTATTATTTGACAGAGAAAGAGAGAGTACAAGCAGGCAGAGTAGCAGGCAGAGGCAGAGGGAGAAGCAGGCTCCCCACTGAGCAGGGAGCCCATTGTGGGGCTCGATCCCAGGACCACGACTCAAGCCAAAGGCAGACACTTAACTGAGTGAGCCACTCAGGTGCTCCTGATAACTGATATTTAACTTGTTAAAATGGGTTCATGCTAATGAGGAATTGGTTTAGGTGTGTACATGTTTTATTTTTAATAAACAGTGCCACGCACAGCATGGACGGCCTGCATTATTTATTTTACTATGACCTTTTAACTAAGAACCATACACTCATTAAGATAAGGAAGTCTGTTGCAACAATAACTGACTTATTAAGCATCCACTTATTCATCATAATTTGGTAGGAATGTGACATACATTTACGTCACATCCTGCTTTGATATCCATAATATGGTTTCTCATACATGTCAACTTTTCACATAATCTGGAGATCCTCTAAAACTAACAAGTCAGAATTAAATATAATTAAACTTTATTTAGTAGTCTTCTTAGCGGGGGAAAAGTGGATTTTTTTTCCCCCATCTTCTACCCATCTCGGTTACTTTTGTGTCAGGAAGTAATAACCACTCAGAGCAATGGTGGAGTCAAACCATCACATGTTTTAAAGAGCTGCTAATTCTAAGTTGAACTCATTCTATTCTGAAGGTGTCTCTGGCACTTTCAGGTTCCAAAACTGTGTTTCTCTTTATATCTGTAAATGCTAGGATGCGGGAAAAAGAGAAACATTTCTCTTTCCCTCACAGGACTTCCGTGCAGCAAGCATGAAACATGCAAAGTTAGGGCTAAAAATTGGTTGCCCATATTCACAGCCAGAGCACAGATTTAAGGACATAAGTAGAGGAAGATCATAACTATGCAAACTACAGTACTACTTGCAGGTTAAAAAAAAAAAACCCAAATCTTAGGGGCTTGGGATGGAGTAGTAAAGCAAGATAAATTCCTTGATATCATGATTCCCAAAGGTCTTAAACTCAGGACAACATTCATGACTATCTCCAGGAGAAAAAACTATTGAAGAACTTGCAATGTCATGGGGAAATTGGGCCAGAAGATGCTAGCATATTCTGAGAGTGAGGTAGGTGAGTAGTAAGCAAGATCCCAATTTACCTATGGGTTGGTTTCTTAGGGCCCCCATGCAGAGGCAGTGAAGTGGTCTGAGCAGCCACCCACTGGTGGGGAGAAGTTAGTCTCATAAAACAGACACAGTCAACATTACCTCCATAAAAATAGCATTGCCAGATTCCAACATTATTTCAGGGAGTTGAATCAAACCAAACTATAAAACATTTTGAGGAATAAGCCATTAATTAGCTAAGTTTTTAACTAAATCAGATTAAGTTTTCATTGTTTCAAGAATGAAACTGGCATTATAAAAAGATCTAGTTTTAAGAATTTAAAAAAACAACTCTGTAAAGAATTGTGCTATCAACCTATACATCTGTGTTTACCTATAAAGGGGATCAGGTTTGGTTTTCCTTTCCCTTTCTTCACCAAATTCCTTACTTGGAACAATATTTAAGTGACATAATGTGAGATTAGAGCAGGGGTTCTGAAAGCTCAAATCTTGGACCAACAGCAACAGCACAGCCTGAGAACTTGCTGGAAATGCAAATCTGAGATCCCATCCCAGATCTACTTACTCAGAAATTCTGGGAAAGGGGTTCAGCACTCTTTATTTTAACATGCCCTCTAGGTAATTCTGATGCACACTAAAGTTTGCCAGCAATAGGATTAGATTATAAACTTTTTTGCAGGAGAGTCAAATAGTGAATATTTTTAGCTGTGAAACTCAACTGTCTTCATCATAGTTATTAAACTCCTTCAATGTAGTATGGAAGCAGACATAGACAGTGAACATTAATGGGCCTAACTGCATTCAAATAAAACTTTATTTACAAAAAAAATGGCAACAGACTAGGGTTGGCCTACAGGCTCTAGTTTCCTGATCCTTAAGAGGATGACCTCTTACATTTGTCCCTCTCCCTCTCCTGCCTTGCTCACTTCTTATTTTTCACAACTTCCCCATCCTTCTTTTTCTCTTTTTCCATCTTATCTAATTTACTTAATATTCCCTTTCCTGTATTTCTCAATATTTTATTCTTTCCTTTCCACTGAACATCCCTCTCTTTTTATTTCTTTTTCCTGCTACTCCCTTCACCAACTCTTGTATCTCTTTACTCACTGTTACAGCCAAGAATGCACATTGCTCCCAATACCTTCCCTTACTTCTTTTCCTTTTTCACCTCCACAGAAGGATTTTGTACCCTTCCATATAAATTCAGGAGCACATTGCTCATTGGCACTATCCACAGAAGTGCTGTTTTCTATTTACTGTATTATTAAAGAAAGAAATGTCACAGTCTTTTCAACAATGAAGCTACTTCCATTTGACATCATTAGGCTTAGGAAACATTCTGTAGGCTACCTTGGTGACATTTGTAGATATTATAATAATGGTAGATATTGGAGAATTTCCACTGCGTTTCTTTGTGTTTTTCTCAAAGCAGGTCAGAACCCAACCTAGATGATATTTTGTGTTTCCAGGTGAAAAGAATTTGGTCTTTACTCCAGTAAAGAAATGATGTACCTTGGAAGGAAATTCTGACTTTAAAATATGGAGTTATTCATTTTGGGTGTTATATTTTTCTTAACTTTTTAGATACAGGGTCACATTAGCAGAATACGTATCAGGACTTCTGATCAATTAAATGATAAGTCTCCTCATGAAACACCACAAGAATTTCTCATCATGACAAGAGTACAAAATGAGACAAACATATCTAGAAATGAACATCACCGATAAACAATCAAATAACCAGATAAGAGTAAAAGAAAATATGAGAAAGGAAATGAATCTCAGAAGGATATTTGTAATAATTTATTAAAGTCTTTTTTATTCTTCTTATAGTTTTTCAGCAAATTTTGTTCTCAATAACATTTTTAAAGATATAATTAAAATGTATACGACATAACCCTAGCCTTTTAAATTATTTTATGACATTATATCAAGAGCCCATAAGACTGCCCTTGTTCTTCACTTGAACTTTTCATTTAGAGGAGAGAGCTGATCCCTGGGGGGAGGTGTCCTATTCCCCACTTATCACCAGGTAAACTCAAATACACTGGCTCTTCCTGATTCTAATCCCTCTGAATGAAGGCTTTGTTTCTGTTTTTGTTTTTTAAAATCTTTGTGGCCCAGAGAGACTTTAGCCTAGGGCTTAATACTGATATGACTTTGAATCTTCAGGTAAAGTCACTAGCTCAATAAAATTGCACCCTCTGAGAGACTAGATAAAGAACAAGCTACTTGAAAGAAAAATCTTTACATAGTTCTTAGCACAATACTCAAGCAATTATTAACTATATGAATGAATGAATGAATGAATGAATGAATGAACAAACCCCTGAAGGTCACAGAAAGCCTGTATGATTTAGGACTTTAGCATAATATACATCTTTATTATTTATAGGGCAAATTTTCAAATTTTATCCCATATTACAGTAAGTTCAATAGATAATAATGGATATTGTCAATTCAATTGATAATAAGTACAAAGGATAATATACTATAGCATCATATTCATGTGCCTTATAAAAATAAAAATGGATAAACTGATATTGATAAAACCAGTAATACTCATTGTTTTAGGCTCCTTAGGTTTCAGTTTCTTTGCAAATCTAGTGAGTACACATTGACATCTGTAATATCGACCACTGAAATTTTTATCCACAGAGGGAATCCATTCATAATCTATTCAGAATATTTACCAAACAGACACTGTGTGTCTGCCCCTGAGTAAGGTGCTAAATAAAGGTCATTCTTCTATTTTTTTTAAATTACAAATATTTCATTTAAACATCTTAAAAATTAATTTCTAGGTTATGTGTGTGTGAGAAAGAGAGAGACAGGGAGAAAGACCATCCATTTTCAAAGCTCATCACACTTTCATTATATAATATGCATACAGAAACCATTGTTTTCCTAACCTATCAGAAATATAATGTATAGAAATAGCATATGTTTGAAAATAGATAGCAAAACATCGGTAAGAGAGGAACCTTCCTGTTTTTTGGAGTAATTAAACAATGATCATTTCATACAACTCTATGGCAGTCCTATAGGATCAGCAGGGCAAGCGCGATGCCCATTTTGCAGATAACCTCAGAGAGACCAAGCAATTTGCTTAAGGTCACCTGAAAAGTTAAGTGCCAGAGTTACATGATATATGACAATAAAGAACACAACCTTCTGTTCAGCTAAGTTTCAGCATATCTTGGAGTGAGCAGACTGAGAATTTGAAAAACCGGTACCACTTCTGGTTTTGATGCTGATTCATTGTATCACCAGGGGGAAGTTAACCTCTCCATGTCTCTATTTCCACATTTACCAAATGGAGGATAATGGGCCTTGCCACCTCACAGGGCACAAGGAAGATTAATCAGATAACTTGTGTAAGGAACTGTGACAACTAGAGAGGGAAGGCCGTGTGGAATCATCGCTGTTGCATCATGTGTATAATTTACCAGGCAGTGACCAGGGCTGTGCTGCTCCACCTGGTCTCCCATCTCTGTGTCTTGAACCAATGAATGGTTAGGAGTATTGCATGATGTGCTTCTCTCCCTAGTAATTCATAATAGGCACCTATATCACCTGCTACAGTGCTTCAATTACTGCGTGCTCAGTGGGTGTGGCACCATGATACATTCTTCCTAATTCTCCCCAGGCAAGTCTTGCTCCTTCATACAGGTGCTTTTCCAAGTTCAAATCCTTTGGCAAAAAGGTAGACTGTTTCTGGCAGTGAGAGTTGCGACAAGATGCTCAATCCTTAAAGCAGAGGGTAAGAGGGTCCTATACTCAAAAGGTTGGCATCTTTGGATGCCACAGAGAACAAGAACAAACCTTGGGTCATTTGACATGGTGTCCTACATGCTGGGATCTTTCCCACATTCCTCAGTGTTGTCTCTAAATACCACAACCAACAGGTTGTGAAATGTAAAAAAAAGTATCCCAGAAAAGATAATTTGGGGACTCTGCTACAAAACTGCAAGTGCTATACAAGGTACAAAAAGATTCTTGCCCTTTTTATATATTTGGCTTTTTACTATTATTATTTTTTTAAGATAAAGGGTTGAGGGGCTTTAGACTCAGGACCTTGCTATCTCTTTGGATATCATCCCTTTGATCCTAAAGTGCACACTTGAACTGATGGTCAACCCAAAGGGCTCCATAACCCATCTTCCTTAGTTTCCAGAGGACAATGTGCCTCCTTTCTTTCTGAAGGTTAAGGAGACCCTGTTGGGTGATGAGTTCCAAAGACCATGGCTTGATTTATTTAAATTGTAAACAAAATGATTTGATTCAAGGTGAGGAGACATCATTGTAATACATACATGCTGGATTATAAACTCCCACATGGACTGAATCTGGAGTTTAAAAACACTCACTAATACTATTAAAAATATTTGCACTTGGCAAGGAATAGTGAGTCTTGGCTCTTCCTGGGTGAGTAGGGTCCATCAGACAAGACTAAGAGAAGCCAGCTGAAACTTGTCTATCAGCAACAAAGATGCACAATTGCATTTTTTAAAAAATTTATTTATTTATTTATGATAGTCACAGAGAGAGAGAGAGAGAGAGAGAGGCAGAGACACAGGCGGAGGGAGAAGCAGCCTCCATGCACCGGGAGCCCGATGTGGGATTCGATCCCGGGTCTCCAGGATCACGTCCTGGGCCAAAGGCAGGAGCCAAACTGCTGCGCCACCCAGGGATCCCGCACAGTTGTATTTTTAAAAATCTTCCTTGCCATGGCCATTTGCAAACAGAATCTGGGCAACTGTTTTATTTCCTTCTAAATCTAAAGTTAAAAGAAAAATGAACGCTAGATCTTTGTTCCATTGTGGAACCTTGTTCCTATAAAACTTGGTCTTCTAATTCTTCTTAGATATGGCCAGCTAGAAAAGTACCTTACAGCTTTTGGGCAGGGCTGATCTGAAGCTGGATCCACACTGGTATGGCTGGGTTGACTGCTAAGGTCAAGAAGACCTGACACCAGTGGGATGAGAGCCACTGTGCTGCACCCCATCAGTCACAGATTCTCTTGAGACATGACCCCCTCCCCTTCCACAAATCCAGTGACATCTGTTAACACCTAGCAAAGGGTGGTGGTACTTCCTCCAGTGCCACCACATTCATTCTGATTTGTCAGGGAAGTGCTGCACTAATTGTTACCCACAGTGATCTCACTCAGGCGTCTAGGTAGTTAAGTCACAAAATCCACACTGGGGGATAAACTGAAGAACCAATTCTTCTCTCATCATGGTGGTCTCCAACGTGATGTTGGGGTTTGGGGGAGTAGGGGAGGATAAGCATTTCCATAAACCAGGTTCTGGGGCTACATGAGTTTAGGAAACTGAGCTCCATCTCCTGTTCTGGGAAAGCCAGAGTACATAACATATTAAAGATTCTGAGAAGTTTTTCAGTAAAAAAATCTGAATAACTTTGGTTAATTTCACACTTCCACAAATGTGAGTACAGAATATTAATTCTGATTTTTTTCTTTCTCTTCCTGTTTTACTTAAGATTCCTGGGAAAGAATATTCCATGAGGCACACTTTGGAAAATAGTGCCTTTACCATGATCTCACATATTCCCAACTGAAAAGGAACCTGGAACTAGAAATTTATTTATTCTCCCCAGGAGGGAACTTTTACCATAAAGAAGTATCTTGGCTTTGAGCCTTGATGTGCTAGAACTTACTTGTATACAGCCACCTTACTAACTTGGCCTAAATACAGTAAGCAATTCAACAAGCCCCTTAGTATTTATTTGTGAAAGTCCGTTACAACTGTCCTCCAACTATTTGTGGAAGTCCTTCAGTGAAACTTGTTTAAGACAATGTTTAGGGAAGGGGAATTTCATTCCAGAAGGATTTGGGAAACCTTAACAAAGTACACCCTCTAAATGGGAAAAAATAAGGTAATGAAGAAATCAGAAATAAGAGCAAACAAACTTAGGAAAGAATTAATCCAGCACAATAATAAGTGCCAAAGGTATGTGTATTCTTAGAGGTTGGCTGCAAATTTGAATCTGAGTGTCCTAAGGAACACAGAAACAATCATTTGGAATGTCCCAAAATAAAATAAAACTAAATAAATGTATAGGGGGAGGTACAGCTTTTATTATACAGAAAGAAATCATACCCGTCAGGCACCATGAACTTCAGTGGGTCTTAGTGTTTTTGCCTCCATCCAGAAAAGGAGCACCAGTAAAAGTGACTCATCATCCTAGTGATCCATCCCTAATGGGAAGTGAGTGACCTGTCTCAAAGCTGTTTGTCCTAGGAGGCAGATTGGGGAGAAACTGAGGTGCCATTCTCCCTTTACCACCTAGGAAAGGGGTCCATTGCCAAGTCGGGGCACCATGATCGTGGGACGGGATGCAGAATATCAAACAAGACAATGACAATAGTGTAAAGTTGTTTGGGAGTTAGCCAGAAAAATGTCCCCTTCAACTTGTCTCCCAAATATTTGCCTCACTGACATCTCGACTAAGTTCTGAGTCATTACCACAAGCTACATGTTGGGAGAAATTTTAGGAATTACTCTAGTGAGTAAAGCACCAGGCAGGAGCAAGAGTTAAAAAGCATCCTTCTAACCCTAGCTTTGCAAATGATTTATTATGCAACCACGACCCTCTACCTTGAGTCATTTCCTCACTTATGCAGGAAACATAAATCTGGACTACCCATCCATCACAACTATTACAAGTAGAAGAATCTCCTGTAAAAGGAGATTAGCCATGCTGAAGTATTAAGCACTTAACATAAGATGAAAATTATGTTTGGAAATTAAAATGTGATCTCAGTAACCCATTAAGAGTAATGATATGGAGAAAAGAATTTTAGTAATTACCCCTATAAAGGTATGTTACTAACAACTATTTTTTTCATTCAGAAATCGGATTCAGTTATCCCAGAGAATTTTATGTGTTATAGTGTAAAAATAAAAGCCAGTGAAGTTTTGCTAGGAACATTGTGCAGGAAAAAAAAAAAAAAGAAAGTCCCATAAACACAGAAGCTTAGTAACATCTCTAATTCAACAGATGGTCTATTCACTTGGGAAGAAAAGGGTCTGGTTTCGGATCCTATCACTTCTCAACAGCTTGTGTAATATTTATGTCTTTGGAACTCATATTGCGTCTATTTACAAATGATACGTGTGACAACCTGCCAGTGGAAAATGTATGTCGCAACCTTTTCCTTCAAGCAACGCTGCTGACAGGTAGCAACCTCATCTTCTTGTCAGACTTGACTTTCTCCTAAACCAGAGATTCTCTTACCAAGACCTCTGCCAATCACAAAGAGACAATTTAAGTGACCTGTGGCTTGCTTTGAAACCACAACATATTACTGGTCTTTTCTCTCCTTCTATGTAAAACAACTTTTCATCAAACCACTTTTTTGTCATTCGGAAGAGAAAAGAAAGAAAGCAGAGAAAAATCCCCAGGGGGTATTTTGTAGAGGGGAAAAAAAATGCTAACATGGCAATTAGTATTTTCTGTGTTTTTTTTTTTTCCTAAGAAAAAAAGTTTTTTTTTTTTTCTAAAAAACGAAATATTTCAGAAAAATACAAATGGAAACTTCAAGATTCCATTTGCCTGTCAGTCAGATTGGCAAAAGTGTAAAAAGTCTGACAACACCAAGTGTTGGAGAGGATATACAGCAGTGGGAACTCTCATCCCATTGTGGGGAAAAAGTAAAATAAAAAGTAAAAATAAAGCCATCGTGGAATGCATTTGGCCACACTGAACAAAGTTTAAAATATGCATAGCTGTAGGTATATACCCTGGAGACATGTGCACACAGGCACCAAGAGACATATTTAAGACATCCATCACAACACTACTGGAAATAATTGAAAAAATAACCTAGGTGCTCATCAAAAGACCATGGATAAATAGATTGTGATATAGCTATACGCGGAATACATGGTCAAAATGAATTCACTAAAGCTGCATAAATCAATGGAGATAAAAATATGAAATGCCATGCTGAACAATAACATAGTATTCAGTCAAAAAAGCATGGTGCAAAAGGATGCTAAGTTGGGGTACCATTTCTATAAAGTTTAAAAACCTATGGTCAAAAAGAACAAACTTTCAGTTATAAGATAAATAAGTCTTGGGCACTTAATATATATCATGGTGACTATGGTTAACAATATCATATTGTATATTTGTAAGTTGCTAAGTGAGTGGATCTTAAAAGTTCTCAACATGAGAAAAAAATTAGTAACCATGTGAAGTAACAAATATTAATTAAACTTACTGTGATCATTTCACAATCTATACATAGACCAATTCATTATGTTGCACATCTGAAACTAATATGCTATATGTCAACTATATTTCAATAAAACTGGAAAAAACCTTACAGTTATACTAGGAGACATATGAAATAAAAGAGGAAGAAAAGAACCACTCGATATAGTACATAGCAAAGAAATTATCAAAGACACCCTTGGCAATGAATCCTAGAATTATCCCTGATTCTCCACAGCACCCATTTCAGAACAAAGCTCTGTTTCCTAGGATCTTCCTCAGTTGTCACCCAAAGTCCAACTCCTATAACAGGTTCCTGCTAGCATTTTCCTACTGAGACACTCCACAGTTCCTCATGGTGCAGACTCTTCCCTAGCTTCCAGGAGGAATAAACACAACTTATTCAACAACAACAACAAAGTTAAATAAAACCAAGAAAACAGGATGCCTGGATGGCTCAGTGGTTGAGCATCTGCCTTTGGCTTGGGTCATGATCCCACGGTCCCAGGATCGAGTTCTGTATCAGGCTCCCCACATGGAGCCTGCTTCTACCTCTGCCTCTCTCTCTCTCTCTCTCTCTCTCTCTGTGTGTGTCTCTCATGAATAAATAAATAAAATCTTTAAAAACAAAAACAAAAAACAAGAAATCACAGAATTTTTAAATAAAATCTGAAAAATTATATAATGTAGTCAGGTATATAAATATATAGTAAAAAATATAAAACAGGCATGGGAATGTTATACACCAAATGAAATGATAATGACATCCTTCAGAAGGGAAAGAGGGGTGCAGGCAGGCAGGAGAGAAATTAATCTGAGTAGTTTACAAAGGGGCTTCAATGGTACCTTAATGTTTGATTTCTTTTAAATAAATGATTCTGAAAGAAATATGGCTAAAAATGTTAGGGTTTGATAAAGTTAGATAGTGGATACATGAATGTTTGTGCTGCTTTTATGATTGCCAATATGTTTGAAATGGGACACACTTTTCCTTTTTTTTAATGCATTTTTAAAAAAATATTTTATTTATTAATGAGAGAGAGACATAGGCAGAGGGAGAAGCAGGCTCCATGCAGGGAGCCTGACGTGGGACTCGATCCCGGGTCTCCAGGATCAGGCCCTGGGCTGAAGGCGGCGCTAAACCACTGAGCCACCCCGGCTGCCCCACACTTTTCCTTTTAAAGATAAAGCTGTAAATCTTCCTCCACTTATGATGGTGTTATGTCCGAGAAACTGATAAGTTGAAAATGAGGTAAGTCAAAAATGCATTTAATACAACTAGTCTACTGAACGTCATAACCTAGTCTAGCCTACCTTAAACATACTCAGAATACTTACATTTAGCCTACAGTTGGGCAAAATCACTGAGCATATAGACTGTTTTGTAATAGAGTATTGACTATCTCATTTAATTTATTGAATACTGTGTTGAAAGTGACAAACAGAATGGCTGTATGGATACAGAATGGTTAAGACCATCGGTTATTTACTCTCATCATGCATGGCTGACTGGGAGCTGTGGGCTGGCTGCTGGTGCCCAGTATCATGATAGAGGGTTCTATGGAATATTGCTAGCTTGGGAAAAAGATCGAGATTTAAAATTCGTATGGTATGGTTTCTACCAAATGTATATTGCTTTTACACCATCATAAAGGTGAAAATTGTAAGTTGAACCATTATAAGTTGGGAACTATATATGGGGATTACATTAAAATTTAGGAAGTTAAAAAAATAAAATAAAATTTAGGAAGTTTTACTCACTGAAATATCAGAGAAAGCTCATTATAATGCAATCTAACCTGTAAGCCAATTCAAGAATAGCTTTATAACAATGCTCTCTGGGTTGATAAATTCCATCCACTTTTTGTAAATGTTGAGTAACTCATTAATCTATTTTTTTAATGCATTGTCTTCCTTGCCCTGTTTATTATGATACTAGCTGGGAGTCTCTCTTCCCTGAGAGGCATGGCTAATTCAGAACTCATTAAATGCACGACTCCAAACTGTTCATTATATATTACCTCCATCCTCTCTCCATTGAGCATCATCTGCTATTGTGTTTACCCCATTACTGAGCTTAATTAAGTCCTCCAAGAGTTTCTCATAATCCTCCAAACTTGTTGTTGGCAAATATGTACCATTTATTTGCATTGCTTCCGAATCAATGATAAATACGTTTTAAAATTGTTTCTAGGCTTCTAAAAGTCATCACAATGTTCAAACTGGTTGTCATGCTCTACTTTACATATTTCCTATTTCAACTGGTTTTTGGAAGTACCTGGGATCTAATCTTTCATCTCTTCATCTATTAACTTGCACCTCAACTTATTTATTTATTATTATTTTTAAAAGATTTTATTTATTTATTCATGAGAGATACAGAGAGAGAGAGAGGCAGAGACACAGGCAGAGAGAGAAGCAGGCTCCATGCAGAAAGCCTGATGTGGGACTCGATCCAGGGCCTCCAGGATCACACCCTGGGCCAAAGGCAGGCGCTAAACCACTGAGCCACCCAGAGATCCCCTACGCCTCAACTTATTTAAAGGACCCTTCATTCAGAGCCCTGTGGGAAGATCACAACAAAGTGCCAACCACTGGCTTACCTAACTGCAAATACTCAGTTAATTATCTCAAGGAGTTTCAGCAGGTTAAAAAGACATAACTGAGTTTATGAAAACTACATTGAATGAACTGCCTGGGAAGGTTTTTTTTTGTTTTTGTTTTTGTTTTTCCTGCTAAAGGAAAAATTTCTCACATCTAATGTGAATTCCCAGGTCTCTCTTCTCACATTAAAAAAAAGAAAAAAGCAAAACAGGTTAGCCATTAGCCAGCTGGCAGCTCTTTAAAGATATTCTCACAACTAATGGTAAATGATACAGCTTTTCTAGTGGGTCAGTTTCATTCTGCAGTTTCCTCAGATTTTCAAAAATGATAACCAAGGCAAGCAGTGCTGTTTCATTCCCCCAGATTCCTATGGCTTTCATTGCCAAACTCAGGTCAGTGGTCTGCATCACTGTGTGGATGACAGTAACACAAGATCATGGGGCATCGCATTTAGCCTCTGTCCTGCTTGACTACCTGTTTGAGAGAATCTTGATCTAACAGACTCCTCTGACTTTACCACATAGACGCTATCAGAGAATGCTTGTTACTTTTTTGAATTGTAAGCAATATTGCCTTCAGATCTCTTCTTAATTTTAAAAGTCTTAGTTTATGTAGCCCTGCTGATAAATTTGTCTTTTGTTATCCTTTCTTGGGTAGACATTATTCCAATTATCTATCTACATTAGCAATGTAGCATCATTACTCATTCAATGAATCCACGAATGGCCACTGAAAACCTTTTATGGACATAACATGGAAATGCTGTTGATGGACAAGGGAACCAAAGCTATCTTCATTCTTAGACTTATGAAGGACAGGAGAAAACACAGGAGTTACCAGGTTAGTAAAACAAACTATAGCCACCCCTCTCTATTTTGGGGTTATTAATAGCTGAGAATTATATCTAATTGGCACAGTAACCCCCAGGTACCCCCACCCCCTTTTCCTACTTTGTAACTGCAACTGCCTCCCAGGATTAGACTACTCCGAGCTAACAGTGAAATTAAATCCTTCCCATACATCCAATAATTACAACAAGCTGGGATATGAATCAGCACACGAACTAGGCGAGTAGCTTAGTATATGTATTTTTTCTTCCATCCTGTCTCCTTTTATGCATATTTAGTGGACTTTGTAGCAGCCTCTTTTGTATCTGAGGCAAGCAGATGCTTTTACTCTCCTAGCCTAATGATGTGGAGGAAAACAGAAGGATGCAAAAAAGTCTCCAAGTGCTTCATCTTCAGAGACAATAGATACTGCAATTGCATTCCTCACACCATCCCGTCTTCCCAGTTCGGTATCTGGAAGTGGTGAAAGAAGCTGTGCTGTAACACACAAGAAAATCCTTCCGTAGACACTGGTGGGTTTCTTTTTAGAAAAAAAGGTGAGCAACTACATAAAACTAAAGGATTAGAACTTAGAAGTCATTCTCCAATGGACTCATTTCACTCAGCATTTGATGGGATGACCACTGGGTGTTATACTATATGTTGGCAAATTGAATTTAAATTTTAAAAATGTAAACAATAAATAAAAATAAAGCATACAAAAGCTAAAAAGGACTAAAAAAAAGAAAGTTAAGGTTATGACAGTTTCTTCTTGGCTATGAGGCAACAAAGTGTAAATGAGGGGGTCTTACTAGCTATTCAAAATCAAACTGTCAGGGCCAGTCCTAGAGAATATTGGTAAATAACAGAAATGAAACAGGGAAGATATCTGAAAGTTCAAGCCAATCTTCAATTTTCAAACACCAAAATCTATGTAACTTCACTGACTGCTTACTATGCGCAAAGGAACAATGGAGTCAGGATAAATTCCAGTAGTCTTCTCCAATTCAATTTTATCTTTTCCTGATCATTGGCCCTCTTGTTTTGTATCATTCAAATCAACAAAATGAGTTACCAGCTTTTGCTTAATTGCTACTAGACATGCACCAATTTCCTCCAAAGCATCAGACTCTTTTTAATTATTCCTTTTGGCAGTACTGAACAGCTCTTGTTCTGTTACTTAATAAAATGTTTAGAAGATAGTTAACAGAAACTTTAAATCCCAGGCCAGTACTTACAATATTTAAAAAGGCTGATGAAATCAAGTACAATATGGACAGTTTGGAAGAAGTTAAAGTTAGACATACCAGTAGGATTGATGTCATAATACTAGTTGAGGCTGGATGCCCCAAAGGATAAATGGATAAATGGATGACTATAATTCATTGTATTCCTAATAATTATTCCTCTATGTGACATGTATCATTTGTAATTCTTACAACTCTGAAAGGTGATTTTCTTTTCCATTACATATAGTAATTCAGAATAACCTGCCTATTTTGCATCTTTAGTCCCACATAATTTTTCTTGCTTGTTGATAGGAAAATGAGATCTATTATTAATAACTTCTAGTGTAGTTTCTTAAAATTCCTTAAAAAATATAAAGTGGATACTCTCCCCTTAAGATGCAGCCAAAAGAGTCACGAATTTATGATTTATCATAGAATGAAAGCATTCCTGATTAAGTTTCAAAATGGTTTAAAAATAGATATTTATAAATCTAAGAAACAACTGGCCTAGGAGATTTAAAAAGAGAAAAATTACTTATTTACATTTTATAGATTAAAAACGAAAGACAGGACAGGAGTGAAAGATACACCAGAGACAGCCCAGTGGCTCTAAGTAACAACCATGCCTTTCCCTGTCCCATGGGATTCTCTGTTGGGAAGTCAAGATTGTATCTTAAGTCTCACTCAATGCTCCATCCTCCTGCTTCTGCTTACTGCAGTAACTGGGATTTCAGATCGACAATACTAGAAGCACAAGGCAATTCTTCCAAGGAAGTGTAAGTTAAGCCTCTCTCCTTTCCCTTCAGAACTATATTATTTTTAATCTTTTCTTGAGCAACGCTAGGATATTCCCCTATCAGTTGATTGAGAATTAAGAATTTGTTGATCAAAATTGAGAATCATTTGATTTATCCTTAATTTGGCTTTATAATGCCGATTTCTGGCCAGGAAAAGGAAGATACCAATTGTCCTGTTAAACTTGATGTGTGCATATGTGTATTCAAAAGATCCAGTTAAAATTAAACTTGACTGGCTCTCTTTAGTCTATCTACCTTCACTTCTTGACAAAACAAACAAGCAAAAATGAGAGGTTTTCCCCTAAATAATGGTGAATTACTTTTAAACATCGGGATACTTTGATATACACCACTTACTTTATAATGCATCACAGAGATAACATTTAAAATTGTACATCTAAGTATATTATATATATCTGTTATTGTGTATTATATATTATATATATTTGTGAACTTATACACACACACACACACACACACACACACACACACACAACATATGTCTTTAGAAGAGCCCAACGGAATGCAAGAGGGGAAATTCAGACAGGGAAAAAAGGAGTATCCAGGAAGAAGAGATTCAGAGTGGAGGTCTGTTACACTATGAAATAAATAGAGGATCTTGCAATTTCTGACACAAAGCCAATCTTAAAAAGGCTCTAGATCTGTTTTGTTTCTAGGCTATTGGGATTGTCCTTACTGAGAGTGTTACACAGTTATGTAGACCTCAGGTGAGAGAACAAGAGTGCTCAGGCAGAGACGTGGAATGCCACTATAATGTGTTAATGCCCTCTTCTGAGCAGCCTTCCCATCTTCAGGATAAAGTCCAAACCTTAGCCCTGGGTAAGACTCCTCCTGGCCCCCACGCTTGACTAACTCCCAACAACAGGATGTCTTTCCCACACATTAAAATGAATCATTTTGTTTATATTTTGCAATACGACTTATAATTGTGCCACAGAGTTCACAGGAGTATAGGCCTGGGGCAGATAATCTTCCTTATTCAAGCACTTGCCTTCTTTCGCCTCAGTGCTTCTAGCCTGATGGTCTTCAGGCTGAGCTGAGGGGCAAGAAGGATCAATGGCCTGTGAAGAGTTGATGAAAAGGCCAATGTCTGTGACCCATCATTCCAAACACAAGCCCCTTGCTGCCAGTGCTCTTGTAGCTCATGGAATACATGTAACTTGGCTGATCTTGAAAAGTTGAAGGGAGACAGAACATAAAGATTCCTAACTCTAGAAAACGAACTAGGGGTGGTGGAAGGGGAGGAGGGCGGGGGGTGGAGGGGAATGGGTGACGGTGACGGGCACTGAGGCGGACACTTGACGGGATGAGCACTGGGTGTTTCTCTGTATGTTGGTAAATTGAACACCAATAAAAATTAATTTAAAAAAAAAAAGAAAAGTTGACTCAAGCAAGTGTCCTTTTCAATTAGTATAATAATAACACATATAACTGTATATAACTCTAGCATTTTAATGCTTTTCAGCTTAAAAGTACTTTCTGAAATAACATTACGTTTGAGCCTCATTCACATAACCATGGGAGGTAAGCATCATTTCCTCTTTTATGGATCAGGTAATAAAAGCTCAGTGACATTTGTAGGTAAACAAAATTGGAACTTAAAACCAGGAGTTGTGGTTTCAAATCCCATACTCTTTCCTCCATATCAATCTGTTTATATTGTGTGATCTGAAAGCTGATGCAGGTCCAGGAACTCCCCCTACCTCTAACTATTCTTCCCTAATTTGGTCATATGATAGGTATTTCCATATAGTAACGGCTGTCTGGATATGTGTGCTTTTATTTATTTATTTTTAAAGATTTTATTTTTAAATAATCTCTATACCCAATGTGGGGCTCAAACTCACAACCCTGAGATCAAGAGACACAGTCCACGGACTGAGCCAGCCAGGCACTCCTGATAGCATGCTTTTAACTAGATTAATAGGTTATGTTACCTGAATTATGTAAGGCATTGGATATCTGAATTAACCATAGGGATTAGTGTTTATTAGTCATTAACATGTAGAGTCACCTAGGAGAGAACAGGTGTCTAGGGCAATGAATAGTGGAATGTGAAAGTCTGATTGAGGAAGAAGCCTGGAAATTGTCCTGAGCATGGAGCTGACCCTGAGTAGGGCATCAGAATGAGAGATCTAGACATCAGCATTCAGTACAAAAGTATCAGAGAGGGATGGATGCAATATAGAAACCAAAGAAAAAGGCCAGGAATATCCTATAATCTAAAACTGCTAATTGACTTTGGTCATTGTAAGAGATTATCTGGCAAAGTCTGTTTACACTGAAAAATCAGAAAGTATTTGCAAGAAGGGAAAAAATTAACCATATTCACTTGTCTTTTGCATAAGCGTATTACTGCTTTTGTTTCTCTAGATTATACTAACTAGAAGTCCTATATATACTACAACCGTGGTGCTCTCTTGGGGACAATGAGGTTGAAACCCATAGTTCAAGGGGATGTGCTGAGGCAGAGTAGCTCATGTGGCATGTCAAGTGGCTTATAACGGGTATTCAAGGGTGCCTGAGTGGCTCAGTCGGTTGGGTTTCTGACTCTTGATTTTGGCTTCAGCTATATAGGATCTTGGGGTCCTGGGATCAGGCCCGCCAGGATCTGCACTCTGGGAGGAGTCTGCTTGTCCCTCTCTCTCTACTCCTTCCCTCACAGGCATGATCTCTCTTTCTCTTAAATAAATAAATAAATAAATAAATAAATAAATAAATAAATCCTTTAAAAGAAAATAATGGGCATTCAGTCCAATGGCAAAGGTATGTGGTATGCCATGCAGAATAACTTAGCTTTAACTACTGTGCATCTTTTCCCCTTAAGCTATTATTTCAAAGTGGAAATATTTTTTTTTAGTGGAAATATTTTTATATTAATGTTATCATTATGTTTCTCTTTCCATGTTTTGTCTTATAAAGAATATTTTCAATTTGCACCTACCACATCAGTATATAATTTACATGTGAATCACAACTTATGCTTATAGACAGCATTATGTCAAGGAGCAAAAAAGCATTGTGACCTTTTACTTATTAAATGTCAATCAGAGTAGCAATAATTGATTGTCTTATTACTCAAACAAAATGTTTGCTTATGTCTTTCTGTAGTTCTTTAAAATCTAACCTATAAAGTTGGAGATGGAAATAAGTATGATAAGATCGATAATAGTCTTCTGCTGATCTGAAATGGCTGCAAAATCTTGCTGAAATGCTGAAAGATGCAGTGACCAAGGCTGAGTTAAAATCCTTACCCCTCCAAAGAGAGAGTTTGGCCAGAAGCTTCTCATAAGTATTATCCCAACTACATAAAGATCAACACGCTCATTTGAACTCAAGAGCCTATTAGTTACAACTCTCCATGAAGTTCAATTTGACCTACTGGCAACAGTTTATAATGCATATTATGCCATATATAGGTCTGTCAAAATATGGCTGGAGTGGGGGCTCAAAATAATATTATTGAATGAAAGAATGAACCAATCAATTTATGACACTGTCTGGTGTTTATGCAGGAAGCTAATGCTATAGCACCTAAATCTCAATTACAATGAGCTCCCCATACTTCAGAGGTACTAGGCTTTCACTGTTATAAATATTAATTGAAATTAAGTGAACCAGATCAAGATTTCAAAATATTTTTGGCAATGGGTTATAAAGGGAATTTGTAATGGTGTTAGCCAGGGCCTGGACTCAAAGCCTGGCTCCAGCTTCACCACTGTACGACTTGAGCCAATTGATTTCACTTCCTCTTTTCTTTAGGACACAAAGGAGATAATAGCATCTATCTCCAAGTCCTATTATAAAGATCAAATGAGATGTTATATGTAAAAGATTCACCATAGTCCTGGGTACAATAAATGTTAATTCCTCATGCATAAATATTTTTTTATAATGGGATTTGCTTCAACAAGAACTGGGCTAAATTAATTTGCTTCTGTATGCTGAAATTCCATCTCTTTCATTTTAGCATTATGTATACAAGGATAAGTTTCTCCCTTCCATAACTTGGAATGTCACTCATCCATGCTATCAACATTCTAGGACTTTATATGTGCAAGTAAAAGTTCTACACAGAGTTACTGCCACAGGGAAGGGAAAGTAGAAGGCGAGAAGAAGGGCAGAAATGTTCAACAAAGCATTCATGTGCTTCCACAGGAGTATTAAACATATAGGCACTTGAACAATCAAACAATACTATGTAATTGACAGACCTCAATATGAGTGAAAAGACCATTATATAATTTCAATATAAAACATAAAAATAAAGCTGGTAGAAGAAGCCAGAACCTCCAGGTTGAAGAAGGACAGTGAGAGAGCAATCACATCTGAAGGTGAACAGAGGAGGGAGTAAGGAATGGGAAATGTTTTAAGTTGTGTGACAGGAAAGTATTTGCTCAGTTAACCAATCATTCTGGCCAAAATTAATTGCTGTCAGTGGAATTTATTGTGCACCATCTTTAGGAGGGGGCTGGCAAAAATCAGTGTGACTGTCTCTAAGATTCAAGAGCTAATTGATGTTATGTAGTTGATACTTGATTTTAAAATACTTTGGGATACAGTGGGTTAAGTGTGTTCCTTAATTTTAACCTAGCAACTATCTACTAATCTTGAAGTTAATTCTAGCTTAAAATCCAGAGGCTGTTATTAATTTTTGAAGTTCCCAAATCAGGGGTACACAGTCCAGGAAGAATTAAATCTAAATGAGAAACTCTAGGAGGACCCGAGCTAGGATGACATTCTGCAGAAGCAATTCTCCTGTTTTTATTTCAGGCAGCCCTGAAATGTGTTAGGTAGCATAAGAGGTGTTAGAAATAAGTTTTCATGGGTGAAATGAATGGTGTTGAAGTTAATGTGGCTTGGCTAGAAAATATTATAAATGTACCTCCCCTCCACCTATTCATGAACTAGGTGTGAAGATCAGCAAACCCAGGGTCTCAATACCCTCTAGAGTATACCTGTGGTCTCGGAGTCCCATTCAGCCCTGTGCTCCAGCACTAACTAGGTGATTCTGGGCTAAAGCCCATCGTTGCTAGATATATGGCTTCATGTGTCTCCAATGCACCTTTCTAGGAAGGCCTTTGTTAGAATGCCTGCAAGGACAAAGAATTGGGACTCCGTGGAAGTTCATGAACAGCTTTGTGTCACTTCTTTTGTTCAAGCTTGCCAATAAATGTTTTTATGGATGGCAAACTGTGAGATTTGTCATTGCAAATGTTGCCGAAAAGATTGTGAGGGAGGAAACTCATAGGCTCACTTATCTCAAGTTATCAATTATTAATATTGTCTACCATGAAGAACCTAATGAGATCACGAATGGCCAAATTGGCTTAAGATTTTTTTTTTTGAGAGGGAGGGGAGGAGCAGAGAGAGGGATAATCTTTCTTTCTTTCTTTCTTTCTTTCTTTCTTTCTTTCTTTCTTTCTTCTTTCTTTCAAGATTTATTTATTAAGAGAGAGAGAATGCACAGCAGCAGGAGGAGTAGAGAGAAAGGGAGAAGGGAAGAAAACTCCTCAATTAGTGCATATGCAGGGCTTGATCCCACAACCCGGAGATCATGACCTGAGCTGAAACCAAGAGCCAGATGCTCAACAGACTGAGCCACCCTGACGCTAAGGATTAAGATATTCTTAGCAGATTGGAAAGCACAAAATAGCAAATATTTATTCAAATGGTTTACTGCAAATGCAGATCTTTAGCTTCCATTTAGATCATGAATTTATTCTTTGTGCTTGTCACTGGGCTGCATATTAAGAGAAAATATAGATATGAAAAATAAAATTCTTACCCTAAATGGACATTCAAGCTGTGTGTGTGTGCATGCATGAGGTGTGTGTGTGTGTGTGTGTGTGTGTGTGTGTGTGTGTGTGTGTGATGAGGAGCTCAGGAAGATAAAAGAAAAGAGACAAGCATATATCTAAATAATTATCATTGACATGATACCGGCTATGATGATAGGGTCATGCACTGTGTTTGCTACTAAAGTATGAAATTTGGACTCCCAACACAATTTGTGGCAGAAGGTAAAGTGGGTGGGTGGGGGGTAAAGAAGCCAGTACCTGCCATGAGTTTTGAAGGACAAGTTGGAGCTAGCAGAGAGAATGACAAGGAAGGGAGAAAATAATATATGCAAAGGCATAAATGTAAGAAAGCCCTTGAGAAAGCTGAACTACAATAAAACTCCACGATAATGCAATAACTTAAATTCAGATATAAAGCAATAGGCTCACCAGGTCATTTCATTATCCTTGCAAAACAGGCTCCTGAATTTTACATGATTGGATGTTCTGGATGCCACTTATAATGTAATGGCAGCATTTCCTGTCGTCTGTTGAAACTGGCTGGAGTGTGAAGTACAGGGCTGTGATTGATAGGAAGAGGATTATGGCCAGAGAAGGTGCTGAAGAGTTAGGCATGAACATGAAAGGTTTTAGGTGCCACGTGGTAGAGTCTAGATTTTATCCCAAAAGTGATGTTGAGTCAGAAGAATATTAGGTATGAAAATGGCATGGAAATTTGTGTTTAGAAAAATAACCAGCATCAGGGGTGCCTGGCTGGCTCAGTTGGTGGAGAAAGCAACTCTTGACCTCAGAGTTATAAGTTCAAGTTCTAAATTGGCATTGAGATTACTTAAAAATGTTTTTTTTAATCTTTAAAAAAAGGAAAAAGAAAAAAACTGGCATAAGCATAAATGATAGACTGTAGGGAGCTAGATCAGGGCACAAAAAGCAGATAAAAAGGTGCTGTAGTTCTAGCAAAGGGACAGGAGGAAGATCTAACCTAAGGCAGTGACAGTGGAGATGGAGACAGAAGAGTTTCATTAGGAAGGAAGAAGTGATTGGACATGGTGGCTGAAGGATTTGAAAGTGAAGGGAAAGGACACAATTTTATTGCTTTGGATGAATCAAAGGATGGGGGGATCCATTCCTCACATTATGAAATGGCCAGGTTGGGAAAAAGGGAAGAAAAGAGAGTTAGTAATAGATTTGTTGAACACTTCTAACAAACCCACATTTCCTTCATTATTTTTCTCTAGGTATTGCAATTGGGTTAGTCTACCATAATAAAAAGCCATTAGATTTCAGTAGCTTGAGCTGAGCTGGATTAGAGACATTTATCATGAGTTGACTGGGAGATCTGGAAAGGAAGCTGTCAGAGGCTTAGTTTGGGGTTATTTGTCATCAGCCCAAACTAGGATTTTAATAAATGGGAGGAGGTAAAATTTAAGAAAGGGAAATGAGAATGGAGACATTTATTCTTGGACAAAAGCTTGTTAATTCCCAGCTATGATCATGCATTGGTTATTAGTAATGCTGAAGGATGTTGGTGATGTAACACAGCGGCTCTGCAAATGAGGTGTGTGGTTATTTTTTTTTAAGATTTTATTTATTTACTTGACACACAGAGAGAACAAGCAGAGGGAGCCAGCAGAGGAAGAGGGAGAAACAGACTCCCCGCTGAGCAGGGAGCCTGATGCGGGGCTTGATCCCAGGACCCCAGGATCATGACCTGAGCCAAAGTCAGATGCTTAACCTACTGAGCCACCCAGGTGCCCCTCAAATGAGTGTTAGTAGCAAACAGGGAGTTGGTATTTTGTGGGGAAACTCCTCCGTGATGCATTTAGTCTCTCCAAAAGGCACTCCAATATCCATCCATCTATCTAGTAAATACTTATTAAGCATCTGTTAAGGCCCATGCACACTGAAAGATCTAGGAGAGCTGGAACAAATTTAAAAAGAAAAAATAAAATCTTGGTCAGAACTCATTCAAAGGAGGTTTTGGTACTTCAGACCTCTACTGTAGAAATAAGGACCCAGAGATATGACAGGAATAACTAAAGTGAATGAATACCTACTCTGGATTGATTGGATTCTTTTTAGCTTTAGCTCAAGTTGTTCTTTTCTTTTTTCCTAAGCCTTACTTATGCTCAAATAAGTTCCTTATAAGTATATAATCTTCTCTTGCTTATTGTTTTGTGATATCCACATTCCTTCTCCTAAGAATGGAACAAGAACATGTCAAAATGAAAAGAGTGATTATTGATACTCTACAACTATTAGGAACCTCCTCATGCAAGGAAATAAAGATAAATATTAGCAAGGATATGAGAGCAAAGCAAGGGCTTTTACAAATGAAAGCCTCTGAATATTTCTGTCTCAAAAACATTTTCTCATCAATTTCCCTTTCCTGTGTGATTGCTGTCTGGGGCCTACTGAAGGGAGTAGGATTCTTTCAAATGTTGGTTCTATTAAAATGTACTTGGCTTCTCAACTATAAACAGTTGATGTAACATCTTTATTGCCTTCAGTTTTAAAGTGCAGCCTCACGAAGAGAAACAAGTTCCATTAATGGTGGTTGTTGCTGAAGATTATAGGACTAATTTAGCATTAAGAGGGTTTTTTTTTCCAGTGTGTCTCTCTTGGCAGAATTTCACATATATGATCTAGCATAGAAGCATAGAAACTAAAGAACAATTTACAGCCCTTTCCAAATTTTAGGATAATTTAGATTGGCAGAACTCAGATGAAAATCACCCTGTTTTATTTTATTCTTCAAACATGAATGTTTCTTAATGCATGGACTGCAATAAACAAGTGTCCTTTGGCTAGTAAGCAATTTATATTTTCACCATTATATCCCCATGCCTTAATTTTTTTCCTCTAATAGCAACAGATATGTATAACAAACATGTCAAAGGCCTGGGTTCAAATCACAGGCTCTTCCACTTACTAGCTGTTTAATATCAGGATAAACCATCTAATCAAAATCTTTTATTGAGCCCTTACTACATACATCTGAAGACTACAGGTATCGATATCACAAATTAACTTATTATATGCTCTCTTATTAGATGTGTTATCTTATGTAACTTCTTCCAAAAATGCTATAAGATAGGTAGTGTGATTATCTTCATTTTACAGATGAAGAAACCGAGACTTAGAGAAGTCAAATCACTTTTCAAGAACACAAAGGTTGAACTGGGAGTTGAACGCTCAGACCAGAGGCCCATGGGTTTGATCAGCAGGCTCAATTAGCCCAAGAATTTTGAGTTTTTAATGTGTAAAATGGAAATCACATTAATGAATCTCTCAAGATTTTTATAATAATTAAAAGACAATTTGCATAAAGGGGTCATTACTGTTGTTATAGTTTTTGCTATTCCATTTTCTCACTATTTCATATTAAAAACTAGGAGAGCTCTTTTATTTCCAAGTATTCCTTTCTCCCCCAAACCCGATCTCCATCATCCCATACTGACTCTTCCCAATACCACTCATTCTTTCCCATTTGTTTTATCAGTTGTGTTAATGACGGTGTCCATCACTTTTTGTAATTCCAACAATTGTGTAATTCCTTTTCTTGCTCAAGCCTTATATAACCTTCCCATGCCATCTGATTAATATACACAAAACACAATATTCCTATTACCATGTGTCATTCTTTACTGCTTGTCAGGTAAAGACATCCTAATGACATCACCCTGGTACTTGAGATTCTGGGTTTCTTGGTCCTATATGACCATTCAAACTCATTTCTCAGTAGCATCTAATGGAATAGGGAGGAAAAACTTCTTTATTGACTGTCTGTTAGTACGAGGCACTGCTAATATTTGGTAGAAAAGACAAGCTTGATTAGGCAGGGGCCTCATGAAGTAGAGACCAGAAACATAAATATCAAATAAATACATATATAGCAAATCACAATTATATAAAGGAAAGGTAAGTGGGGGTGAAACTAAACTAGTGTAGAGGTTCAGGAAACGTTGCCTGAGGCAAAATAAGACCATTCATCTTAAAAAAAAAAAAAAAAGACCATTCATCTTAGGGAACACCATGAATTTGGTTTGTTCCTTTCCTTCCCTTGAAAAATGTCCCTGTTCTCCTCCATGCAAATCCAATTATCCTATTAGTCTTCCTCAGGATGCAGTTTAAGTCCTACTCACAATATGAAGGTTTGCTAACTTCTCTAGCTTCCAAGGGTTGTATTAAAAAAAATAGTGCATTTGTTGTTCTTTGTTCCTTATCGAAGTAATGTGACAGATTATGGGTTTTAAGGTCAGGTACAGTATGTCTTGCCCTCACAACTTGACTACTGATGTTTTTATCTAAAAGCCCGTGTTCATCACCTTTAGATTCCACACAGTGCTATGATAAATGAGTATTTATTTAATGAATAGCTGAGTGTTCAGTGGGTGTGTGCATCTAGATGTCCAGAAATCTATGCAACACAAGTAGGGATCAGACACATGGCTCTAATACCTTAAGCAACCTTCCTAATGCTTGAGATTAACCTAATCCCACTCTTGTTCATTTGCTTTAGGTTTTATTTGAGCTAAAATTTGACACTATTTGCATTAACATTGCAGAAAAACTGACTGCTTATTGTTCTGGAGGTTTGGCTACATTACCTAATGTTAACACAGGCTTCCTAATAAGCCAAAAACTGAACTCGCCTATGAGATCCACTCATCCCTGTCATTTGCCTTCCGGATTATATATTTAATGCCAAATCTCCACTAAAACTAAAGATAAATCAACAAAATAAAGACCTTAAATCTCAGCTCTTGGCATGCCTTCGAAAGAAACGTGATCCATAACAAAGTTCTGTTGCTTCGTTTTTGTTTTTTCTAGTTTTAAGAGTTCTGCTTAGCATGCAATCTTAAAACAGCTAATTAAAGCTAAAAGGATTCAGTGGAGGTGAGTGAAGTTTTCAAAGCAGACAAAGTTCAATTTTGGTACAAAATTCTGCCAGAAAAAAAAAAAATCTGCCAAAGTAAACAGTGTTAGTTGTGTAGAGAGGTGCGTGAGAGCTTAATTATGTCATGCTGTACCTCAAATGCATTTTTTCCTTTTTTCTATGGTTAAATGTTGGAGCATAATACTACTCAAAAGAGAGGAATTCTAGTGATGCGCAGTTGTTTCTCCTCTATTCCACTCCCACTCTCAAAGAGACTATATTCAAAATAATGATGCAATGATATAAACTTCATTCTCTGTAGACTCCTTGTAGGTGGTCATCAGATCACAAGCTACTCTCAGAACACAGCAACTCCATATTTTCTGTATTTTTAGTATCTCACTTCTACACTTTAAACACAGCATCCTTCCAATGAATATGACAAAATAATAACCTGCACAAGAGGCAAACATTCTGGTCTGTATTTCACAGTTTTCCATTGACTTGTAAGTAAATTTGAACAGATTTCTTCATATCGTTAGCCTTCATATATCATAGTACCAAGTTTGTTCATTTGTTCAACAAATATTTGTTGGGTGACTACTAAGTACCAGGCAATATTCCAGAGAGTGGTTCTGTTAGCTATGCCAACAGCAAGGTAAGTGTTTCTAACAGAGATGAATGATTCTGCTTGACAGAGAGCATGGGGAGTAGAAAGAGGATTTGAGTATTAGGACCAAATTAGATCTTGGCCTCAACACTTACTTAGTGAGATCTGTCGCTAAAAGCTCTGAAAATAAATATCTTCATCTATAAAATAGTAACAGTTAAAAAAAAAATTTAATGATGCCTCCATGTGTAGGCACTATGCTCCGTGATAGGAAGGCAGTATGGCCCCAAGCAAATATGGATTCTGCTGTGGTGGGGCTAAATATTCCAAGCATGTTCAGCACATACTATTATTGCACCTGACTCTTGTTAATCTCTGTGGTGGCTTTAAAATGTGCCCACAGAATCTCTGACACTTTTTCCTTCAAAAGGTAGAACCTAATTCTCTTGCCCTTGCATATGGGTGCAGGTTTAACAATTTGCTTGGAGGCTTCCAAGGCGAGGTCATAAAAAGGCAAGTGTCTGCCCGACTGTCTGTTGGATTGTTTGGTCTGGGGAAGCTTACTGCCGTGTCATGAAAACACTAAAACAGCCTGTGGAGAGAAGCCACCAACTTGGTGCCTACAAGTGGTACCAACTTGCTAACCATGTGAGCAATCCACCTTTAAAACAGATGGCCAACCCTAATCAAGCTATCATGGGGGGCCAATTCCAGCCAAAATTCCACTGCAATCTCATGAGAGACCTTAAGAAAAAACTGCACAGTTAAGCCACTTCCAAATTCTGGACCCATGGGAACTGGAGGATAGTAAATGTTTACTGCTGTCACTGCTAAGTTTGGGGAGGCAATTTCTCATAGGCCAGTAGATAACTAATTGAGCCTGTGATATAACCATCTGGATGAAGATAAAAAATTACGGTAGAAGACCTTTTCAAGTTTCTCTTAGTTTATCTCCCATGTTGGAAAAAAGAAAAATTAAATAGTTCCTTGCAGTCTTCTAGTGTTTCTTTTCCTATAGGGGAAAATCCAAACTCCTACGTCTAGTGTTGAAAGCCTCACATGATCACATGATCAGACACAGCTTGGTCTCTCTTACTCTCCAGCATTGTCACTCTCCGGGGCTGAACCAGTCTACCTATCCTCAGCCAGGTTTTGAATGACCTTCCTCACTCTTAAAGGGCATATCTCTTCTTGTTGCATATTCATTTGTTTTCCTTTCAAGCTTAATTTAAATCCTAGGGTAATTCTTGATGACACTAATGCACAGCAACCTATTCCTTTTTAAAAACTTGCTGTGGGATGCCTGGGAGGCTCTGGTTGAGCTCTGCCTTTGGCTCAGGTCATGATCCTGGGGTCCTGGGAATGAGTCCCGTATCAGGCTCCCTGAAGGGACCCTGCTTCTCCCTCTATGTCTCTGTCTCTCTGGGTCTCTCATGAGTAAATAAATAAAATCTTAAAAAAAAAAAAAGAATTAAATCCCTTCCCTGGTTGGCTTTCACAGTAGTGAGCTAGTAAAGAAATGCAACTGATTTACAAGATAACTGAGAAGATAACTGAAAAGAAAGGAAAAAGTAGCTCTCAAATTTGAAGCTGCATCAGAACCACCTGGGGGATTCTGTAGGCTATCTGGTCCTTCTGTAGGCTCCACTCCACAGCACCTCATCCATTCACCATCCAGTGCATCATCTCTAACATCCCCTCTACCACCACCACCACCACCACCAAATGCCCATTTAGAAAGCCCAGGGTAATCCATATGTCTCAACAGGTGTATTTATATGATTTGGATTTAAGTAAAGTGGCTAAGTATATCTGTTTATAAATCACTAACATAGAGACAAGATAAGGAAAAACACCAGTAATATTATGTAATTCCTATTACTGTCTCTGTAGTTAACTGCATTCTACTCCCCAAATTTGTCTTAAATTGTGTTAATTTCATTTGGATGAAATTAGAGGGTTATAGTTAGTTGTATTTTGAAAACCTCCTTATTACAAAGAGTAATTCTCTATTCGTTAAAGAAATCTGGATCTTAAAATCTGGAAATAAAGTGAGTGATTGAAAGAGAGGATGTTAAAAGAATTGAGGAGGACACAGCCAGCTGTGACATAGAAGTCTATCGACATTGTAGCCACATAGCATTTCCAGGGCAATCAAGAGATCATGAAAGGAAAACTGAAGTGGGAGTCTTAAAACCAGAACTCTGTGCCCAATCCAATCACCACCTTCTATGAAACCATCTCCATGCTGCTGCAAGAGCTCCTTCTAAAATATTATCTGATCCCAATGGTCACATTTTGGTGTGTGTTGAGTGTGTGTGTGTGCATGTGTGAGAGTGTGTGTGTGTTTGATTTGCACATGGAAAACAGCCTGAGAAAATGTACACGGAAATGCTAACAGCAGTTATCTTTAGAAGGCCAGATTAAGCAAGACTTCTGCTTTTTACAGTATGCATACTTACATTATCTTTAAATAATAAGCATGTATTTGTATGACCAGAAAAAATATAAATATGTTGAAACAAAGCTAGTTTACTAAAAACTTCCAATGGTTTTTCATCCTCTCCAAAATAAAGTTCAAGGATCTTAGTATTGACAAAAAATAGCTTCAGCTCCCCACTTGCAACAAAAAATCCTCCTTTTCCAGACAAAACAAACTACAAATTCCTAGCACACCTAATTCTGTCATGTCCTGTGTCCTCACTCATGTCGGTCGCTGTCTGTGAGGAATGTAAAGACGCTCGTTGTCTAGCTGACAAAATCCTTCTCATTAAAACTAGTGTGAAGATGTAGGACTTCCCTGTGAAGCCTTTCCTGATATCCTACCTAGGCAGTGCTACTAGAGCCAAAATGGAGCCCAAGGCAAAAATAATACTGAGACTATCTAAAATTTTAACATTTTCTTCATTATAGAATTTTTAAATTAATTTTTATATTTTAGAATACTGTATTGAAATATGATTGGTCTTGATTACCGAGATTTTGCTAACCCCTCAAAGTTTGTATAGCACTAGCATCCCCACTGTCCCATCCCTGATCCCTGGTAAGGTTGTCTGGACTCCTCCTCCTCTGCTGATTCGCTTTTGAACCTACCTCCACTGTGGAATTTATCACATTGCATAGTTATTTATTACAGATTCTGACATATTTATTAACCTCTTACAGACTTGATTGTTCTAAGGGCTCATGGCTTTCTTGATCAGTGCAGACATAACAGGTACCCTTTAAATATGTGATAGAGGCAAGAATAAATGTGAAATTTTAATCAAGTCTTAAATTTTCTGAGCTTCAGTTTTCTCATCTGTCAAATAATATACTAGATTAGCTTAATGATACTCAATGACTGATGTTATACCCTATATCTAAACAATAGTATAAATATATAATATAAAACATAATAACCAGGGGCACCTGGGTGGCTCAGTGGTTGAGTATCTGCCTTTTGGCTCAGGTCATGATCCAGGGGTCTTGGGATCAAGTCTTGCATCAGGCTCCCTACAGGCCTGCTTCTCCCTCTGCCTATGTCTCTGCCTCTCTCTCTCTCTGTGTCTTTCATGAAGGAATAAATAAAATCTTAAAAAAAAAAAAAACCTAACACTAATATAGCTCTTATTGCATGCCAGACATTTATCTAAGTATTTAACAAGTATTAACTCATTCAATTTTCACAATAACTCCGTGAGGTGGTTGCTGTTATTAGCTTCTATATACAGATGTGAAAACTGAGGCTTGGTAGCATCCAGGAGACTTATTCAAGGCTTGTGTTTGAATCTAGGTAGTTTGAACCTGGAGTCTATGTGTTAAGCCCTTATACTGCTTCTCACAATAATAATAATTTTTACATATAAATATAAATATGTAAGTATATAATCAAAACCCAAAGATTTTATTTTTCTTAATGAGAAATATCATAAGTCATTCTAATTTTAATGCACAATGAAATTCTAATTGACTCAAGACCAGAAAATATTGTATGCTGGGGCATTTCTTCGATGACGCTTGCTCTGTTCTAAAAATATACCCTTGTTCATTTATCAAAGCAAAAGACACAATGTGACCTAATCAAAGAGAATGAGAAAAGTTGAATAGTGAGAGCAACATAAAATGACCAAGGTTTGCTAGGCCAGGTTTCCTGGGTGATACTTAGAAGAATGTTTAACAGTCACTCAGGAATACATACCATCCCATCATCCAACCACACAGCCAGATCCTCACCTGTGAGCCCGTGTCTGGGCATAAGTGAAGGAGAACAGGTTAAGCTTAACTTTGTTAAATCTGGCTCTTAGCTTCAGGGGTATATCGGAGACATCCATTGATACTGGGGACCTCATCAAGTGATATTACTATACTTGTGAAAATTTTATAAATAATTATTTATCTTTATTTGTCATATAGACTTGAGTATTAGAAGTCTCTACCTGAAAGTAAAAGGAGCCCCCTCTGCTCTTTTTGAAGGGAAGGAGAGAGGCAAGGAGTGAAAAAGAGAAGACACATGGCCCCAGAGACGATGTCAGGGGAGTAGTCACCTCTGGGAAGCCAGTAAGGTAAATCATCAGAAGTAGGGATGATATAGAATAGACAGGGGAATAAAACCCAAAAGACAAGAGATCTTCCAGTGTGCAATCAATAATTTCTCTAGTCTTTATTTTCTACTTGTTCTTTTTAAAAACACTTATTTATTTGAGAGAGAAAAAATGTGGAGTGGCGGTGGGTAAAGGGAGAGGGAGAGAGAATCTCAAGCAGACTCTTGGCTGAACACACATCTCAATGTGGGGATTGAACCCCCATCCTGAGAGCACGACCTGAGCTGAAACCAAGAGCCCCACACTTAACTGACTGAGCCACCCAGGTGCCCCTATTCTTCTACTTGGTTAAATTAAATTTTATTATACTTAAAGATATTTCCGGCTCTCTGATGCAACTCTGTGTACTAAGCCCAAGAGGGCATTAGTTGAGAAATCCTTTTGTCGTGTTTATCTGGCATCAGGGTGTGCCTGCTGACATTGCATGAGAGCTTGGAAGGATTTCTAACTAGGAGGAGGGGGAGATGGGCAGTTACCAGCAGGAGCTTCAGCCGCCCCTCTGTAGGAGTGTGCCCAGGCCACGTTCACCTTGCCCCTTTCCTGCTGCTTCCTACAGCTCGGTGAAAACACTGTCACAGTCTGTAGGGGACACTGTCACAGTCTCTGTCTCTGAGTTTCACAGAGTTTATCTCGATGGTGCCATCTAAAGGGTCAGTAATGTTTCCCCAAAAATGTGTTAACTACTGATTTGCAGATGAAAAAAGTAAACAATGGGGCTTTGGCTGGGAAATTCAAAAGTTGCTCCAACATTTTCTGGAACTTAAGCAAGAAGTAGACTATAACTCTCTCCCACACAAAAATCTTCTGTACACATTCACACGAACTCTTAGGTATTTGTGAGGGAAATTCCCAGGTGGATCTACTTGGGGAGGAGTGAGAGAGCTTTATATCCCTTTTCTTGTCCCAATATTAGCCTTATAGATATTTTTTGATATCACAGTCTGATTTACCTGGATCTGAGAAGTAAAAACCAAGCCCAAAGCAAGCTAACTTCTTGTCCTTTACCTGTCTCAGACTCACATTGAGCTTTATTACTATGCATCTCTGGGTGAATTTTATAATCCAATCACCCATATCTTTCAAACTGCACTAAATTCTGAATGATGTATTACATTCTATTTTGTTCCCTCTGGTAGGAATCATGCTGTATCTGATATTAGTATGATGCTGTGACATGATTTCTGCTACTAATGTACTATCTGTCTAATGAGTGAGTCAAGATTAAAGCATAAAGCATTCAAAAACCACCATTGGCCCATACAGTCACAAGAGATTTAATATAAAGGACAAATAATTGGAGTTTTGAGTGATCAGGGAAGGCAAAAGTATAAGCCCTAAGTGTCAGCTTGTCTTCTGATAGACGAGGAGGAGGAGGCAAGAGCATGTGTGTCCAAGTGGGAATGAACATGAGATGTGTGGAAGACATTCGGACACTGCTTCTTTAGGCAAAGGCCATATACCACAGAACACAGTGAACAGAAAGTTGGATGAATTCTGATTATGAAGGTCTTTAAAGCAGGATAAAGAGGAGTTAAAACTTAATAGATACAAAGAATATTTTAAGGGACTATCTGATGATACACTCTGGAAAGAGGTAGAGGTTGAGCTCCCCGAGTGCCCTTCACCACTCCCAAAATAAAAAGCTGTTGAAGAAATAAAGGCATAAGACAATGAGACCTTGAACCAAGGGACTGCAGGAAGGATGGAGAAGGGGTAATTCCAGGATACATTTCACAAGATAGATTCTGTCTTGAAGGCTTGTGGTTATGGGAGGTAAAGGAAAGGGAGCAGTCAGGGATGACTCAGATGTTTCTAACCTGGGAGACTGCCTGGTGCTGCTGGCACACGTGAGAATGGAGAAATTAGATGGGGAAATAGCTGGCAGGCGATGAATGATGAGTTCTGAGCTCCCCAAAACAAAACCTACATTAATTTTGAGCCAATCAAAATAGAATAGGAAATTATTTACTATGGGTGCTCCAAATATTACTATGAAATCATGAGCATGCTGGAAAGCATGCTGTACCCCAGGACAGAATCCTGTCCTCATGCACTTGCCATCCCTTCCACGAAAACATGCCACACGAGAGGTCAGAAGGGAGAGCAGGGCCAGAAAAAGCCTGGCTCCTCTGACTTTCACAAGCATCACTAGTTAGATGCCTCATCGGCTCTTTCAACATAAAACCACACAAGAGCTTCCTCTTAACAATGCAGGGACTGTAGGTATGGCAACACGCATGGATCCCACAAACCACCTATTAATCAATATTTTCAATCTTCCTTCTCATATTTTTTCCTAGAGCTGCTGACAAGTAGAAAAGCCAATTGAGTTCACTTTTATAGCCATGTTCAATCTATGATTGTGCTAACAGGTGGCATGAGGAAGAAAAAGGAGGCACTGGAAACTGAAATGAGCTGGACCTTAGTATTGCCTTTGTTGGCGGTCACGACCTGAATACAACTACTGTACCTACAGGTAAAACTGTATTTAAAATCCAGGCTCAGGCACATAGTACCCATGTGAATATGGGTAAATTACTTAACATCTCTTTGTCTCAGTTTTGTCATCTCTAATATCGGGACATTCATATAGTTTGATGTATTCACTAAGGAAATACATGTGAAGTACTCAGCACAGTGTCTGACACATAGTAAAGTGTTCAATAAATTTTCACCCCTATTATTACTTTTATTGCATCCCTGAAGACAAAAGGTAGGCTCTGGAGGTCAAAAAACATGCTGGTAATGGCGATCTTGCATTTACCAAAGCTAATGGAGTCACATCCAGATAGGTGGATGTGACCACAGTCACAGTATAACCAGTATAGCCCTGTGCTAGCACAAATTTGTATATGATTCAATTAGCAGTTGGCTCCTGCCTTCCACCAGCTCATGTGCAGATGTGAGATGGACCTAATTTCTTCTTTTATGAGGAGCTGAGGTATTAGGAAGTGATGGCCTTGAGATAGTTGGAGTTTAATCCAGGCTACAGTCATATTTACACAGTATCATTTCTATTGTGCTGTTAGTGATATTTTCAACCACTTGAAAAATATTGTTTTTCATTAACTTCATAAAAATGTGACTCCTTATTTGGCAGGAGTGCAATTTTTGGAGTCCACTTATCTCATTATGGCAGGATTTTTTCCGTTCTTGAAAAGTAGTGAGCTCCGCAGTAATTAGGAACTGCTTGCCTGCACTTCATGGGTATGTGTGTGTAAATGAGACAAGGATAACTCACTGCACATTATAGCTGGGCTTAGTCTAAATGTGTTTTGGAGGGTCTGTTTTGTTTTGTTTTGCTTGTCTTTGCTTAGTCTAAATGTGTTTTGGAGGGTCTGTTTTGTTTTGTTTTGCTTGTCTTTGCTCCCTAAGCATGATGTTTCGGCTTTAAAGTTTGCCTCCTGACAAGTCACTGCATGTACAGATTATAAGAGGTTGGAACTATTTCAGATGTGGTGCCGTAGCCCATTTCTTCACTATGTGAACAAGAAGCATCCTGGCCTGTCTGCCAGGCTTGGGAAGCTTTTCTTACCTGGAACTTATTATTTTCAGAAGCTAGTTACCTAAGCTGTTTGTGATGACACAGAAGGGCGTTAAGTGAAGGCAGACGATGCCAAAAGTTTAGTATTTTGCTCAGGACGGGTGCTCACCATGGCAGAGACTTCAGCAGCTTCCTTACTCACCAAAAATTCAGACTTCTCTGGACACCCATCAGTCAAGAAAACTATGGAGGGAGCCCTTTGAGTCACTAATTACATTGGTTCTGAATGATTTATCAGTCCCACACACCTGCCCAGCTATTCTAGGAGCAGAATGTGCCCACAGGATGACAACTCCTGTTCTCACCATAGCTGGGTTTCAGCCGGGGTGTAGCCTGGAGTTTCTTTTTCATTTCTCTGTTGCCCAACTGGCACTGAAGCAGTCACTGTAGCGCAGAAAGGATTTTTAACTCTGTTAAACGGGACCTGATTTCCACGATACAACTACAATGATTCACACACAATTAGTCGGAGAGAGGCAGCATTCTCCACTGAATACTAATGTTTAGGATAACTCTGATTCATACATCAGCATGCACCTTTCCCTCATATTTCTTGATTTCATGGTAGAGACAGAGATGGGGGTGTTTATATCCCTAATTTCTAACTTTTAGTCTACTTTTGTGAAACCCAAATAATGCAGCATAAGAAATTAGTACTGACTCCTAGATGTTAAGAAATGTGAGTCCATGTTTTTAAAACTAGAGTCTGGAGCTAGACTGCCTGGGTTCAAATCCTGATACTACCACTTATTAACTGTGCAATCTTGGGCAAGTTACTTAATTTCTCTGTGCACTCGTTTTCTCCCTGTCAACTGAATAACACTGCCATTACCTCCCTAAGTGTCTGGCACATGTGGGATCAAGAAATATTTATTTTTATCATTTGTTATTATGAACTCACTTTAATTTTTCACTGTAAATAGATAAGAAAAACAAAGAAACACAAAAATGATTTTAAAAAAGAATAAAAACTCCTGAATCCAAATTTTTCATTTTGGAGTTATTCCCTCTCTACCATAAGGGTGAAAAAAGTAACTGTGTTTACACTAGTTTTAGATTATTTAATTTGCTGTACAGATAGCACCTTCAATTATAAAATCACATTTTATACTCTATTGATTATAGGGTGAGTTGACATTTTGGACACAATTTGTATTTTGGCTTTTTGTGTAAGTGGGTAAAATATGAGACAAATCTCAAAAACAAAGTAAAGGTAGTTTCCAAAATCTTTTGCTCCTATCCCGCATGATTGAATTTTGGCAAAATACAATCTCCCTGGGTCCCAATGTTCTCCTCTGTAAAGTGAGAGGGAACCTTCCCTCTAATAGTTCTCAAAAAGTTCTAATAAAAACAATAAAGTATTTTTTAACTGAGTCTTATAAGGCCTGAGAGACTAGCAAAAATATTTCCAATGTTTGAGCTTCCCTATAATTTTGTTCTCTCCTACCCACAAACATAAAGACAACTACCTGATAACTAATTATTATCAGCATAATCATAAGTCCATAGTAAGAAGTGGTTATTTATTTCCTTCTGGATGTAATATTTTTGAAGAACCTTTTAAAGATTAGGTCTCTGACACATTCATCACATGGTTTTTCCAATTTTTTTCTTCATAATTTAGTGGAACTCTAAGAGCTTTTCATTTTTTTTCTCTATGAATCTCTAAATCCCATCAGGTAGCACCAATTAAGACTATTCACTCACACACCTTATATTTCTGTCTTCACAAGTTTTGTAAGAGAAACTTATCAATAAAAAATCCTTAGAAACAATAAATTTATAGAAATAAGTTGTTGAAAGAAGCTAATAAACTCCTTTGGCACTATCATTAGTAAATTGATAATTAACATCTTAAACCAGAGTTATTCAAAGAGTGTTTGTCCTTATATGCTAAATGCATTATTTCTAAAGTCCATGCTACTTAAGAGAGGCAAGAATACATACATTTCAACAATATAGAATGGACTTAATCTGTTATAAAGAACTAATATACATACAATATGAAGAGAACAAAATTATGCTGCTTTTATCAACAGCCTAATAAAATCTCATCAACAACTATGCATAATAACTTGAGCAAAAGTCCTTTAGAAATGGCAAAATGCTTTTCAAATGTAAGGAATTATTTATTCTAGTACCAAGAGTTTAAATACACTAATTGAAATGATGTTCTCTCCAAATTATTCTATTGTGTATGAATCAAGATTCCACCATTGCTGTCATCTTACTTCTTGGGACTGGGTGATTAAAAAAACACTTAAAGACACTAGCTCATTCTTCTCTTTGCAAATAATTCAGCATAGTTTTCTTTTACAAAGAAAATTACCATAATTTATCTGAAATACAATTTGATTTTCAGAAATTTGGTCTACAAGCAGATTTTTAGGAGATGGCTGCTTTGTGAAACATGAAGTATCTCACCCAATCTTCACTCTTCTACCAAGAAAAGTGCCCCCAAAGTTTAAGAACAAAAGCAAAAACAACACTGGTCAGATCATTGGGGTTAAAAAGCTCATCTCTCTCAGTTTTGAGGACTTTTCTGAGTCTTTCCTGCATCTCCATTCTGGATCCAAAAGAAAATAAAGGCCTGAGGTGGCCTTCTGCCCATTTTTCAACTTGGTGATGACTAAATAATGTGGTTAAAATAGCAATAACTGGAAAACAATGTTCTTTCAAATTAAATATGTTGATACATTTGCACCACTCATACAAGTCCTGAAGAGAGATCTGTATGGTACTCTGCATTTCATTTGTTCAGTTGATTAAATACCAGTCTATGGTTTCTGCTACAATATAAAAGTAATGGATGACCTAACTTGAGATTGCTACTTGTTTGTGTTGTACATAGCATGATGAGCTTTATGAGGTGAATAATAAATGAGTCAAAATTTTGTAAAAATTAAAATATATTCTCCTACATGCTTCATAGTTTTTTAGATAAATATTACAGGCTCCCCTTTCTAAGCAATTCAAAAAATGGAGAAAAAAACAGGCTATTTATACAGACTTCCAGGTGGAAACATTATTAAAAAGTTTACAATAAAACACTAGGGTGGTATTAAAATAAATTTTAACTAGATCCCCAAATTAGGGGCACCTGGTTGGCACGGTTGGTTAAGCATCCAACTCTTGGTTTTTGGCTTAGATTATGATCTCAGGGTCATGAGATTGAGCCCCATCTGGGACTTGTGCTCAGCAAGGAGTTTGCTCCAGATTCTCTCTCTCTCTGCCCCTCCCCACTGGGCACACGAGTGCACGCATTCTGTATCTCTCACTTTTATAGTTTTTTTTTTTTTTTAAAGAATTCCACAATTAGGGAAACAAATAAATCTCATTTACTTACAAGTTGGTTTTGCTCTTGGAGGAAATTTGGTCCGGGTAATAGCCAAAATTATGAAAATAATTACTGGCCATAAAATCAGGACAAGTGTCCAAAGCTGCAAAATAATGATAGAAAAAAACGTTAATTGTATTGTTGAACCAAAAATTTGACAAGAAGTACAACATCTTATAAAATTCAAACACAAATCAGATATTTGCTTATAAATACTATTAATTATAAAGGAACGAGAGATTTTTAAAACTATAAGAGACCTTGAGGTGAACACAAGAATGCTTTTTCCTTAAAGTGAGCTTCTGAAGCCCCCTTTTATTTTTATTTTTATTTTTTTAATTTATTTATGATAGTCACAGAAGAGAGAGAGAGAGAGGCAGAGACACAGGCAGAGGGAGAAGCAGGCTCCATGCACCGGGAGCCCGACGTGGGATTCGATCCTGGGTCTCCAGGATCGCGCCCTGGGCCAAAGGCAGGCGCCAAACCGCTGCGCCACCCAGGGATCCCTGAAGCCCCCTTTTATAGTCACCTCTCATGACTGTCCCAAGAGTGATGATCTTAAAATTCAAATCTCATCAGTAATTTCCATACTTAAAAAATCTCTTAGTTGCTTGTTGGATAAGGTTCAACATTCTAAACAGGGCATACAAAACCCAAAATAACTTCAACCTAGACTTATCTTACCACTTCCCATTGTCAGCATTCTGCAGTCAGCCATAAAGATACTTTGTGACATTGGATAATGGCTCAATAAACATTAGTAAACAAATGAATAAGTCAATGAGTAAACGGGAACTTAAAGTTATGTGCAACCCCTCATGCCACTATAAATAGTATCTTGTGTCTGCTTTTATCATAGAACTTATATTCTTATTATCTATCTGTATCTACCTACCTATCTACAATAGGTGTATATATTTTTTTATTATTTTATTTTATTTTTTAAATTTATTTATTTATTTTTTTTTGCTTGGATTACAACAGATTGGCAACTCTTTTATGGCAGGAACAGTGTCTTCTTCATTTCTGAATTTTCACTGGTACAAAACAGACTTTCAATAAACCAAACACTGCATCAAAATTTCTATTAGAGGATTTCACTATAAGACACTTCAGTTGGTAGACATGATTCACGTAGACATGATTCAGTTTGTAAAATGTGAATTACTTAATATTTTGCATATGTATAAAACTGGTTTCAGAGCAGTAAAAAACACATATTTGCAAAAAAATCAACTGTGACATGCAAATAGTTATAGTTCTCAAGCCAAACCCTAAAGAATAAACCCTACCAATGAGTAAGGGACAAGTGGGGTTAGGCAGGGAGGGATAGGTAGGGGACTATGGGACTAGGCTCACCAAAAATTCCAAAAACGTTGAGGCGCAATGAAACCAGAGATAAGGGAACAAACCAGACCACCTTGCCCTGTTCATCAGAGGTGGTGTCTTTTTATGGCAGTCACATTGGTACCACAAAGAATGACCAGACCCCAAAGAAGTCATTAAAGATGTTATCCCTAGTCCTCACTAAAACTAAGATGTCACAAGAATATTAAGGCCACAAGCTCCCTGGTAAGTTCTAAATAAAAGATTATTGGTGGAGTCCCACATTGGCAACCTGGTCAGGACCCTTCTCAACTCCTGAGAGCTTTTCCTGTATCCTTGCTTAATAAAATTCCATCATTTTGCTCATTCTCCTTTGTCCTCAAGATTCTTCGACTCCACGAGGCAAGAACCTCCCTTTCCTGCTTCCCTCTCCTGCTTCACCTATACTTAATAGAGTTCAACTTGGAACTATGTTTCTGTCTGGTTATGCAGACTTGTTACCACTCTTCCCCCACTCTCCACCACTTCAGAGACAATTTGCTTCTGACAAATCTCAAACTACTGCCTGGGGCTCTTTGAATCTCCAAAACAATCTAGACCTATTCAATCATTGATCCTTAGGTAACTGAAAATCTCCACTGTGTGTATACAGCTGGAAGGCCTATCACCAGCTTCCTGGACTGCAGGTTTAAGGGCAAGTTTTTAGCAAATGGAAGAAGTTAACTGTAGATCTAAGAAATCCTAGGGTACTTGGTTTGATCATAGCTGAAAAACTCCCAGACAGGCTGAACAGCTTAATCTGTAGCAGCGCTTCTCAAGTATTAATATGCACAACAAATCACCTACGGATCTTGTAAACATGTAGACTCAGATTCAGAAGATCTGAGGTGGGGTAGAGATTCTGCATTCCTGCAAGCTGCAGGTGGATGATGCTGTGGCTGCTGTCCATGAACCACACTTGTAGTAGGGCAGTTCTAAATGTATGCTGCCTTACCTAACTAGCAGGATTGTTTATAAAGTCCTAGAATATTTTTACTGGGAAGTTCCTTTAACATCTAATGGATAGAATTCAAGGCATTTGTAAACTTTGATAGGAAAAAGAAAATTACATTTTTATTTCCTCTACCTTTTGATTGAAATTAACCATTTCCATTAATGAGAAATATAGGCAACAAATCACATTATTAGAAGTATTTGTGACTTTGCAAATCACATTAATATTGCAGATACCTCAAAGTTTTGTTTCTACTCATGGTGACATTGAAAATTATAGTAGTTATAGAATTATCATATTTATTTAGTTATTTATTTAGTGCTATAATAAACACATACTACCATATCATAAATTTGCTTTTTAATACCTTAAGAAATGAATTTCAATATAATTGGTTTTATTTGTAATTCTATTTATTTTATTGATTTAAAAACACTATTCTTAGAAGGGCCATAGGCCTCAGCAGGATGTGAAAGACATCCATGGCACAGAAGAAGCTAAGAAGCCTTGATCTGATCCAACTTTCTTTTTTGTTCTCTGGGGTGCAGAGTTTGTCACAGCTTTGTCCATGAACTTATCCAGTCACATACCCAGTTGGGAGGCAGAGCAGAGGATGAGGATCTGAATATTAAGATACGTAGGTTAAATTTTTAAAAATTTCATCCTACTCTAAGGAACAAATAATGCTTTATAGAAAGTAGAAAGTATATCAGAAATAATGTGTTTATAATAATAAACACAAAGCCCTCCACACTGTGATCTAGGGAATGTTAAGGTTGACAAGTTAATCACAAAAGCAAGAAATAAACAAAATTTAAATTTTCATAGCAGCAGGATTGCTCCCAACGCCATTTGAAATATTATCATAAACAACCTAGAAGCAAATGCAGTGTCAAGTATCCAAGTAGTAAACCAATGAGCCATGGCTCATTTTGTTTCTTTGGAGAAAGGGCTGATATATTGATTTTTATACATATAGATATTGGACTACTTGAAAACTAAAGGAAAAGCAGTTTTTAAAAGTTTCATATTTATGCTAATATTTTAATGATCTCACATTTGCCTCTATACATCATTTACATTCCACCCTCTACCCCACATTCTTGACATCTAAAAGCATATGCACACGGAGTAATTTAAAATTCCTTAGTGGACTATATTTGTCTCCTTTTATTTCCCCAGGGTTTATTTTCCATTGAGATGCCCCATTCTGTTCTCTTCCTCTTCCCTGTCTTTTCTGGAACAATTCAGTGGCTGAAAAGCCTTTCAGTGAGGCCCAGGAGGGCTAGTCCACACTAGGACCAAGGGCACAACAGTAACAGACGGAAGAAGGTGGGTCCCTAGCAAGGTGAAGAAGAAATGCATAGTGCAGCAGTCAGACCTGGGTGGGCAAAACCCAGGCTGGGTAAGGAGGGGGTCTTCAATGTGAGAAGCAGATGATTAGTTTCATGTAGGAAGGTACACCAAAAAGTAAACACATTATCCAGAAGAGGAGCCAGGTTTCTTACTATCCATCCAGGGCATTATTAATATGAAAAACAGGAAAATGAGAATGGTATAGCATTGGGTTGGAACTAAAGACATGGGTATGAACTCCTGGTTTCCAAAATGCATAAAAATACCAGCCTATCACAAACTCAAGCATCAAATTTGACTCACTGGTCAAATTTAAACATTAAAAATATTATGACAATAAAAATTACATCTAACTGAATAAACTAGGGATCCCTGGGTGGCGCAGCGGTTTGGCGCCTGCCTTTGGCCCAGGGCGCGATCCTGGAGACCCGGGATCAAATCCCACGTCGGGCTCCCGGTGCATGGAGCCTGCTTCTCCCTCTGCCTGTGTCTCTGCCTCTCTCTCTCTCTCTCTGTGACTATCATAAATAAATAAAAATTTTAAAAACAAAGTTTAACTGAATAAACTAGGAATCTGGGAATTTATTTGGCATAAACATATAAGCAAACAAATATATAAATTAAAAGTTTAATGAGGAATGGGAATATGTATGTAGTACCAAAATAGTTTCCCCCCAAAATGGGACAAATTGACATTGTGCACCTCCTGATGCAAAGCAATGGTGTAAGAACACAGGACCATCTTTGCAGCATTCTTGCCAAAGATAAATAACCAGAGTCTAAAAGTAAGGAAACAACAGATACTCTACAAAAGAACTAGTCTTAAATGTTCAAAATGTGTGAGGGTCACAAAAGTCAAGGAAAGACTAACAAACTGTTGGAAAGGCAAGACCAGAGACATGAAAACTGGATGCAGAACGTGATTCTGAACTAGAATCTTTTGTTATAAAAGACATGGTTGGGACAACTGATGAAGCTTGAATTGCATCTAAAGAACTGATGGTGAAATTGGGTTATATAGGTGAATGAATGTCCTTGTTTGTAAAATAGTCACACTAAAATATCCAATCTCAACTGGCTCTAGAAATAAAGTTATTTGCACTGTTCTTGCAACTTTTCTTTAAATTTGAAATTGTTTCAACATGTAAAATTTAGAAATTATTTTTTTAATTCTTTTTAAAAATCCAGAGCCAATTTTTAAAAGATAGCAAAAGAGAAAAGATGAAGAGCCAAGAAAAGAGACAAAAAACAAACATGTTTCATATCTGGGAATTCTATCTTATTGCACACATGGGACAAGTTTTGGGAAATTAATGGTGATGGCAGGATACATTTCAATGACATTAAAGTCAGCAAAGCCATTCACTCAAAATCTCAAGTTTAAACCTTAAGAAATCCCTTGAATGAACGAAATATAAATTCACTCCAAAATTTTCATTTAGAGCTCATCTGTATTACCTATTAACTAACTGAATTTCATAGTAACATTTGCTCTGCATTTGCTAAGAACTATTGTTTTGAATCTTTGAAAACCTCTCAAATGTAATTTTCTGAAAAATCTGAAATTATGAGCACGGCACATAATTTCAGCTTTAGGTAATTCATACACCATTACTTTGTCAGAACCTTTTATTCTAATTACTGCTGGTCCATCTGATTCTACTTGTGTCCACCATTTTTATTAGTCTTAAAAATCATTTTCACTGGAAGTAAATAAGAAAATAAGATACAGGTGAACTTTAAATGAATAAGTGTTACCATATATTTAAAACTTTGAGGAGACTACTACTATTTGAACGCTTTTAAATAAGGCATCCATGCTCCAGTCTTCATCATAAATGTCACCATTCCCTACTGTCTTATGCTTGGCCCACTTCACACAATGATATTACTTTCTTTCCTGTATAGATATTTGAGTTTGTGTCTCTTGCACTAGGGTGGTTTGAAGTTGGTTGTGTCTAAAATGAATGATACTGAATATCAGTACAATTTCCAAACTGCAATGGGAATTCTTTTGCCTAACTCTGAAAATCAAAAATAAAATGCTTGAGATGAAGATTCTCTATTCCTTTCCATGGAATCATAGTCTTAGAGAGTCTTACATTCATAATACAATAGAAAAATTTATGCACCAGTGGGTACCAGGCACTGAGGATGGAGCAATGAAAAAAATAGGTCTCTTAAGGAAGGAAAACATTAAAAAATTTATAACCAAATGTAACAGATGATGCTAAGATAAAGGAAGTAGAGTGCAAAAGGAAGATAAAGCAAGGGGAGCTGAGACTAAAACCTACAAGATGAAAAAGGGTCAAGCAGAAGAAAAGATATGTATGTTGGATGAAATGTGAGAAAGAAGTGGGAGTCTTTCAAGCAGAGGAAACATATGGGTGAAGACCCACAGATGGGAAAGAGGGTGGAATATTCTGGGAAAAGAAATAAGTCCAGAATGACTGGTATATCAAAAGTTAGGGTAAACATCTTTGCCATATGGTTATTCAGCCTCTACCTGAACGCTTCTAGTGACTAAAAGTTCACTCTTTCAAGAGACTTCGTTACTGGACAATGCATATTGTCTGATTTTTTTTCTCATGTCAAGATGATATCCTTCTTCCTGAAACTACCACTCATTCATCTTAGTTTGGCTCTTTTTTTCTACATGAGAAATCAGCAAGTATTTGTAGACAGAGTCCCCTCTCCTCTTGGGTACCAATGTCAGTTCCTTCCACAACTTTCTGTTAAATATGATTTCAAAATATCTTCCTCAGGATAAATTCTTGTCAAGTGGTTTTATAATTAGTATCAATTCAGTATAGTACTCCAAATGATAATAGCTAATATTTATTGACTGCTTAGAATGTGAAAGATGCTATGTTAAATACTTAACATGCATTATCTCATTTAATATGATCACCTCATTTCCTCCTGCAGATGGGAAATCAGAATCTTAAAGAGATAAGTAAGCCTTCATTCCATAAACCACCAAATGGCAGAGCTGGTATTTGAACCCAAGAAGCCTGGCTTCAGGACCTGCATAGTTAATCACTAAACTGTGTAGTCAAACCACTATAGGATATACTACTAGCGCTCTTTGCTCACAATGCCATACTTCTATTAGTTCAACGAATATGAGCACTGCGAATCACTTAAAGGTTGTCACGTAACATAGAACCATAACTTTAAAAAAAGGATTTATTTCTTTTAGAGAGATAGAGAATGAGATAATACAAGTGGAAGAGGTGGGGGGGGGGTGGAGAGAGAGAGAGAATCTCAAGCAGACTTCCCCACAGCACCTGAGGTGGGGCTCATCCCAGGACCCTAAGACCAAGATCTGAGCCAAAACCAAGAGCCAGATGCTCAACTGACTGTACCACTCAGGCATCCCTAGAATCATAACTTTTTATTATACACTTCAAAGTAAAAATTGCCCAAATTTCCATGTATAAAGTATATGGTTTCTTCCTTCTTTTGTTCTTTTCCTTTTGGATTCTCCCATATATCAAGGATGACCCGATACTTGGTGGTTACAAGAGTATTCCAGGGTTCACATTCGAAGTAAGAGGCTGGTTTTTTTAGATCTGGAATAAACCTTAGTTCTATCCCCAAAACAAGGAAATAAAAGTGACAGAGCTCTCAGTTAATTGGCCTTTCTGCTACTGAACACTGCTGCCATCCATAGAAATGACTCATCTAAAAACTGGGATCAAGGACATTTTCTGAAATCTATACTTACAGATTATAATACATTTTGGAAACTGGTAAATTTTCAATGATGCATATTAAAACAAAACTTTTTATTGGACTTCAAGCTAATTTATTTCTCGATTGCTCTCATTTCTAAGGTCTTCATCTCATTTTTTTGTTTCTTTGAGAGAGAGACAGAGTATGTGAGTTAGGAATGGGGGACAGAGGGAGAAGGAGAGAGAGAATCTTAAGCAGGCTCAGTGCAGAGCCCCACTGGGGTGGGGGCGCAGTCTCACAACTGTGAGATCATGACCTGAGCCAAAATCAAGAGTTGGATGCTTACTCAACGAGCCACACAGGCTCCCCTCATTTGGTTTTTATTGTTTGACTAAACTAACAAAATGTGCATGTCTGCTATGTGCCAGGTCCCAACATCAACAGGTAGATCTAAATTTTTTTGTGAACAATTAAAAGGGGTTAAGGGAATAAACAGTATAGATGTGGAAGAGGTAAATGGGCCTGGGACATTTGATCCAGTAGTTGCCTGAATTGTTCAGGACCTAGTTTATTTTTTTAATCCAATTTAGAATTAAATTTGAGGTTACAGTTTAATCCTAAATTGCTTTAATCAAAAAATTATTTTAATACATAAATCAACCTTCTCCAAAATTTTGAAGCTAGGACTTCCTCTTTTTCTAGACACTGTGGGAGGATGTTACATGAGCAAGGTGGGGGTTGGGTAGGAAGTGTCAAACTCTATCCAAAGGGTTAAAAATCAGGGGTGCCTGGGCAACCCAGCTAGCTAAGTGCAGACTCTTGATTTCAGCTCAGGTCATGATCTCAGGGTCATGAGTTCCATCACCCCCCCATCCCCCCCGCAGGGATCTGCACTCAGCATGGATTCTGCTTCTCTCTCTCTCCCTCTCCTTCCGCCCCTCTCCCCACTCATGTGAACACTTGCACTCACTCTCTCAAATACATAAATAAAATCTTTTAAAAAATTAAACAAAAAACAAAGTATTAGAAATCAGTCAAGTTGTGGGAATGTCTGTGATAGAAAAACTGGTACTATTACCAACTGAGCTAAAGTGTGTTCCACTAGCCAAAAAGTGAGATTAACATAAACAACTCAAGGTAATTTTCCTTCTTCTGTTGTGAGTCTGGAATTAGATTCCACTTCTATAGAGATTTAAAGTCATTCTTTGATATGCCTATTTAGAATTCATCCTCTTAATGGAAGATAAACTCTGATCTTGCACTATCTATTCTTTCATCCTGCAGAATCTGCTGTGCCAGGACTCAGTTTCCTATCATTAACTAGCCTCTCATTAGGTAAGCCTCCCTGTTGCTAACCATCTCCAGTGGAATTTTTCTTCATTCTGCATTATTTCTAGAGTTAAATTACAAGCCCAGCAGGGTAGCCACTGTATCTAATTGATTTTCTGTATTACCTACCATTTCTGTTGGTGCTTAATGTATTTTTTTCACACTCCTGTAGCATTCTTTTTTTTCTTTATGATTGAGAATTGATGTAGCCACTAATACTAAAAATCAGCAATATCTAAGGCCTCCTTAGTAAATATGATCTCTTCACTGGTGAGCTGAACTCTGAGTAGGGATCCGAGAATGTTGGAAAAGGAAACAACTCAGTGGCCTCAGTGGCTATAGGGAAACAGCAAGAGGTAGTGAAAATAATAGAATGATTTGGGGGGAAATCTGATTTTGTGTTCTTAAACTCATTGTGTGACCTTGGACAATTCCCTTACGCTCTCTGGGGCCCAATAAAATTAAGGCAGTTAATACCAAATATTTCATAAATCTGATATTCGGTTTTATAAAAAAGGAGAGAAAGAGAAATATTTACTCTCAGAACAATTTTGAGGGAGGTCACCTCCAAAATTAAAGATCCTGCATTACTTTTTTTGTAGCCAAATTCAACATTTAGCTTATTGCAATGTCTCAATTTCTTATATGGGTGTTTGAGATTCTTTTCTCACTTTGTATTCTAGTATATATTTTTATAATGTATTTCCTCAGTAATTCCCACTCTAATTATTTTACTATATATTTGTTTTTCATGTTTTTCTTCTCTTATATGTCATTTGTTTCTCCACTAGTAGATTTCTAATTTCTTCCTTTAGAGACTATCCTTCCCATCATTTTGCTTTGTGACAGAATCTCTTGAAAACACATGGAGGAGGATGTCTTGGTAGTGATTATTCTCTCTTTTTTTTTTTAAGATTATTTATTTGCTCATGAAAGACACACACACACACACACACACACACACACACACAAACACACACAGAGGAAGAGACACAGGCAGAAGACAAGCAGACTCCATGCAGGGAGCCCGATGCGGGACTCGATCCCGGGTCTCCAGGATCACACCCTGTGCCCCAAGGCAGGCGCCAAACCACTGAGCCACCCAGGGATTCCAGGTAGTGATTTATTCTTTAACATTCACTAAAGACTGTATATTTCCAGTGTCACACAACTTCATTTCTATTTTCTTAGGTAAAAAACTACATTTTTAAAGTATCATATTGAGAAAGTTTACAAGAGAAATAAAAATACTTGCATTTTAAATAATAATTTAAATACTTTAAATAATTGCTTGATGGATGACAGAGTCCAGTCCCTACATATAGACTATGTTCTCTTCTCAATTTATATACCTTTTCTTTTAGCATTCTCTTTTAATTTGTTTATATTTTCTCTTTTCACAATTTCTTTTTTCATTTCACCTCCTTTTACTGTCTTTAATCCTAACTTTCCAACCTCTTGATTGTCTCATCCTTCCCTGTTAACACTATCATAGGTACATCCTTTCCACCTGTGTTCTCAAGTCTTCTTTCCAAGAGCAGGAAATAGGGCTGACCTGAACCAACTTTGCCCTCTTGCCCTCCACCTAGAAGTGTGCTTCCTTCTTCTTTGGGCACCACCATTTTCTAAAGATCTCTTATGTCCCTCTAGTTGGTCATAATGGATTCAAGTGACCCTTCTGTATTTCCCCAAATTCAAAACTATTTCTGATTTCATTTCCTGCAATCAATACTTAACCTGTCCTGGGACTCAAGGGAGCCTTAAGATCGGAGTCCTCTGAAGTCCTCAAATGAACTAACAGATCATGTATTCTCTTTCCTTGGGCAAAAATATAATGACCAGGGGCTTTTTAGGGATTTTGACTACATAGGAATAAGACAACGTATCATGGTGAAAATGTTTTAGCATGCCTGAATTCCATCTCCTTAAATATGCCATATCCAGCAGAAATTGACTAAAATGAAGAAAAACTCTAAAGCAGAAAATTGATATACTAGCTACTTTACAGATAAGGAAAGAATTTATTAAAGTTTCTAAAGATAAAATTTCTCAATGGAAAAAGGGGAAAACCTGAGGGTTTTTAACTTTTTTTAAATTTTTAGGTAAAATGAAGTTGTAAGGAAAAATACATCACGTCAGTATTCAAGTTTATCGTCAATAACAGACGTTAAGTTTTCAGTTCCTCTATGCTTTTATTTTTAACTAGTGAGTTTTCATCACTTAAGAACCGTGCTGTATATAAATTTCTTCCTCTCTCCCACAATCCCTTCTCCTGGATTTCTTTTCACCGGTACTTTGAATAAAATATGACACACACACACACACACACATTACTCCAAGTCCCCCTATAATCTGCCAAGTGTCTCACCATTTGTAAAACACTCTGAAATACCTTGGCACATCTGGTTCTTACCACGGTATGAGATAGATATGGTAAAACCCATTTGCCCATTTTGCAAATAGGGAAACCAGTGCTCACAGAAACTGGTTCGCTATTCAAGTCATGCAGTCGCAAGAAGCAGAACCAAGAATCCAACTCTCCTCCTCTTCTGACCACATCCACCTACCCAGACTCTTTTCCTGTTGAATTCTATATAGAACCTACCACAGAATAATCATGGGAGGTTTTCTTTTGTGTTGCTTCCAATTTAAAAGGAACACTAATGATTTAAATAAAAAACATTAATGATTTAAAACTTTATGTCCAAACCCCACACTCACAAAGGTGAGTGAGCACTACTTCTCTTTCTTGATATATACATCAGAATACTTAAGTAAGGTGTCAAGGCACTTCCAGGAAACCCAGAGTGAGATAAGGCACACAGATAAAATGTTGGTTGCTATGACACACATTATCTGCATAAAATATATATTATTCATTTGAAGCTGGGAATTACCACTCTAAAATGAAGTATATGGAGTGCCTTTTTGAATTTCTCTGGTTTTCAAACATTCTTCTGAGTATGTGACAACTCATAGAAGCCGATTCCTATCTTAATCTCCCTACACCCCCATCTGATGAGGATCTAATAGCTAGATTTGTAATTTAAAAAGCAAACATGAATGTAAGAGCACAAAAATGATGTTGTAATAAATTGAGTAGACAGACTGTAACCGTAAAGTTAAAGTGACTCAATAATATTCTTGAGGCATGGCACATATATGGACTCTTGTTTGACATTCCCAGTAAGTAGTTTTTAGGCACTGAAGTTTCTTAGAAGCTCTTCTATATCAACAACCGTCAAACTATTTCTGTTCTATATCTTACATTTTGAACAGGCCTTCCATCACTTTGGGTTTTCAAACGCATTTTCCCCCATTTATTATTCCTTTCATCTGATATTTTTCTTCATCTCATTTTTAACTAAATTCATTAAGAAAATTTCTGAAAACATTTTGGCCTGAAACCTAGAATTCAACACTAGTTCAACACTAGTTCCAGTAACAAAGTGCATCCTTTTCTTCGCCCAGGGCATGTCCTGCTTTACCCTTTTAATTTACTGAAATCAAAAGGCAGCTTTGGGGGCCTGTTTAGACTTGCCCCATTAGCTATAAGACAGATACAGGGATGTTTTCTAAATATGTTAATCTTGCTTTAGAAAATGGCTTAAAACTCTTCTCTCTTTACCTCTCATTAACATCACACTTAAGGATTGCCTGGAGTATTGGCCCTGGACCCCCCTCCTTCCCTTTTTCTACTTACCGGCTGCCTTTTGACACCTAGCCAATTTTTCCAGACCAGAACCCGAAGCTGATGAAACTGGGAAGCCATCCTCCAAACACCACAAACAAGAGAATTCTTCTCTTTTCTTCCACCTCACAGAAGAATTGGTACCCTGTCCAACTTGCTGTGTCAATGGGCCAAAGCCTTTTCAAGGCATAGCTTTCCTGAGGGCTGGGGTAAGAAACCCACAGTTCTTCTACTGCTGGATTTTTTTCCTTTAGGTTAATCTTTGACCAAGGAACACTTCTCAGCCAACTCTTCCTCTGAAACAAGAACCCAGACCAGATCTGTCAGTGGCTTTGCTTATTTTAAAATAACATCCAGGTTACTGCTTGTTGCATGAAGTCCAGCCTCAAGAGAGAATGAATATCATTCAGATAATGCCCTACTGTGAAAAAAAAAAAAAAAAAAAAAAAAAAAAGCTAAACCCACACCTCCTACTCTCCATGAAATTAACTACCTATCCACACCTTCCAGAGGTGTCACCTGCATTGGACACGTCATGAGGAATTAGGTGGGACTCCTGCCAAGCCAGTAGGACTTGTCTTACATTCTCTCGCCTTCTTTTCTACATAGTGCCTGCTGTAGCAGAGGCAGGACACATAGCATTTTCCAGACTCTGGGCCCACTGACTCATATTTAAACTGTCAGTAAGATGGTTTTTTTTTTTTTAATTTTTTTCTTATTTATTTATGATAGAGAGAGAGAAAGAGAGAGAGACAGAGACACAGGCAGAGGGAGAAGCAGGCTCCATGCACCGGGAGCCTGACGCGGGACTCGATCCCGGGTCTCCAGGATCGCGCCCTGGGCCAAAGGCAGGTGCCAAACCGCTGCGCCACCCAGGGATCCCCTGTCAGTAAGATGTTTTAACTCAGTATGGCCAGAGCTCAGCTGAAACACTCTGAATCTCAGCACATGGAGAAAGTCTCAGTCTTTAGCCCTCTTTTCTTTTGGACTAGGCCTGCCCATCCAGGTTCGTGATGCAGGATTGTCTTTTAAGGATGACATGCCAAAGTCAGATGTCAACAAAGAGTACTACACACTGAATATGGAGAGAGAAGTATGCTGCCACTTTCTTGATGTAATTTTATTTTTGGTAGAATCCTAGTGGATTGACACAGTCTACATAATTTACCTTTTGAACTTGTCATCTCTCTATAGATTTCTAACTCTGATGGAACGCGACCAGTTGGCATGTTGGGGAAAGCTACATCACCAGTGACATGCTGTTCAAGCTGGCCTGGACCACACCCTACTACAAGAGGAATCGACCCCACATTTGCTCCTTCTGGGTAAAAGGAGAATGTAAAAGAGGAGAGGAGTATCCATACAGGCAAGAGTTGAATTGCATATTCAATATTAGCCTTCAGATAATTAGTCATCTAAGAAATGGAAGCTAGCTTAAACTATTTCTGCTTCAAAATCTACAAGTTTATACAACTTGTTAAGTTGAATGCTTTAATTTGAAGAGAAGTTAACTATGCCGAGGTCTCGCCTTCTGCTACAAATTATTAGGTTAAACAAATTGCAGAAAATAAAAGGTAGGCTGTAGTGGTATAAATAACATACAGTAGATTCCTTTCTTTGGGGGATCAGGGTTCATGAGTCCATTACAGGAAAACCATGTCATTTAGACTTTTTTTTTAAGATTTTATTTATTTATTCATGAGAGACACAGAGGGAAAGTCAGAGATACAGGCAGAGGGAGAAGCAGGCTCCCTGCGGGGAGCCTGATGTGGGACTTGATCCCAGGACCCTGGGACCATGACTTGAGTCAAAGGCAGATGCTCAACACTGAGCCACCCAGCGTCCCCTGTTTTAGGCTTTTATAATTAAAGAAGACATAGGCTGACCCAGGACATTACTGAACTTATGATATAGTAGGAGTCTAATGCACTTGAATATCCAAATCAGCAAAAGATGTCTACTGTAAATTAGGAGAAAAGGGAAAAGGCTCTTCAGGATACATGTGAAGGAGAAGTCTGGCATTAAGGTTTCCAGGAGTAACCTTGCTTAAACACCTTAATGCCAACCTATTCCCTGTGATACCAGTGCCTCCACAATCTGGCTCCAGCCAATTTTTCAATAATCTACTACAAATATTTGACTGCTTGCCAAACCTATATGTATTACAATGTGCAAACATACCTCTGCTTTCTGGTCCTCGACTTGCTCATGCCATCTCTACTACCTGGGATAAACTTATCCCTCTCTAAGCATCCACCTCTCAATATCATCCTCAGGTTGACATCTTCCATGATGTCTTTTGAGAAATACCCTTAGGGTATCCTCTCTCCTGCCTTTGAATCCAGCAGAGTTCTTTGTTTATATTTCCCTCTAGGATCTTGCATTTCTTATTTTTTCCACTAGATTGTCAGTTCTTTAAGGTCATAAACTATTTTATATCAAAATACCTTCAAATGATCAATGCTCAATAACTGCTGCTAAATTTAACTGAATATTGAAGAGACTATTTGAGCCAATGTTAGTATAACTCTCCTTTGGTCCTCATACCTTTCTGTGATTGATCCAGGTTCTATTTGTAAAATCAATAAAAGCAACATGTGAGTTATCCCTTCAGTGCTTAAGTTCAAATGCTGGTTCAGCTCCCTGGTCCCCATACCGACTCTGCAGTGTTGATGGCAGCCAGCCTGGGGTTGACTGGAGCCATGTTGGCACATGCCCATTACTTCAACTTTGGCTCTGTCTCTGCTGTGATGAATTTTTCCAAGCCTAATCCCCATTAGGCAGCCAATCCCGAATATCTAGAATTTGGCTCTTTAATTTTTTTTTTTTTTTCTGAACAAGGTTAAAAAGACAAGATCCTCTTCAGACACTAGGTGCCTCTGGAGATAACACTCTCCTTTGCCACTCCTGGGATTCAGTGTCTAAGATTCTTCTGGCTTTCTCAAACTTTGCAGATGACTTGAGCTCCTACTCCCTGCCTCCTTTTCCTGCCATCTGCCACAGTCTACAAGTCACAAATGGTTTGATTCACAAATAAATATTACTCACTTGTGAAGTCAATGTGGGATTTGGGATGTGATTCTACATGCTAAGGGACATTACAGGTGTACAAATTTATTCAGTCGGGTTACTTCAGCTTAAAAAGTACCTACTCACCACGTGACTGACGTAGGTGAGAGGTCAGCTCAAAAAAGTATCAAATGGTTTCTCCTAGTAGCTTCTTGTCATCTTTCCATTGTAATCATGGAGTTGTTCTGTTGCTGTTTGTTTAACTTTGGTTAAGGAGTCTCTCTCTCAGGGTGTTCTCTTGCCTGGACACCTTCATCTACTACCTCTAATTATCTGATGATGATATTGTATTTTATTACAACCCATGACTTCCCAGGAGATTTATCTCCTCAAAGTAATTTCAAAACTATGCATTAAGTGTTTAAGATATGTTAGAAATCCCTTTACACTGGAAGGCACACAATGTCATAACTCCAAATGTCGCACATACTTACTCGGGGTCTGGGGTATTCTTTCACAAAACCTAACTCAAAGTAGTTTAAGGTGAGGTACATACACAATGAGACCTCCAAATTTTGCCCCACTCTGAATATCTATATTTTGGCATCTATGTTGGCCATATCAGCTTCTACTATCTTCTTTGAGGTTGTCAAACTTCTCTTAAAATTTACTTTTAAAAGCATCTTTTATAATTTCATTGCAGAAAAGGCCTTCCTTACCTAACATCAACCTTGGAAGCTACAGCTTATGTAAATCACTAATCATAATCTCTGATCAGAATAAAACTGAAAGCGATTATTAGACCAACCAAAAGGAAATGGAAGAGCATGTGGAAGGAGATTAAAGACAGTGAATTCCTTTTTATTTTGTTTTGTGCAGAGAAAAATATAGCTTTGTACCCCACTCCTGACTACAGACTGAGGTGCTCTGGCAGATATTTTAGGAATTCCCCTTGTGGGAAGAAAGAACAATTTAGCAAAGGAAATAAGCTGTATCCAGGACATACAGCCACTAAAAAAAAAAAAAAAAGTTTTATAAAAAACTAAATTGCAAAAAAAAAAAAAAAGCGGGGATCCCTGGGTGGCTCAGCGGTTTGGTGCCTGCCTTTGGCCCAGGGCGCGATCCTGGAGTCCCGGGATCGAGTCTCCTGGCATGGAGCCTGCTTCTCCCTCTGCCTGTATCTCTGCCTCTCTCTCTCTCTATATATATATATCTATCTATCATGAATAAATAAAATCTTTAAAAAAAAAGCAAATAAACAGAAGCAAAATAGAATAATACAAAATCCATGAATGGATTTTGAGGAATCCATACATTTACCAGTAAACTGTCAACAGATTTTATTCCTATGGTCGTACTAAGAAGTTAAATTACTCTACGTGGCTGAACCATGGTGACCTGCCATACTACTCAGTGTTCTAGTGCTTCTGCCAGAGACCAGCAGACCTGGTTTGTCTTTAGGATGAGATCCAAGTCTTGGACCATAATATCTGCCTCCACTCCCTTTCTTTGATGGTGGTGATTCTACTTCTTGGTGACCAACAGGTGCATCCCTTTATCAAACAAGGAGTTAACACAATCTACCAGAGCTTAGGTAGTGTTTGCTCTTGTGTGCTCACTTCGCCAACCTATAAAACAAAACCAAAAAATATAAAAAACAAAAAATATATATATAGCTTTACCATGGAATAGTTCGCACAAAAATTAGTTAATCCTAGGATTCCAGTGTTCTGCTTTCCTGAGCTCCAGTAATGGCAAGTTTTGGAGAACAGTTCAAACAGCCCAAATTTGATTGAGCCATGCACAGAATTAGTTTTTGTTGTTGTTGTTATTGTTTGGGGTTTTTTTGTATAGAATTAGTTTTGAGCATGCATGGTTATCCTAAGGTTGGTCTTATCTAGGACCACCTCTAGAGTCATTTCACCTACTGAACCTACTTAGAAGGGTGGCTTGGCCAAGCCTGCACAAACATGTAACTGACAGGCACCATAAGCATTGGAGTGGCAGCTCCTGGCGGTCAATCATTGTGTAGTGCTGCTCTCCAGGACCAAAGAAAGAGGGAATGGTCCAACCATGAATAGGATATTGTTATTGAAACACATTAATTTGTTTTAATAGTATTAACTAAAGATCTATATTAATCATAATAATAAATGCTAGATTATAAAGCCTATGTTTGTTTAACTCATCATTGTATAATAGGAATTTAACATAGATTTTGCCTTATAGTAGGTGGTCAATTAATGCTTATTGAATAACTGAGTAGCAAACATTTGTTAAGCACTTACTGAATCATCATAGGAGGGCTATTGTATAGAAAGTAGAGTGGCATTATCCCCATTTTCAGAGGAAGACAGTGACATTCATAGAGGATATAACTTGCCTAAGTTCACCCAGTTAGAAGTGGAGACGGTGGGAATAACTCCCACATCAATATTTTTCATCTCTGTGTCATGCTGCCTCCAATCCCGTGTACTTTACTGTGTGGGAAGAGCTGAGAAGGAAAGAAAAGAACTTCAGGGTTTTCCCTGGTTTTCTAGGGGCCCATAAATCTTTTGTAGAGATTTATTAAAATGAAAAATTATTGCCAAAATAAGTGCACAGGAATTATTGCACCAGTAAGCCAGGAAAAGGAAGGCTGCTCTTTTTAGGCTTCTTGGTAGAACAGAAAAGAAGTTCCCAGTGTGGCCCTTGCCAGCTCCATTAGGTGTGTCTCTCCACTCTCAATCATCCCTGCTGCCATCTGCTGCAATGCCTTGGATGAAGACTATTCACTTTCAGGCTTTGTCATGCTGCTCCCTCAGCCCAAAATGAATTCGTGCTCATTCCTAAGCAACTGACTCAAGTGTTACTTCCTCTCTGAAGCCTTTCCCGGCCCTTCCACCCACCACGCCCCCACTCCAGGATGGATTAATCACCCCTTCATCTGTTTCATTATAGACCTCTGTTCATAAAGATACTCAACTCCTTATAAGCCTCTGTCATAGTCAGGCTTTCTCCTCATCTACACTCTGAGCCCCTTGAGGACACAAACACTGAGTTGGGATTAAGTTTATATCCTTGGAGAATGGTGAGAACTCTGACCTGACTAGACTTAAGAAACTGGTTTGAAGTGGTAGCAGATAAAACTTGAAGAGGGAGGGACTTTAATGCTAAAGAACTCAGGATGCCATTGTAAGGATTCAGAATGGGAAGATCCTAACTCTTCTAAAGAGAAAGAGCGAGATAAAACTGATGCTGTGGGAAGATGAAAATGTTAATGGTTGGGGAGCACCTGCTGGTTCAGTCAGTTAAGTGTCTAACTCATGATTTTAGCTCAGGTCATGATCACAGGGTCTTGAGATTGAGCCCCATGTGGGGCTCTACACTCAGCGGGAAATCTACTGGAGATTCTCTCTCTCCTTCCCCCCTCGGGGCTCCCCCAATTCTCTCTCTCTCAAATAAATAAATCAATCTTAAAAAAAAAAAAGAAAAAAGAAAATGTTAGTGGTTTAGACCTGAAACCTCTATCCTGAATGGGAAACAAATGTGGGATTGAGTCAATGATGAAGTGAAAGGGCTTAGAAATTTAATGGCAAGCAGCCGGGGTGGCTCAGTGGTTTAGCGCCGCCTTCAGCTCAGGGTCTGTTCCTGGGGACCCGGGATCAAGTCCTACGTCAGGCTCCCTGCATGGAGCCTGCTTCTCCCTCTGCCTGTGTCTCTGCCTCTCTCTCTCTCTCTCTGTGTCTCTCATGAATAAATAAATAAAATAAAAAAAAAATTTTTAACAGCAACCAGATCCATTATTTTACTCCTTCACTTCCACCCTGGTTTTTGTCCATAGCATCGGAGACAACTTACTTTTTTTCCTCCCCCCATTAATTGACTTTTACATTAATATGCTATGGGATGGAGGCGCCTGGCTGGCTCAGGTGGTAGAGCATGTGACACTTAATCTTGGGGTCATGAGTTCAAGCCTCACATTGGGCACAAAGCTTACTTAAAAAAAAAAAAAAAGATGCTATGGGATTCTCATCACATACAGAATCTAATCTTTATAATAAACCTGTAAGGACAATTTTAGAATCCCTGCACTATAGAAGAGGAAACATAGGGTAAATAGCTTTCCTAGGTCACACAGCTAATGAGTGTCAGAACAGTGACTTGAACCCAGGCCTCTGTGTCTGCAAAGCCTGTTCTCCAAGCAGCCTCATAAAGCAATCATGAATAAGAAAACATGGCAAGTGCGTGCATTTGACCCAGGTGGAAATGTGCAATAAGTTGAGAAACTGAAGCTAACTCCTGGCAAAAATAACAGCATCCTTCTTTTATAAGGAGGGTGGGGCTCCATCAGAGGCTTAAGATAATGAGGCACCAATTGCTAATACCTCATTACCTAAGCTCCACCTTACCTGCGATGTAAGGTGGTGATAGCCAGTGCTATGAAGAAGGTAGGTGTCAGGAAGGTGTTAGATTCAGGATTTTCAGGTGCTTTATCAGCACTGAGGCACTCCAATGATGATGTGGATAGAACTACATCAAGAAGCAACTGGTAAAGATCTGATCCACAAAATCAAGAAGTAAGGCACATTTAAAAGGGGCTTAAAACAAGACTCTCTCCAAGCTAAGTTATAAGGCAGCTTCTCTCTCCAAGATGGTACAATGATACAGAATGTCCCATCACAAATAACATGGTCTTGTCAGTAAAGCCAGTCTGATAAACTAACTGATTATCTTGCTTACCATTGAGCCATGTGACTCTGGGAATTTCAGGGTGATTTACAGTCTTGCGAAGAATTAATCACCTACTCACCTTGGATGAGTAATAATTTACTTGGTTAGACTGGTAAAGTGTGTTGAATTAATTAATTTTACTACATGTGTTGCTATAGTCTTATAGGGATACGAAATAAGAAATACTTGGCACTTTTTGGGTCAAGCTATTAAAACTTAAGGAAAAATCTGAGGTAGAGTATTAAGAAAGATCAGTCCTGAGGCATCTGGGTGGCTCAGTCGGTTAAGCGGTTAAGTGTCTGCCTTCAGTTTAGGTCATGATCTCAGGGTCTTGGGATCGAGCCCTATGTTGGGCTCCTTGCTTAGTGGGGTGTCTGCTTCTTCCTCTCCTTCTACCCTCTCCCTCTACCCTCTCCCTACCCCTTATGTGTGCACTCTGTCTCACTCTCTCAAATTAATAAATAAAAATCTTTTTTTTTTAAAGGAGAAAGATCAGTCCTAGTTTTGCAGTGGAAGTTTTAGTTCTTCACTTAAGAGGAAAAACTGAAAATGAAAAATACTATTGTTTTCTTCTTTGGATCTTATGTCTTTCTCCCTCCATAAAACCTAAAGCAGCTTTTAAGACAAATATATGTTTTTATCTAGTATCACTTATTCTTTCATCACAAAAAAATGCAAGAAACCAATTTCAGCATGTGTTTTAGTCTTTGGTGACTTGCCTGTTCCCAGAGAAATTTAAAGGAGAATATCACAAATATTAAAGGTTTCTATATTCATGTAGCAGCCTGCATTCTCTTGAATACAACAGAAACTATTTCAGAAAATAGATTTTTCTTGAATTAGCTGGAAAACTTTCATTCCTAGAATTTAAAAATTCCAAACCTTCAGTATAGGAAAAATATCACCCAGTTATCTGTTCAACCTTGAGCCACACACAATATTCCTACATATTTCCTACATGTGTCATTACTAAACTCATTTAAAAGAATAAAGGACTGGGGGACACAGAACTGGTCAATGACTTCTAATTCAAATCAATAATAAAATATTTTAGGTAAAAAGTCTGATGATTCAAAAACTAATTGTCCAGAGTACAAAGAATTAAGATCTTTGTTTTCTGCCCCTCTACATGCCTTCTTTTAACAGCACTTTCCTTTCATCAGACTCTCACATGCAATATTTTGGAACTAAGGAGGAGGAAAAATAGCAGGAAGAAATGGAAAGGAGTAGCCACTTGTCATATATATTGGCATCTGTGGCTTGATTTTTGAACAAAAGAATGTATTTTTAAAATAGGGTGGAGTAAATTCAAAATTCCAAACTCAATATCCATTTTTGCATGTGTTTATAAGGCATGAATATATGCTTCTTTATGAACATGTAGCTAGAGATACAAAGCATATGCATAGGTATGTAAAGAACCATTCACAAAAATTTAGCCTTTATATAAGCATACATGGATTGTAAATGTGAAGAAAATGGTATATAATAAAAATGAAACATCTGGCCCTCCAGAAATGCATTTTAATGAATGCCTTAATGAGAGCATATGACAAATGGAGCATATGGCCATGATATCAGTAAAGTCTTGCTACAGAGTACTGGACAGATCTTTTGAACCAAACTTTGTAGTATATAGATATATCTACAGTATTTTTCTAAACACATTTAAAACCATTTTAAATTAAATAACTGTACATTCATTGTTTTACTAAGTTCACACACTAATCTTCTTCCTAGGAGGAAACACTCACATAAACACAAAACAAATACATCTTAATCTAAAATAACAATTTGAATGACTGCAATGAAGCTAATCTTGACCATTCTGTACTTATTTGGGCTTTCTCTCTGGATCATGGAATTGTTTTGAAAGCTGGTTGTGATCTAGATATAGGCTATAATAAAGAAGAAACTCGTTCAAAACTCTCCAAGAGCCTTGCACAAACTTTCCCCCCACTGAAGCTCTTATGGGAAACATAATCCCATTCTCACCTACAGCTTGACCCTCAAATCTTCAACCTTCTTTCAATAAAGAAAGTTCATTGCTTAGAGTAAACAACAAGCATTTTGTGTAGCACAAGGAGCCTATGAAATGGAGTTCTGTTGATGTACTGGTTCTGCAGACTCAGGAGGTCACTGGTAAGATGCCATTTTGACATAGCAGCTTCATTCCCTAAACTAGAGACCCCGTGAGAAATGTCAAATCACGCTGAAAGAGAAGGCACTGACTTCTGGGTGGAGGAGAACACTACAAGGGCTTATTTAAAGAAGACTTGTTTTGACTAACAAAGAAGCAGAATGTTTTGCGGGAAAGAGCAGAGGAAACCTAGTGATGAGATGGATGTAGAGGCCACTCTGTCACTTCCCAGTGAGATCAATTTCTCAGGCTCAAATGCTCTACTTAGAAAGTGGGGTAATAGTCCACAGATTTGCTGGGGAATTAAATGAAAGGATCAGACCTAGATGTTAACTAAGGCCTCTATGCTCAATTCCTATGTCTATGCATGTGGCTTAAGGTAACATCCTATACAGCCCAGAGGGGAACTTACCCCATGGATGGTCTATACAGGAAAACAAAAACAAAAATGCACACAAAGTATTTGGTGATCTTGGTGCCCTCACTGCTGCCCTTAGTGAGGCCACAAGTTGTAGAGTGTGTGAACTCTCAATGTTACGAACTTTCCCTCTTCTCTCTCCCCTTCCCATTTCCTTCTTCTCTTCATTATTTCCTTCTTCCATTCTGGGACCATTACATTTCTTTCCTTTTCTCTTCCTGAGTAATTCTTTCTCCTTCTTTAAAGCCTGGGTACCTCCTGATTTCCAGAGGGATGCATTAACACCAAAGCTTATATAGAAGTCACTAGAATAAGGGCTGTACTCTTTCCATAAGAAACTCTGGTAGCAGCTGCTAAAGGAGTAAAATTTCACCAACTCCTTACAGTTAATTACTATTATTACTGGCTAAAATAAAGCTTGATCACTTGGAACCTCCAGAACAATGACAATCAGGGAAGATAATGAGATTAATTTCACGGCAATTATTTCACACTCAAAGCAATATTCAATTACATATCAGGGCCTATGAAATATTGTCACTTTCTATTTTTCCTATACCCAAGGCAGTCTGAGTAGAAGTACAGACCCCTCTGTGATCTGTGACATACTCTCAGGGACCTGGGCATTCTTTCTAAAGATTTAACATTTGGGGTTTCAGATTTATGATACTATGAAAAATTAAAGTAAGTCTCTTCCACTTCATCTGGATGAACGCCTATGAACAATTGTCTAGTGATCATCTGTGTTCAACCTTTTAGTGAACTGATAAACTTCTCTATGTCCCCTCCTAATATTAAAATGAAAATAGTTGGGGATCCCTGGGTGGCGCAGCGGTTTAGCGCCTGCCTTTGGCCCAGGGCACGATCCTGGAGACCCGGGATCGAATCCCACATCAGGCTCCTGGTGCATGGAGCCTGCTTCTCCCTCTGCCTATGTCTCTGCCTCTCTCTCTCTCTCTGTGTGTGACTATCATAAATAAATAAAAATTTAAAAAAATAATAAAATGAAAATAGTTGTTACATATCTGCTATTAGAACTCAAACTCAGAAGAACTGTTAAATTTCTTTACTAATAGCAATTCTCTGTAGCAATGATTTTTCATAGCTGAAATTCTAATTTTTATGTATATTAAGGCTTTGATCTGACATCATTAACATGATATAGTGAAGCAAAGTAAATACTGTAATTCTAGTGGGTCATTGGGAAAAAAAGAGGTAGACTTAATACAGAAATTATACATTCACAGTAGTATCAAACAAATGCATACACATGCTTTAGAAAAACTTACAGGTTCAGCAGAAGAAGGAAATCAGTAGTAAGTGACTTGTTCATGGCACTTAATAAACTATTTGAGCATAGATCAAGATTTCTTGGTTATACTTGAATTTAAAGACTGATTGATCTTTGAAAGATTCTGGGTAGATACAGAGTCTGAACTAGTAAAAATTTAAAGTCATTAATGCCATTACGTATGACTTATATGAACACATATTTCTCACACTTAGAATATACTGACTATAGTGATTCTTCTTTGTAGATTAGACTCAATCCATTTAAATATGCAAAAATAGGGCAGCCCAGGTGGCTCAGCAGTTTAGCGCCACCTTCAGCCCAGGGCCTGAACCTGGAGGCCCGGCATCAAGTCCCAAGTCAGGCTCCCTGCAGGAGCCTGCTTCTCCCTCTGCCTGTGTCTCTGCCTCTCTCTCTCTCTCTCTCTCTCTCTCTCTCTGTGTGTGTGTGTGTGTCTCATGAATAAATAAATAAAATCTTTTTAAAAATCCAAAAATATCAAGTAACCATGCACACTGCACCCCTATGATTAAAGGGATGAAGGATAAAAATTAGATCATGATCAACATTGAGAAATTCTGGGAACAAACCCTTTGGGTCCTGAGACAGTCTAGATGTGTTACTTGGCTAGACTAAGTCCCTAGTTATTCAACCAAAAACTAATCTAGCTGTTTTGTGAAGGCATTCCTAAATGTCATTAAAGTCCATAATCAGTTCACTTTAAATTAAGAGAGATTACCCTAGATAATCTGGATGAGCCTCATTCAATGGTTGAAAGGCTTTAAGAGTGAGTGGCACTGAGGCTTCCCTGATTTAAGAAGAGATTCAGCCTGTAGATAGCACTTCAGCCCAGAGCTCCAGCCTGCCTTTCCTGACATCCTGAGCCACAGATTTCAGACTTGCCTGACCACCCCCTCCCAATTGCATAAGCCAACTCCTTGCAGTAAATCTCTTAATATACATCTCCTGATGATTCTGCTTCTCTGGTGGAACCAAATGAAAACAGAACCCTAATAACGTGAAGGCATGCAGATGTTCAGCAATTACAAGGAACTGATATCAAACACAAATTTAAATGCAGCAGAACTTTGTAGGTATTTGAAAACTAACCTCTCAAAAATTTTAACTCTATTTTTAAAAAATTTCTGAAACTGTTACACCTATATACAAATACTTGAAAGAAAAAAAAAGCATTTGCTTTCAGTAATTTCTTTAATGTTCTCTACTTCTTATGAAGGAACATTATGGATTATAAAAATGGGAAAGTTTCAAACAATTTCTATAAACACCATTGAATGAATATCAAAGATATTGCAGTATAGGGAAATTCCAATACTAGACAAATAGTCTTGGCAAATGGCCACTGGTGGTAGGAACCAGCATGATGCTCTAAACCATCATAGAGAACTATCTCAGGGGTAACAAGTGCAGAGAACAAACAAGATCTGTATCTCTAGTAGAGACCAGTGAGGATCCAGAATGATTGTGGATTTATGAGCCTCCCATTTCACAAATCTCATTGTCAACTTGGCTCCTGATACTTCCAGATCATGCAACCAGCCCTTAATAAACCCCTCCACCATCCTGAAGAGGATCACAAAGTGTGAGAAGAAATACAAAAGACCGAGGCTTTATACCAAACACACTGAGTTACCATAAACAGGTTATGCAGACTGGAAAAGACTCTGTATTACCAAACTTGTAGAATTGTTTTTAACCTCATGGTTATACACAAAAGTATTCTAGGCTCTTTTTTGAAAGAACTGAAATCAAAGTACTAGTGTTATCAAATGGTTCACCAAAACCTGCTCCCCAGCTAGTATCCAGGAATATACCAAGAGGTGTTTTTTGTTTGTTTTATAACTATGAGAAGTGGGAGGAATTTTATTTAAGACTGAGTTAGAATAGAAAGAAAATGAAATAAACCCATAACATCTATTCCTTTTCAAATAATCCAGGCTAAATTTTAATCACTGAGTTGTTTAGCGTTGAGAGCCAAAAACTGATGGAAACGTTCACAAAAGATCTTGTGAAACGGAGTACAAGCAGAATTTCTTTGGAACCAAAGTGATAAAATGTAGCATAAAATTAGAAAAACTGAGATTGGTCTTCCTGCTAAAGGTTAAGAACCATTTATAATCAGGAATTAAGGCTCTGAATTTCCTTCTGACCTCAAACTTTCTGGCATAGAGCAAACCTGGAGGGAAAAAAAAAAAAGCAAAGGGGATCCCAAACAATCCAGACTGATCCTCTAAGACAACTTGTAGTCCTATAAGAGTTAGCACTAGCTCCTTAGTGAGGAGGAAATGGAGCTTCATATCAGAATTCTCAAGGCCTTTTGTAGTGGAACTATCCTGAAGTTTGGCTTTAGCCTCAGTATTTAACCAAAATCTGTCCCTATGGTCTCAGCCATTGGAAGATGAAGAGTCAAATACTTAGTTTTTGCCATTTCAGACATTCTTGATCCTATCTGTGGCTGAGAATTGTGTCATCATGTATGCTGCCATTACACCCAGTCAAAATTTCAGAGTCATTAATATAAGGTATGTTTGGGTTCATTGTTATCTTAAATTTTTAAAAATTTTTTATTTATTTATGATAGTCACACAGAGAGAGAGAGAGAGAGAGGTAGAGACATAGGAGGAGGGAGAAGCAGGCTCCATGCCGGGAGCCCAACGTGGGACTCGATCTCAGGACTCCAGGATCGCGCCCTGGGCCAAAGGCAGGCGCTAAACCACTGCGCCACCCAGGGTTCCCTCATTGTTATCTTAATTGTCCTTCTTAAAAACTGGTAAAATATCTGAATATAATTTGGAATTAAAATTTGTTTACATATTTTCATATTGAAATTCTTATTTTTAAAAATTTTTAATTCATTTACTCATGAGAGACACAGAGTGAGAGGCAGAGACATGGGAAGAGGGAGACGCAGGCTCCCTGCAGAAGCCCAATGCGGGACTCAATCTCAGGTCCCCAGGGTCACGACCTGAGCCAAAGGCAGATGCTCAGGTGCCCCATCATATTGAAATTCTATGTCAACTGACATATAAGTTGTATATTTATTAATTGCAAGATTAAAACATTGCTATAATGGTGTGCTTTCAAAGCTGTTAATTCAATGTACAAAAAAAATTATTAAGAGCGCTGAAACTGTTAAGTAATTAGGAAAATACATTGACCACTAATATGAATGCTAAGAGAGAGCACACAAGCTTGCTATTTTACAGAGACTAATGTAGTAACAAGTCTCCAAGATGGTACCCAGTGATCCTCACCTCCTCACATCTTGGCATTTACAATCTTTTGTAGTACCCTCCCCTACTGAATAAAAATGACCTCTGTAAATAATAATCACATAGTGTGATTTCTAGGGCTATGTCAAAATAGGCATTGAGGCTGCTACCTTGCTCTCTCAAGTCACTTGTGTGTGAGCCAACTTGGAAGCAGGTCCTCCAGCCCCACCTGAGGTTTTTAATGACTGCATCCCTGACCAACATCTGGACTACAACCTCAAGACCCTAACTCCGAATGTCCAAGATAGATACTTGAAGTCTCTCACCCACAGAAACTGAGGATAGTAAATGCTTATTGTTTTAAAGCACTAGGTTTTGGGATAATTTCTGATACAGCAATATACAACTATTCCAAATATAATACTTCTTAGCCTAATAATTTTTTAAAAAATATTTTATTTATTTATTTGGCGGAGAGAGAGTGAGAGAGCGCACGCACACACAAGCAGGGGGAGAGGGAAAAGCAGACACTTGCTGAGCTGAGACCCCGATGGGGGACTTCATCCCAGGACCCCAGGATCATGACCCAAGCCGAAGGCAGATGCTTAACCAACTAAGCCATCCAGGTGCCCCCTAATAATTATTTTTAATTAATAACAAAATAAAAAAACAGCAATAGAGATTAGATTATAGGGGATCCCTGGGTGGCTCGGCGGTTTAGCGCCTGCCTTTGGCCCAGGGCGTGATCCTGGAGTCTTTGAGATCCAGTCCCACGTCGGGTTCCCGGCATGGAGCCTGCTTCTTCCTCCTCCTATGTCTCTGCCTCTCTCTCTCTCTCTATGTCTATCATGAATAAATAAATAAATCTTAAAAAAAAGAGAGAGATTAGATTATACCATATTTCTAATCTTTGGAGAATTGTTTAATGTACTAGTATTTACCACCAGTAATAATAGCTTTTAAGAATAATGCTTTTCTATTAGTTACTTAATTACATTTAAGCCTCAAATATTTCAAGAAAAGGACGTAGTTGGAATCTTCATGTTCTGAGAGGGAACCACAAACAAAAGGCAACTTTGCATCCTCAGAATTTCTCCAGAAGAAAAACCTCCAAAATTGTGTATAAAAACATGCATGATAAATTATCTTTGATCCAGTCATAATGAAAACCATGAGGAAAAAAGTACATTAAGGAAAAATCAAGTACCCCAGACACATTTTGTTCTTGTTAATCACATCGGTCATACTGCACAACACAAGGCTTCACTAAGATTTAAACAAACAATTTTCTTATAGTTCTGGGTCTAAAAAGATTACAAATGCAAACAAAAAGCTTATCAACTGCCAAGATTTTTCATGGTTGAAAATAAAGAATTTTTGAGATTTGACAAGGTATGAATCCTAGGTCCAAAGTTCCTTTTAAGAAACATGTTGTTGAACATCTTTCTCCTGAATTATATCATATTATGTCATAGCGTATCATATCGTATCATATCCATTATGCTATGTTATAATTATGTTAATTTTATGAATACTTTATGAATTAAATTAGTGGTTTATTACTGAATATGCTATATGTATATGTATGTATACTATAAAAAATACATAGAACCAATATGTCATCATGGAACAGAATAGTACAGCAAAATTACTAGCCATAAAGATAAAGACAAAGGCCCCTCTCAACATTCTTCTACCACAAATACTCTATATAACATATAAGAAATTTGAGAACTGCTTTATCCATTTTTTTATATAAGATATTCTAGCAAGGGGATGCCTGGGTGGCCCAGTGGTTTAGTGCCTGCCTTTGGCCCAGGGTGTGATCTTGGAGTCCCAGGATTGAGTCCCACTTCGGGCTCCCTGCAGGGGGGCCTGCTTCTCCCTCTGCCTGTGTCTCTGCCTCTCTCTCTGTGTGTCTCTCATGAATAAATAAAAAAATCTTAAAAAAAAAGATATTCTAGCAAAAAGAACAGTGCTATTAGGTATTACATATTATGAGTCAGCTCAAACAACAACAAAAGCCTTAATATTGTACTTTGCAAATAATAATACCCACCTAACAAGACTTACTAACAGCCAGTAGTTGTTTACAAAGAAAGTACTTTGAAGACACCAGAACGTACTGAAGAAGTAAGCACCCAGGTGGATCTTGAAACTACAAGTATTTCTCACATAATCCCTGCTCTAAAGATACTCTCATCATTTCTGTCCAGGGAAAATGCTGAAATTTGTTTGTATGAAAGGAAAACTGAAATATAGATGGAAATCAAGAGAATATTCTGTTATATTTAAAGGCTTCTTCATTATAAAGTTACTATTTTGGAAGAGATACCATAAGACTATACAAATATTCTGTTCCTCCTTAAACTTGCACCCACAAATTGTAGCACCCGTTGGTGGATCTTGCCTATAGCAATTAATACTGTGGTGTTATAATAGTGATTTTCTATTTCCCATCTTCTTTCAGCACTTATTAAATGAAATTCTTCTATAAAGTAGTGCTGTCCTTTGTATACTATTTAGATAGTTGTTCAAGTATTTATATCGATATGAACTCATTAATATTTATTTCATTCTTTGGGTTAACTTCAATTAACCCAATTAGCTTTTATAAAGTTCAGAGTTAAAGGCACCTGGACTGGAAAGACCTAACATGATTGCTTATGTCAAAATTCTGAACTCAGTGTAGGCCCAACCATGTAATAGAATTCATTACAGAATTCTGTCTTAATGCGTATGTTTCTTTGTGTGTGTTCTATAGTAGATCTGCTGTAGATGCCCAATAAATGCCAAATAAATTAGTAGTTGCTTAAAACTGAATACTTATTAAACCCTAAAGGTATAGATAACTATGTTGAATAAAGATTATGTCCCTGCCTTATAAACCTTATGAAGTTTACATTTTCACAGGCTTTTATTCCATCATGGTATTAAGATCAAAGAACATGGAGTTGCTTTCCAGAGCACAGTTTTAATTTAATACCATGATTGTATCGTACATCAAAATATTAATGTTAAACCCTTGGTTAAAACAGAATCTGCTAAGTTTCTGAACTGTGAAGTTATTAACTAAATTGGGAGAGATGCTTTAAGACATGCTACTATCCTGTTCCTCCTTAAACATTTACTAATTTTACCCACTAAGTTCACTCATCCAGACTGATACTTAGCTCATTATGGGATCTAAAGAATTCAAAATACTTTGACTAAATAATGGTAAAATTAGAAATCTCTTCAGGAAAATGTATTAGCCTGACATGGTATAGAAGTTTAGGCAAAAAAAAAAAAAAAAAAAAAAAAAATCTCAAAAAGCCCAAGGCTTTTCTCTGTTACTTGGGTGTTTTAGTTAAAAACAAATAAGTGAAAAAAAAAAAAAAATACCACGATAAATATTTGTTAACCATCAAAAAAAAAAAAAAAAAAAAAAAAAAAAAAAAACCAAATAAGTGGTTTTAAATAATTCAGGAAATACAGTTGAATGACCCCAATATAACATTATATGCCTTGCCCACATTTCAAAGGTGAATTTCAGTATGATATGAATACTTCCTTCTCTGATAATGCTGTACTATGATGAATACTCAAACTATTTAAACTACTTTCTCTAATGCAAAGAGCTTATGAAAAGTCCTGAGTTCAGATTCTAAACAAGAATTATGCCTGAATTGGGAGGAGAGAGATAGAACGAACATGTTCCCATTGATGTTCTCCAATAATTGTTTTATAACATAAAATAGATTTAGAGCTTCTTGGAAATGCTAGAACATAGGGAGACAATATTACAAATCTAGGTCAAACAAGAGATACTAATTAAAACCAAACCTTATGAAAAAGGTTACAAAGTCATGTTTAAAATAATTTATAAGGGATCCCTGGGTGGTTTAGTGGTTTGGCACCTGCCTTTGGCCCAGGGCACGATCCTGGAGTGATCGAGTCCCACGTTGGGCTCCCGGCATGGAGCCTGCTTCTCCCTCCTCCTGTGTCTCTGCCTCTCTATGTCTATCATAAATAAATAAATAAATAAATAAATAAATAAATAAATAAATAAATCTTAAAAAAAATAATTTATAGATTTCATATTTTATCATCAAAGGAAAAAAATGGATAAAGTTTGCATTAGAAGGCCAAAGTTCGTGTACATCATTTTCTGTTAACTAACACACATCAACACTTCGAAAACTTTACTACTTGTATTGCATTGGACACACAGCTTTTATTGGGTCCGTGTGGAGAAGGGGAGAACTTAACAAAAGGTGTAGGAGTTCATAAGACTATTGTTTATAAACCTGCTTTTAAGAGTTAAAAGGAACGAAGAGAGATTGGTGAGATTAAGTGTAAAAAATGCACATAATGTGTATGTAAAAAGTAAAAATTGAGTAGCCTCATGCTTAGACTAATTTCAGGGAGAAGCTCCGAAAGTGTAAACATTATACCCGATATGCGTCCAAGTTTAAGCACTCTGGGAAATTTCTGGCAAAGGCAAAGTCATCTGGGCAACTCAGAGAACCAGAAGGTAGCGAAGAAAGTCATCAATTAGCACTGCTACTAAATTTTTTTCATGACCCAAGATATGACACTATTCACTCACTGCGTCTAAATTCTTAAACTCCACATTGGTAAAACTGAAATTATGATATCAAGTTGCTTTTCTTTCTTCTTCTTTTTTTTTTTTTTAAAGATTTTACTTATTTATTCATGAGAGACAGAGAGAGAAAGAGGCAGAGACACAGGCAGAGGGAGAAGCAGGCTCCATGCAGGGAGCCCGATGCGGGACTCGATCCCGGGACTCCAGGATCACGCCCCGGGCTGAAGGTGGCGCTAAACCTCTGAGCCACCCAGGGATCCCTCAACTTGCTTTTCAATGTTGTTGTGAAGGTTATCCAATAAGACGCATACCATTTTAAAACACTGAAATGAGCTCCCCAGCAATAAAGTCAAATGTCAGTATCTGTTCCCAAGAGATATGGTGGATTTTTCTCTTCGAGGAGACTTTATGAAGTCATTTGTCCTGAAAGTTTGCAACATCTGCTGGTCTGAAAGGAGAACGTCGGATTAAATTTCTTAACATCCTTTTCTGCTTTATTCTCTTATAAATTACATGTTGCTTTCATGTAACAGTTCTCAATAAGGTTTGATCAGTGATACATGCTCTGTCATCTACTCCTGCCTCTCCAAATCATTTTTCAGATTGCAGCCGCAATGATCTTTTCAAAACACAGGTGTAAAGATAGCATACACACCCCTTTTAGAGCCCCTGACTGCCTTTCCTTTGTGTTTAGGACAAAGACAGAACACCTTAATGATCCACAAAACCTATTACAGTGAAAAGCTACTATGGTCTGATGCCTATGTTCATACTACCCTCTTCCCAAATTCTCTCCAATGCCTCTCACTGCCTTCCCTCCTGCCCTAGGGCCAAGGCCTAACACACACTTCCCCTCCTCTCTTCTCCAAGTTCATACCTACTCAACTCTTTTTGACTTGCCACTTCCTTAAAAATGTCTAGTCTAATATCCATAGCACTGTGCTTATCTACTTCATAGCACTTATTACTGTTGCAATTTAGATTTTTGTGTATGCTTGTTTCATCACTGGCTATCTCATCTACTAGATTGTACACCTATCAAAATCCATGATATGCTGGAATCACATTGTGTCCCAGGGCTTACACGGTGCCTCACACACAAAAAAAGTCTCTCAGTAAATTTTTTAAAATAAATAATAGTTGCCTAAATAATTTATTTCTATATTCTCTTGTAACTGAAGGCAGTCAAGGGCCTGCATGGGGAAGAAGCTCCCTTTTTGCATGACCTCTGTACTCACGACAAATAAGCAAAGCAATATGTTGGTAATGATGCCAATAGCTATTCAAGATCTTTCTTTCAAAAAGCTAGTTTTTACAAAATCAACTTCTTTTCGAACCTGGCATCTTTATTGAGAACATAAGCCTCCCTTGATCTCAATAAGGAATAGAAATGCAGGGCTGATCAGCAGCCACTGTGGAAACGCATTAGTAGGTCTCAGAGTTGCCCCTCAAAACACAACAGTCCAGCCTGCTAAAAGGACTAACCTAGTTTCCCATCATTTTATTATGTGCTAATGCTTTCCTCTACCCTATTTAATCCTCTTGTGGGATAATGCTATTCATTTTAGCTTCCTATTGCTAAAGTCCTCTGGGCACCTTGTTTCTTTAAGGGTAACAGAAAAGAGCTAAAATTCTTATCAAAAGTATTCTGAGTGGTGTATGCTTCCAGTTTCTATGAAAATAAAACCCATCCTTAAATGATAGCACATCTTTAAAAATATAATCTATCAAGGAGGAAACAAACATCCAAGTGAGCCACCTCTCAGAGGAAATATTTGGACTACATGAATTAAAGGACCTCAGAGCACCTTTCGAAAGTAGAATAAAAACCAAAGCAAATGTGTATTGGTGGAATCCCCAGACATCTGGAAGGAAGGAGTCCTTGATTCTCTCTTGAGTGGAAACAGGATTCATTCTACCTTTGAGCAAGGTGACTTCTTTGGGTCTCTGTTATTCTCTTAAGTAACATAGATATTCATTCTCTCATTCTCTGTTTTTCATCCTGTGGGTGTTATCCCCAATTATTTATATTTTTCCCAGCTGTATTGAGATGTTATTATGTAATATATGTTAATTTAAGTTTAAGGTCTACAATTCAATGACTCAATAAACAAGTATATTGTGAAATGATTAACACAATAAGGTTAGTTAATGCCTCCATTCCCTTACATAACTACCATTTTTTGCGTATGTGGTGAGGATATTTAAGGTCTATTCTCTTATCAGCTTTCAAATATATAACACAATATTGCTAATTATAGTCATCATGCTGCACATTAAATTCCCAAATGTTATTTATCTTATAGTTAGAAGTTTATATCCTGTGATAAACAGCTCCCATACTTCCCCTGTCCCAACCCTTGGCAACCACCATTCTACTATTTCTTTGAGTTGAACTTTTTTATATCCTACATGTAAATGAGAACATACAGTATTTGTCTTTCTCTCTCTGACTTATGTCACTTAGCATCATGCTCTCAAGGTCCATTCAAGTTATCACATATAGCAGGATTTCCTTCCTTTTACTGTAGACGAATATTCCATTGTATATGTGTACCAGTTTCTCTCTCCATATATTTGTTGATGGGATAACAACTTAGTTGTTCCTGGCTCATGGCTATCATAAATAATGTTGCAGCGAACTAGGGATGCACATCTCTCTTAGAGGTAGTGGTTCCATTTTCTTCAGATATATAACCAGAAGTGGGATTGCTGGATAATATAGTAGTTCTATTTTTAATTTTTGGGGGGAACCTCCATACTGTTTTTCCACAGTGGCTATATCAATTTACATTCCTAGCAATAGTGCCTAAGAGTTCTCTCTTCTCCATATCCTTGTCAACACTTGTTATATCTTGCCTTCTTGATAACAGCCAGGTATGAGGTGATGCCTCATTGTGGTTTTGATTTTCATTTCCCTAATGAATAGTGATGTTGAACATCTTTTCATGTATCCATTGGACATTTGTATCTCTTCTTTGGAAAAATGTCTATTTAGTTCCTCTGTCCATATTTTAATTGGAGTTTTTTTTTGCTATTGAGTTATATAAGCTTTTTATATATTTTGGACATTAACCCGTTATCAGATAAATGATTTCCAAATATTTTCTTCCATTCCATAGGTTGCCTTTTTATTTTAATGTTTGTTTCTTTTAAGATTTTAGGTTGATATAGTCCCACTTTTTTTTTTTTTACTTTTGCTTTTGTTGCTTACACATTTGATGTCATATCCAAAAAAATTGCTGCCAAAGCCAAAATCCAGGTGCTTTTTCCCCATGTTTTCTTCTTATTTTACAGTTTGGGGTCATGCAGTTAAGCCTTCAATCCATTTTAAGTTAGTTTTTGTGATTGGTATAAGATATGAATCCAATTTCATTCATTCATTCGTTCATTCATTCATTCATTCATTCATTCATTTGTTTACTTATTTTAAAAGGGAGGTGAGGGAGGGACAGAGGAAAAGAGAAAGTCTTAAGCAGGCTCTATGTCCAGCACAGAGTGCCATACAGGGCTTGATCTAAACAACCCTGAGATCATGACCTGAGCTGAAATCAAGAGTAGGATGCTTAACTGACTGAGACACCCAAGCACCCTCAACTTCATTTTTCTCCACGCAGTTACCCAGTTTTCTCTGAAGAGAAATTTATTGAAGAGAATATCCTTTCTCTATTGAGTCTTCTTGAGCCGCTTCTCAAATATCAGTTTGAGATAAAAAAATATTTTTGATAAAATATTTTGAAAAAATATTTTATCAAATATTTTTGATAAAAATATCAACTGATATTTTTATTATTTCTGGGCTCTCAGCTTTGCTTTATTGGTTTATGTGTCTACTTCTATGCTGGTACCATCCTGTTTTGATCACTATAGCTTTATAACAAAGTTTCAAAACTGGAAGTGTGATGCCTCTAGCTTTGTTCTTCTTTCTCAAGATTATTTTGGCTCTTTGATGTCTTTTGTGATTCTATATGAATTTTAGGATTTTTTTCACTATTTGTTACTGATTTCATTGGAAATGACAGGGATTGCATTGAATCTACAGACTGCCTAGGGCAGTATAAACATTTTAACAATATTATTTCTTCTGATCTATATACATGGGATAACTTTCCATTTATTTATATATTCTATTTCTTTCACCAATGTCTTATAATTTTTAGTATACAGCTCTTTTACCTCCTTGGTTAAGTTTATTCCTAAGTGGGGATCCCTGGGTGGCTCAGCAGTTTAGCGCCTGCCTTTGGGCCGGGCGCGATCCTGGAGTCCCGGGATCGAGTCCCACGTCAGGCTCCCTGCATGGAGCCTGCTTCTCCCTCCTCCTGTGTCTCTGCCTCTCTCTCTCTGTGTCTATCATAAATGAATAAATAAATCTTTAAAAAAAAAAGAAGGAAATTGTTTAAAAAAAGTTTATTCCTAAGTATTTTGTTATTTTTAACACTATTGTAAATCTAATTATTTAATTTATCAATTTTTCATATGTCTCTCCTAGAACGTAAGACACTTGAGGGAAGAGTATTATTTACATATATAAGGCTAAAAAGTCATTTTTTTTTCAGAAGAAAATGTTGCTTTATTATGACATAGGAAAGACTACAAGCCATTAAGGGAGAAGAGTCGACAGTTCCTCAAAATGACAGGTAAAAGGGAGGTGTAAACATCTTGGTAATAAAATCCACAGCACAATCATTGGAATCTTTTTCTTACAATTTTTGTTTTCAAGGTTATAGTAAATTAATAAATTGATTTAAAATCATCAATACCTATGAATCTAATAATAGTTCCTGTACCCAAAACAATTTTAAGTACTTTATACATGTTAACTCTGTTATCTTCTAATTTGTAGCTGGGTACTCAGGTATTCATCAGGCTTTCTCAATTGGTGAAGGCCATCCATCCTCTTTCAGTTTTTAAAGAAATGCACATGCATATTAAAGCATATACTCAAATCAAGGCCAACAAGTAATAGTGTGACAAATATTCCAGCCAAACTGTCCGTGCACCCCCATATCACAATATGTAAAGGATCAAGTTCAATGCCACAAAGAATACTAAAATGAGTAAAGTTTGGCTTGTTCTTCAAAAAGCTCTTAACTTTTAGAGGGTGATAAAAATCTGTTGCTCCACCCTTCTCTATCCCTTCACTGGCATCTTTTTCCTGCTGGACTCCTAAAATGCTTTCAATTTTATATAATGAGGTAGGAAATTGGAGGCTTTCTTTCAGGGGAAACTAATCTACCCAAAAGAAAAGACTGACTCAGGTCATGATCTCAGGGTTTTGGGATTGCCCCGCAACTGCTCAGTGGGAAGCCTGCTTCTCCCTCTCCTGCTGCCCCTCCCTGCTACTTGTGCTCTGTCTTTCTCTTGCTGTCTCAATCTCTCTCTCTGTCTCAAATAAATAAAATCTTAAATAAATTAAATCATAGTTCCAGAAATTTAGAGAAAACCGAAGATAGCAGATTACTGAAGGATAAAACAAGAATATTTTCCAGAACTGGAAGGCATGTATTTCTAGATTTAAGGGACCCACAGATAAATCCTACGTCAAACCACATCATATAAAATTCATGAATAATAGGTATAAAGGATAAATCTTAAACATCCTCAGAAATTAAAGAAAGAAATCCTGATTTTTTTAATAAAGGATCAAGAATCAGTTTAAAATGATCATTCAATAAAGCTGTTAATACTAATAATGAAAAGATAATCAGTTATAGCATCAGCAGAAGCTTCATCAGCAGAAGCTGAAAGTAACAGAACAATGCATTCAAAATATGAATAAAAAAAAAAAGGATTTCTACCCTAGTACTTGAACCCAAACTAGCAAGTGTGATAACAGGACAACTATTTTAGGTCATAAAAAAAGTAAACAGAAGTATCTACCATGAATCTTTTCCCAGGAATCTACCGAAGCATGTGCTGCCTCAAACAAAGGAGTAAGTCAGAAAAGATAAAGACATGCACTGCAGAAAACAGAGCCTCCAGGAGAAGAGAGGTAGACTGCCTTCTCTGTGGTGGGGAGGGAGAAGGAATTCCTAGCAGGACAGCTGTGCCACCAGCCTTGGACCAGCCAGTCCTCATTACAGCAGGACCGAAGCCTCAGGAGACCTATCTCCCAAAAGGAATAAATAGGACAACATCCTAATATGTTTGAAATTAGTCAGAGGAGTTTATGAAAAACATATCAAAACCAGAACAGATGTAACTGTTGAGGAAATAAAGACTCAAACTCAGAATTTAGAAATAAATCTTGTCATTAAGAAGAACAGCAGGCAAGAAGAGAAAAGAAATGCTCATCAGCCAGAGGCTGAAACCATCCCGTCCCAGATTCTCAGCACAGCAGAGTGAGATTTTTTTTTTAATGTACTTGAATAAAACCTAAGGTTTCTTCCAGGATCTGCCTTGGAGTCAGCAGGATCTCCAGGTTGAGAGGAGACTTCAGAGCATAGGGCTTGAAGGTATAAGTAAACAAACTTCAAAATGGGCATTTGAAGGGAGTGTGGACAACAAACACTTTAAAAGGACCCCGGAGTCTGCTCCAGCAGAATATTTAGAGTATGTCATCTGCTGAGATTGGAGCACTTTAACTAGGTATACAGCATGATCTTATAGAGTGGCTCCTTCCTCAATGTTAATTAGAAAAAAGCAAAAGTTAATGCAGGAAAATATGTACAATTATAATGCTCAAATGAACAATGTCTCAGTTATGAATAATGTTTACATAACCATTAAAATGATTCAACTGTTCTAAACAAAAATTATAAGCATATGGAGGGTCTGTGTGTTTGTGTGTGTGTGCGCGTGCTCGCGCATTAGCATCAGGGATACGGGTTAGTTGGAGTATAGGGTAGCAAATTCCTCTTCTTCGTTAGTATGAAATAAACATAGAAAATGTCTAAAACTTTAAAAACCAAGAAACTGATAAAAGAAACATGCAATTTAGAAATACGAAGGCAAACACCAGAAGAAACAGCTTAAAGAGTTGAATGTGGTTGCCTCTGAGCAGCAGGAGTTAGGAGTTTTTCATTATAAGCCAAGTATTACTTTTTATTTTTAAAATTACATTCAGTCATTACTTCAATAATGATTAAGTTTAAATTTTAATGGGAATGTAAAGTAAAGTAGTCAGTAAGGAAGTTCACCCATTCTATCCAGAAGGTCTCATTGGTTTACATTCCTTACCATGCTAAATGTATAACCTACAGTTTCCAGTCCTCAACTTTGTAGGCTCGAAAATTTAATTTCATCTGCACCTAAAAATATGGGTACATCTCTGACAGAAGCAGTGAAAGTCGATCACATTCATGAGATAAAGTATAATAAGTTAGGATGAGGCCCCACTATTCTGGTATCCAGCATGTCTATGTCTGTAAAAATGGTGCCTTCTTTTTCTATGGTAAAACAACATGGTTAGGTAACCAAGAGTCACCGGTTTCCACTGAGAAATGACTGAGAAGGTCCAGAAGCCCATATGCTTGCCTTAAAATCTCTCTCTAGTGAGTGATACCTAGGAAATTACATGGGTAGAAGGTTGCCTGGAACCAAAACGAAACAAATGCAATGAATTGAATATTTAATGGCTTCATCCTTTATGATTTTGCAAGGCAGTGTTATTATCCACTGCCTTGAATATTCAGATTATTTTTTTATTCTAAGAATAAGGAACCAATCCTCAGAAAATTAAGTAGTTTACCTAAGGTCACACAGCTAGGTGGAATTTGAGTCTGGATTTGTCTGATTAATAATATTTCTATTGTACCACATTTCTTTCCCAAAATAAACAATGAAATGGATGATCCAAGGACTAACTCTTACGTTTTTTTTTGCCCCTCCTTTTTGCTATCAATAGGACTTTAACAAACCCATCTTCTAAATACAGAGCGTTAAAAATGAAAGAAAACAGGGATATTAATATTTAATGAATGCCATTATGCAAGTCTCTATGCCAGCAATTTTTCAATTCTTATCTACCTATTTTTAAAATACTGTTTTTATTAAGTGCATTTATGAGTCTTTACCTATTTCTACATACTTTATTTATTACATGTAAACAGCAGTTATTTTGTGTTATTAAACCAGACTTGGAAATTTGCGTTGCCATATTTCGGAAATTTTGTTGGCATTTTTACTTCCGTGAACTTAATTGCATAAAAACATGTCCAAAAGGTCTAATGTATCTCCAATGAGTAATGCCACAGTCGTTTCAGAAAATGAAAATGGAAGTAATAACACATCATATTCTGTTACCACCATTGCTCTAAAGCCAGATTTTAATGAGCCCAACTCTACAATCTGCCTGAGCATTTATAGACCTCAGGAGGAGAACTCTACAGCTTCAGGCACAAAGCAGCATCAGAGAATGTCTCTCACTAGTGCAAGGATGGTGCTGGGTATGGCTGCTCTGGGGGCAAGCTCATCAAATATGCCACTTGCAGGGGGCACTGCCTGGGGCAGGAGTAGGGCTGGCTAAGTCTGCTGTTAGTTATCAAGAGGTATGTAAAACCTATCAACTTTTTCCCATTTCATTGTGAAGAAAAGGAAAAGAATATAGTGTTCAGCTATGACACTGCCAGTACAGAAAAGTAGGATTACAAACATTTATAACATTTATTTCTTGTGGCAATCCAGCCATATACCTTGGAAAGGTAGGCAGAGGGTACCAGGAAAGACAGAAAGAAAATAAGATGGTGCCAGAAAAATCCACCTGCCATCTCTCAATATGCTGAAACTATGCCCAAGATGAGTAAAAGTAGGAGACATGAATCTGTTCTCTCAGTTTATCTCAGTTCCTCTGAGCTTTTCATAGTGTGAGAATCAGATGCACTAAATAAATTCTGGTACTCAGACATGGAAGATAGTTTTCTTACAACATGGCCCTTAAACAGAAGCCAACTCCTTCATCTGGTGCTTAACGGAAGAAAAACTACCTTGTTCCAAAGCTGGAGGAAAAACTGGCTGAGTTGAGTTCAGCTGTGAGATGCTGCGGTGGCCTCCAAATTGGCATCATCCTAAAGGAATTCTGGTAGTAACCGGAACTACAGGCAGTTTTTTCCTTTCTCACTGACTTGAGAACCTAACTCCAATTTAAGATAGAATCCAGCTCTACCAGATTCTAAGCAGTCTCAAGACAGGGGGAAGCCATGAGCACCAGGCTAATCTAGTAAATGAGGAAGTCGATAAGATTTTGGGATGCTATCAGGACAAAAGTCATGGTAAGGATATCGGCTACTCTAATGTATACCTACAAGACCATAAATCTGAGACTTCCTCACTTCAAAGACCAGGAGTTCTATGCAGTCAGCAAATAGCAGGAGAGAAGTAAATTCCAAGAAAGGATTCCGATGTAATTCCAATTAAAAATATGACTAAAGGTGTCTTGTGTCTTATCTTAAACACAGCAGTCCCAAATTTTAACTTGTGCAATAAAGCAAATGTCTCATTATTTTAAATATTCCCTAGTTGTTTAGAAGTGTGATCTGATGAGTCTTTAGTTGTTTCTGAACACTTCACAGGGCGCTAGAGGGACAAGAGGGCTAGTCTAAAACTATGCATTTGCTTCCTATTTAGCTCGGAATGTGTAGTTCATCATTGTAGGAGCCTGTCTTTGCTTGAAGATGCATCTCTTTTATATATTTTATACATTTTATACATTGATTAACCAGATGTAAGTCAAATGCCTACTCAGGGTCCCTGGGATTTTCCAGATACTGGTTATACAAGTGCAAATACATTAAACTGGAATGAGAAGTATTTTGTTTTACAATGTATTTTTTTAAAGATCTTATTTATTTATTCATCATAGTCACAGACTGAGAGAGAGAGAGGCAGAGACACAGGCAGAGGGAGAAGCAGGCTCCATGCAGGGAGCCTGATGTGGGATTCGATCCAGGGTCTCCAGGATCGCGCCCTGGGCCAAAGGCAGGCGCCAAACCACTGCGCCACCCAGGGATCCCTTGTTTTACAATGTAAAAGACATTCTTGTGGTTTAAAAAAAAAAGCACATTTCAGTATTCACCTATAAAACCAAAACCCTGGCTATACCAAGTATTGTTAGAGGAGTTTCTGCAACTCTCATACATTGCTGGTGGGCAAGTGAAAATGGTATGAGCATTCTGTAAAACAGTTTGGCAGTTTCTAATAAAATTAAACATATACTTAGCATATAACCCAACAATTCCAGTAGGTATGTGCCCAAGAGAAGTTAAAACTCACATTTACACAGGAATTTGTACATGAATTTAGAGAAGCATTATTTTTAATGGCCAAAAACTCAAACAACTTAAAATGCCCTTTCAGCGGATTAATAAACCATGGTACATCCATTTGATAGAATACTACTCAGCAATCAGAAGGAATGAACTACACCAGTACTTGCACCAACAGAAATAAATCTCAAAGACATTAAGCTAAGTGAAAGAAATCAGACTCAAAAGATTACTACTGTGTAATTCCAATTAGATGATATTCTGGAAAATGTGAAACTTTAGGGTCAGGAAACAAATCAGTAATTGACAAGAGTCAGGGCAGGGGAAGGGTTTGACTACACAGGGGCAGCTCAACAAAATTTTGGTGTAGGGTATTTTTCTATATCTTAATTGTGATGCTAGTTCTATGACTACGCATTGGTCAGAACTTGCATAATTATACACCCCCCAGAAGCGAATTAAAATTAAACACACACACACACACACACACACACACACACACAGCTCCTAAGGACTTGTTTAAAATGAAGAGACTGGCAGATTCACCCAGCAGGTCAGCAGTCTGAATTTAGGTGAAAAGGTGGAAGTGGAAGAGTACTAGCAGACTTAAGAAATATGGTGACAGGTGCGGCCCAAGGAAAGGATTGTCAGAAGGGAATTGTCTGAGACACAATCTAGGCATGAGTACAATTATGAAAACTGGAAGCATTTCTTTACTTGAGTCAGCTCCAGTTTATTAAAAAAAAAAAAATCACATCAGAATTCTGCATTGATTTCTGTCTCCGGAATAGAGGCATGGAAAGAACTTCCCATGTAATAAATGTGTGGAGACAGTGAGCAAAAACAAAATGTGCTTGGAACGGATTTTAAGTGAACTTTTCATTTTCCACAGCATTTCCATACGGTTGTTCCATATGAAAATAATTTTTAATAAAAATATTATACAAACACAACATATTCACAGAAAGAGGCCAATAATTGATTTTTTAAAAATCTGTTCTCCCCTTCCCTCACCCTAAGAGTAGTTCTACGAGTCACTGGAGAACTGGCATAGCTAATAAGAGGGGACAAGAAGGAAGTGGATTTCAGATGGCAACAGAATCTGGGAGTCCAGTCTGACTACTGTTGGCTGATTATTCAAAGCAGGTGAATAATTAAGCTTGAAAGGCAGCTTAGAGATCATCTAAGGATCCCTATTGTTTTATAGATGAAAAAGACTGGCCCAGAAATATGAAGTGAACTTCCAGAAGTCTCAGAATTCTTAAATTGTATAATCTAGTCTTCTGCCTCCAAATCTAGTATTTTTTATATTTTTTTATTTTTTCTACAAAACTACAATTTGCTGTTCTTTCCAAAGACAGGAGGACATACACCTAAATGTACAATTTAAACATTCTATGGCACAGTAGGGGAAAATATGTATATTTGGAAATTTTGTTAAAGTGGCAAAATACAATCCTTTCTATGTCCTTTTACTAATAACTATAATTTTGTAATTTTCAGAACTCAGCCAAATGAAAAAAAAAATCTATCATTTTAGTTCCCAGACAGCCTGTCTCTCTCTCTCTCTCCCACCTCCTGTGGGTGGAAAGTTATATCAGTAGAGAAACCAGGCCAGAGGTGTGGGCTCTGTGTCACATTTGCATATGAAAATATATAGCAGGTTGTTCATTTAAATGGGTTACTCCTTGGTTTGTTCCTAAGAAGGTTGCCCTCTGGCCTTAATCTCTCCTATTACCTATGCAACCAAATCTCAATTCTCTGTATGCAGTGATATATTCATTTACCAAAAAGAAAAAAAAAAAAGTGTATTGTCCCTGAAAAAAGGGGAGACAAGGTTCCAACAAATGGAGGAAGGGATTAAAGCCCTCTGAGATGGCCCTGGCCTGTGGATGCTGGCCCCCTGCCTTCAATTTGTGGTTCTTGAGAGACTGCTGAGCTACTGAAGGTGAGAGAGAGAAACAGAGAGACAGAGAAAGAGAGAGGGAATGAGAGACTCAGTCCAACTAAAAGATAATGGAGTTTTTCACTTGGTTGAGAACCGAAAACTACAGTTATTAGTTATTGGACATCGTTCAGAGCAGTTTGCAATACATAATTTTGGTTCATTGACCAAATGAATGCATTGCTGGTCAATACAATTTTTCGTGTTGTTTATGGGCTTTTATAAATGTTCCTCATAGTCCTCAGAAATCTTCAAGAAACAAGAATATCATGAAAGGACCAGTCATGTAACAGTAAAATAACAGCATTATCTTTCCAGAATTATCCATTAACCATCCTTGAGCGAACACAGAAAAGTCAACTTGTTAGGTACTTACAAAAGATTGACATCAGAAAAAATTACATTCTTTTTTTTCCCCTCCATCCTCCTAGCTCCATATATATGCATGTTACAAAATTACTGCTGAAACTCTATGAAATAACCAGTAACAATTTACAGTGATGGATGATGTTGTTTTATGAAATTAATCATCAATGGTAGATTTAATGGTGGAAGGGGAAGAACTGGAGATCAAGTTCTGAGATGTTCTTACACATTTCTTTAATTTATACTGTCTGTCTTGCCACAGTAGGATTTAAACTCTACACAAACAGCATCCTTGACTGTCTTGTTCACTGCCATTTTTCTCTAGGATCTAAGGATAACCGAACTTTATTTACAGAAGGGACCAATTAATCAATTAATAAGGCAGAAATCTTTGATCAAGGGAAATTTCAGGTATTTAGTAGGTCTGCATAAAAGATAATAAAAGTAAAAAAATAGTTGGAAAGATTAACTAACATACTAAATGAAAAATAATATTACTATTGTCATGTCAGGGTAAGCATATTTGCTTTGAGATACATTGCACCCCATTTGCTTTAAGATACTAGCGACAGCTGTCTAGGCCAATAATTTTAATACACATTACATCACTCCAAGTATTAGTAATTCTAAATATGAAATCTCATGACATTTTGACAGAAGGCCACCTACAAATGTGTCTGAATTATACATGCAAACAAACCTGAATTAATATCAAAGGCAAAGAAGATCTTTTTCTCAGAGGGCAAGAAGAGAATTCATACCAGTTTATCATTTAATACTTTGGCAAAGGTTTTTGCTGGAAGATTTTTAATGTTCTTTTCAGTATTCAATCAAACAACTGTCTGAAGAGGATGTTGTGATTTGGGTAATAATTTTCTCAAACACATTTACATCCTTAATTTCTTTTTGAACCGAGTCAATCAACATGCCATTTGGGATGCACCTGGAGGCAACTTGTTTGAGGTGTTTTTTTTTTTTTTTTTCTGTCTTCTGGAAAGTGAAAACTGCGCAACATCCATTTGCACTTGAACTGCCTGTAAATACCTCCCCAAGTCCCTTAGCTGTATGCAGGAGAATAAAGGAAACAGCCACTTTCAGTCAGTGCTTTGTGAGTTCTGTATTTCACCGCCTGTAGAAGAGAATAGAGGATGCACTCCACTCTCTTTGGGGTCACTCTGGAATGGAGAGGAAGAGGTGGTTTTTTACACTTGCCAATGCCTTTCCTTTCTGTCTGTGGCGTCTCCCCTGACAGCCCTGCGTGCACCCAGAAGGGAGGGGAGGGGAGGGGAGGGGAGACGGTTGCCTGAACAGAGTTTCTCCTGGTTTTCCACTTAAGTGGTGAGTGAAAGGTGTGGTATGTATCACACTCTTTACGACTTATTAAGTGTTTACCCCCCAAGTCTTTCTTTTCAACTGTATTACCTCCCTCCCCCTTTACAGCAAGTATTCCTGGACCTTCAGCCAGGGTCTGCTAGCAACAGGCTGCATTCAAAGACTTTGAGCTCCAGTGGGGCGGTTTTGTTTTGTGATGTGGCCATAGTTAATTTTTTTATTTACCTTTTTAAAATTTATTTTTTTTGTAAGTAATCTCTACTTTATTTTTTTAAATTTATTTATTTATTTATGATAGTCACACACACACACACACAGAGAGAGAGAGAGAGAGAGAGAGAGAGAGAGAGGCAGAGACACAGGCAGAGGGAGAAGCAGGCTCCATGCACCGGGAGCCTGACGTGGGATTTGATCCCGGGTCTCCAGGATCACGCCCTGGGCCAAAGGCAGGCGCCAAACCACTGTGCCACCCAGGGATCCCGCCTTTTTAAAATTTAAATTCAATTTTCAACATATAGTATAACATCAGTGCTCATCTCATCAAGTGCCCTCCTCAAGGCCCACCACCCAGTCACCCCATTCCCCTACTCTCCCCTCTGCAACCCTTTGTTTCCCAGAGTCAGAAGTCTCTCATGGTTTGTCTCCCTCTCTAATTTTCCCCACTCAGTTCCCCTCCTTTCTTTCCCTTATTATCCCTTTCACTATTTCTTATATTCCCTGTATGAATGTAAGGTGTCAGGATGGCTCAGGCAGGGTGTTCTTCGAGGAGAGAGGGAGGTGAGGGGGCAGGGAGAGGTGGGAATGAGAACAGACACAGTGCCTCAGCTACTGTGTTCATACAGGGGCACCTCGCTGAATGGGGAAAGGACAGGGCTTTGGCTAGGGAAAGAGGAGGGTATTTCAGGTCTACAGAGAACTAAACAGGTCTACCGAGAACAAAAACAAAGATCAGGAAGAGAAATACAAATCAAAACCACAATGAGATACCACCTCACACCAGTGAGAATGGTGAAAATTAACAAGGCAGGAAACCACAAATGTTGGAGAGGATGCGGAGAAAAGGGAACCCTCTTACACTGTTGGTGGGAATGTGAACTGGTGCAGCCACTCTGGAAAACTGGGTGGAGGTTCCTCAAAGAGTTAAAAATAGACCTGCCCTACGACCCAGCAATTGCACTGTTGGGGATTTACCCCAAAGATACAGATGCAGTGAAACGCCGGGACACCTGCACCCCGATGTTTCTATCAGCAATGGCCACAACAGCCAAACTGTGGAAGGAGCCTCGGTGTCCATCGAAAGATGATGGATAAAGAAGATGTGGTTTACGTATACAATGGAATATTCCTCAGCCATTAGAAACGACAAATACCCACCATTTGCTTCAACGTGGATGGAACTGGGGGGTATTATGCTGAGTGAAGTAAGTCAATCGGAGAAGGACAAACAGTGTATGTTCTCATTCATTTGGGGAATATAAATAATAGTGAAAGGGAATATAAAGGAAGGGAAAAGAAATGTTGGGAAATATCAGGAAGGGAGACAGAACATAAAGACTCCTAACTCTGGGAAACGAACTAGGGGTGGTGGAAGGGGAGGAGGGCGGGTGTTGGAGGGGAATGGGTGACGGGCACTGAGGTGGACACTTGACGGGATGAGCACTGGGTGTTTTTCTGTATGTTGGTAAATTGAACACCAATAAAAATTAATTAAAAAAAAAAAAAAAAGAAAGAAATCCGACCACTGGCCCCAAACACTAGGGTTGACATGTGGGATGGTAGTTACGTTGTGACCACAGGAAACAGAAAATGACCACAAAGAAAAATGACCAGGCCTCAACGGAGAAGTTAAGCATTAAAGATGTTAAATCCTTGCTCAACAGAACAGGTCATGGAGTTCTAGGGCAGCAAGTTTCCTGGCCAGTTTTAAATAAAAGAGTGCCAATAAAAGCCCTCCGTGGCAACACATTTGGGACTCCTCTCGCTCCAGAGAGCTTTTGGTTTCTCTGTTCTCACCTTCACTTAATAAATTATCACTTCACCCTTCTGTGTCTGCAAGATTCATTCTTTGACTCCATGAGACAAGAACCCTGTAATGTCATCACTCATCATTTCATTCAAGAAGCTTTGCTATATGCACCATGCCCACCTTTCCATGCCCATCTCCCTCAGCCCACGGATACTATTTTCAAGTTCAACCAGCTCAGAACAATCTCTCTCTCAGGAGGATGCTCTGCATTTATCTCATGCCTGTGCCTTTTTTCACACTTGTTCCCCCACCACCACCACCCAGTCACACCCAATCTATCTCAGCCTCCTCGAATCCTATTCATTCTGCAAAAGTCATTGCAAATCTACCCAAACCCTTTATTTCCGATCCCCTATCCAGATATAACAAGATGTCAACTGGATTATTTTTTACAGCTATGTGAGAAAATGCTTGGCTAAACTTCTTGAGACATGGGGCACAATCCCAAGAAACAAAATGATGGTTATCCTGTTCTTTCAAAGAAAGGAAAGAGAAAGATTTCTAGTAAGAGATGAGATAAAGGCCTTGCAGGGAAGCTGCCAGTGGAGATATCAGGTGGCTGCATAGCTACAGATATTTTAAGAATGGAGAAGACCAACTGAAGATTAAAGTTGCTTACATGGTGTAAGAGTTGGTTTTTATGGCAACTTGACTAAGTTCTGGTACCCCCGCTATTAACCAAACACTAGTCTAGGTGTTGCTGTGAAGGTATCTTGTAAATGTGGATAAACATCTATAATCAGCTGACTTTAAATAAAGGAGATTACTTTTATTAGTGTGGTTGGGCTTTATCCAATCAGTTGAAGGCTTTAAGAACAAAAAACAGGTTTCCTGGAAAAGAAATCCTGTCTCAAGATTGCAAAATTAAGTCCTGCCTGGGATCCAGCCTATGTGTGTGTGTGTGTGTACACACACACACACACACACACAGACACACAGAATGTATATACATATATATGTTATATTTATATATATAAAAATATATATAAATATATTATATATATATAAATATATTACATATACATAATACATATACTATATATATATATAACATAGGGAACCTGAAAGAACTCTAGTTTAGAAAGTCTCCATCTCTTCTGGTTTTCTGTTAGGCCTCATTTATTCATGTTCTATATTTTGCTTCTGAATAAGCCAAAGAAGCTATGCTCCCACTTCAAGGAGAGAAAAAAGGAAGTTAATCATTCTCTGAGTTTTGTCATAGACCCTGATACCCAGTAACATCTAAGAAGAGATGGATCCCAAACACATTCCAGGACATTAGCTTTGAAGAAACCCTAGCTGACACTAGCATCAATATCCCCTACCTACAGTGATTTATGGGTTGACACCTATTGTTCACCTGACACTCACCTTCAATCAGACTCTATACTGGATTCCTGAAGGAACACATACCCTGGGCCCCTTTCTAATATAAATCCCTAACTCAACACAATGATGATATGTATTCTCCTTTCCTATCCAAGTCTCCCGGACTCTCCGTCTGCTATTCTTTACCTGTCACCCATGTTATTCAATAAACTCTGCTTTCACCTTCTCTGGCCCATGTTTGATTTCTAACCTGCATGAAGTCAAGGATCCTCTTGGTTAGTCCTATGGGATGCTCTTCCACATCCTGGGACCCAGCCTACCTCCATCATACACAATGTATGTATATTTACTATGTATAATTGCACACATACGTATGTAACATTTATACACATGCAAATATAATATGTACAACACAAGTGTATATACTTTTATACTTATATATGACATATATACATATGCAATCAACCCTTATTATTGGTGATTTTGTGTTAACTAATTTGCCTACTCACTAAAATTATTAGTAACCCCCAAACCAATACTCAAGATGGTTTTGCAATCACTCACAGATGTCGTGCACAGAATAATGAAAAGTCTAAGTTGTCCAATGTGCACATTTTCATCTGAGGTCAAACAGGCAAATCTCTGCCTTCTTTTAGCTCTCACAACTGTAAATAAATATCCTTTTAATGGTCGAGTTAGTATCATATTTTTGTGCTTTTTGTTGATTTTTCTGTTTAAAATGCCCCCCCACCCTCCCCAGCAGAGTGATAAAGTGCTGTCTTATGTTTCCAAGTTCAGGGAGGCTATGATATGCCTTGTGGAGAAAAAACATGTGTTAGGCATGAGTTGAGTTCAGGGTTAATGATTCTGATGTTATTGAATAAGGTGTCTTTAGAATAGAAACACACATGAAACAAGGTTATGTGTTGATCATTGAGGAAAATGTTGCCAGGAGTGGCTCCAGGAACCCAATCCTGTATTTCCTCTAGGACCAACGGTTCAGTACTTGCTAATTCAGTGTTCGCAGGAACTAACAGAACATAACCACTGTGATTTGTGAATAACAAGAGTCAACTCTAAGTACATATGCATAAATATATGTGTAGATCTATATAACTATCTTTTATTGGTTCTACCTCTCTGAAGAACCCTGGTTGATACACATGGCTACCATCACCAATTGTCCTCAGTGTTCCCAGGAAAAACTGGTAGAGGATGGAGGAAGCAAGAGAGAGAATGGGAAGCCAGGCACAGAAGCAATTTCAGAAGAAGTCCCCTCCCTCTGTCACTGGCTATAGTCTCTCCATAGTACATAAATGCCCATGTACTTTTCACCCTGGTGGAATGCAGGGCCAAGCCTGCTGGACTGAAGTAGCTTCAAGCTAGAGGATATAGAAGGAAGTGACCAATAGCTCTCAAGATGACACCAGAAAAAAGGGAATCACCCTCTATCTTTGTAAACCTCACCCCTAGCACCTTGACAAGTGCCTGGTGTAAATGCTAAATAAACGCTGAACACATAAATGATCCATCCTGCTGCATCTCACTCAGATTCGCATGTACAAACAAGGCACAAAATTCACCATTCTCAGGACTATACTTTTTCATGTTTCTCTAGATCACAGCTGTTGAAAATATTCATGACAGGGTAAAGTTTTGAAAATATCTTCATGGCTACTTGACAGATAATTTCTTTTATAGAACTATATGATAAAATTAAAGTTGTTAGTCTTTTGCCAGAAAATTTTGACAGCTTATCCTAACAAGACAGGGAAGAAGCCATATATGATCAATACAACTTAGAGAAATACAAAATGTACACTGCCAAATCAGAAAACCCCTCCAATCTCTCTCTCACTCTCTTGGTCTTTATCCTTCTTTCACATGTGTGCAGACGCACACACACACACGAAAAGTTACTATTTTTATAAAAAATTTTCTACACTCACCATGAAATTCAAATGTAAGTAGGTAAATAAATAAATATCAAGATATCAGGCCAATCTGATATTAAGTGCTATTAAGTGTAGTTTTCTATAAGGTGTCTGCAAAGTAGAGAAAGAGATTTGTGTGTAAAATGCGATATCTATAGGGATAGCATCTAGAGTGATACCTGCCTTTTGGAAGAGTCACAGAGCACAGAAGTCATGCTGCTTCTTCAAATGCTGTGGATACATTTTGGGGCAGGCAAGAAGAGCTAGGTTACTCCATCAGGCGGTGGAGCTGCTCAACTCTCAGGGATAAGTCCCTATCACCAATAGAATCTTTTTTTTTTTTTTTTTTTTATGATAGTCACACACAGAGAGAGAGAGAAAGAGGCAGAGACATAGGCAGAGGGAGAACCAGGCTCCATGCACCGGGAGCCCGACGTGGGATTCGATCCCCGGTTTCCAAGATCACGCCCAGGGCCAAAGGCAGGCGCCAAACTGCTGCGCCACCCAGGGATCCCTCACCAATAGAATCTGATCCTAACTCCTTAGCATAGCAGGTAAGATCTTTCACCAGTGGTCCCCAACCTGTCTCTCCAGGTATGTTTCCTGTCCCTCTCCCACTCAATAGAGCTCACAATGGGGCCACCCAAATTATTCATGCTTCTTCCAGGGGAATGTGCCATGCTCCGGCATGCCTGTGTATCTTTCTCCTTCTTGTTTCTTCTGCCAGGCATATCCTTGCCCTTATGGCAAACTCTTACTCATTCTTCAGAAACCACCTCAAATAAGCTGTGAAGCAACCCCTGATCCTCTTACGTCCAAGTAAGTAAGTCAAGCTTACCTCTGTGCTCCCACAGTCCCTTGCATATCCCACCTGGTGGAACTTTTAGCATATTGCATTTTAACTATATGGTGTCTGAGCTCTCTAAGGACTATATCTTATTTATCTTTGTCTCTTTTTGCACTGCACAGGACAAGTTTTCAACAAATTAATCATGGATAACTACTATTTTAGTAACAGTGATGATATGAAATCTTTGGACAACTGTAGATAGTAGGTGAATTATTTGTTATTTTAAGGATACTTAAGAGCACAATCGGGCAAATAAATAAAAATCAATAGCAATCAATCAATCAAAAAAGTCTCGTCTAGGAGGAAATTAGCACTAAAGGGTAAACTCCAAAAAGAGTGGAGAATGAGGGTGCCTGGGTGGCTCAGTCACTTAAGTGTCTGCCTTTGGCTCAGGTCATGATCCTGGAATCCTGGGATTAAGCCCCACATTAAGCCCCACATCGAGCCCCACATTGGGCTCCCTGCTCGGTGAGGAGTATGCTTCTCATTCTGCCCCTCACCCTGCTCATGCACTCTCTCTCAAAAAAAAAAATAATAATAAATAAAATCTTAAAAAAAAAGAGTGGAGAATAATATAATAAAAATATTGATGTAGGTACTTAAATATATTAAAAGTTTTGTCAAAATGGAAATTTGGAATGAAGGTATAACCTGAAATTTGGACAAAAAATTATTTCCCAGAATTGAGCAGATGCTAGAGGGTGAGGCCAGTACCCGGAAATGGAAAGGAGCATAACCTGACCTAGATCCTATCTGGAGAAAACTGTGTGAGGATAGGGGAGGATTCTAGTCAAATGGTCAGTGCCTGGGAACTTCAACATGAGATTAAGGGTAGGTGTTCCAGTAGAAGCCTGGAAATGGGTAGTGTAGAGCAGGCAATAACCAGAAGTTAGCCAGGCAAGTGGCTGATAGACATCAGGAATCTCTAGAAACAGGGCCCCAGGCCTGAGTCTACAAGGCAAGAGGAGGACTCTAGGTCCTTATAAAGGCTGACAACGCAGTCCTAGTGAGGCGGGAGTACCAAGCATGCTATCAAAACAGAAACTGTGGCAAACAGTAAGGAGACAAGAATATAAACTCTGGAATTAGGATCCATGATGGAAGTTTTATCGAAGCACAAGCCTCAATATGTTTACCTACTCAGGGCACATTGCCAACTTAGAAATGGTAGCCATGTTAGTGAGATGCTTAATTATTGGAGCTCCTCACCAGGGGCTTCTACTAGGGTTCCCCCAACCAAAAATATGATTGGTCCCAGCCACAGCTGGACTAAACATGCTTTGGATTATCGGGAATTTGGGTGAAGGAAAAAAGAGAAGAGGCAGGGAGCCAAAAAGGTCAGCATAGATTTCAAAGGAAGGTGATAAGGGCACTTGCAGGGAAGGCTGGTTGATTTCTTCATCATGCTAATGAATATTTAAAATATGCAAATATCAGCAAATATGATGTGTGATGAAAGGAAGGAAGGAGGTCGAATCTGCCAGATGAAGTCAAGAGTTTGAAGAGCAAAGAGGCTTTGAGTTGTTGAAAAATGGGAAGGAGAAAGAAGTGCTTCAAAGAAAAGATGAGTTGATTCATAGTTAAGCAGCTCTGAAATGTTACATCAAGGACTCTAGAGAAGAGAAGAGGAGGTGAGAAAAAAATCAAGGGCCGAATTTACAGAAAAGGACCCTAGGACAAACCAGAACAGCTTATTTTGACACCACTTTATGCCCCAGTAGATAATTTGATCCCATATAAGTTATGTTAAGCAGGATTATATAAATGTAATCAATTTTCATCACGAAAATATTTTCTGGAGCTTATGCCATTAAGCCAAGTTGATTCTTTCATAAATTTTCTATACAGGGCAGTTAATTTTTTTTTCATTTTTATATTTAATGTAACTGAAATTACTTTCATTGAAATTGATTTTTTTTCCAACTTAAGTATTATTCTCAAGCTATGATTATTCTATTGGATTTCTTGAAAACATCATATTTTCCTAATTATAGCTTCTGCTATTATGATTTTTATTTAGAAGCTCTTCTAACAAACTCAATTTCCCCAGGTCAAATTTGACATGTCTAAATTTTGTTAAGATTCTGATATCAGATTTTATTCTGGTATCAGATTTTAGTGATTCATAAACATTATTACATGAAGTTTTAGCTCTTTGAGTTTTATTTTATGATGACTACTTATACTAACTCTAATTTTGTGTAATCTTTCCCAATATGCTTCTTCCAAAGAATTTTAATCCTTGAACCATTTTTATAATGTATAGCTTTTATCATTTTAAGTCTTATTTTGGGATATTTTGGCCAAAAATATTTATTACGATATTTACAAAACGGAGTACTCTGTAGAAACTAACAAAAAAGAACAAGGTCTCTACAAACTACTATTGTGAAAGAGCAAAAAAAAAAAAATATATATATATGCATATATGCTTTTGCATAAGAAAAAAGAAATACTCATTATATACATAAACATACACATATTTACACTAATTTTGGAAAAAGAAACACAGGGTCAATAAACCAGAAACTAATAGCAAAGACTATTTATATGAATGGGTAAACAGGAGTGAGACTTCTCTGAGTATGCATTTTTATATACTTTTCAGTTCTGAAACATATCTATGTATTGCCTATTCAAAACCTAAAATAAAAAGAGACTGAAAAAAAATCAATGCCCATAATAAATCTAAACAGTAACAAATGAATCTAACAAATAATCACTCACAAAAATATTCATTAGTTTGTATTTAATTACAAGGTTATTTATTAGAAAATTAGGAGTCATTTTTTTTTCAGATGGTCTACTAATATTTGGTGAATTCAGTTCTCTTGCATGCATCTGTTCACTTTGTGGGGCTAGATGCTAATTATTCATTGCTATTGGTAGAAAAGCAGAAGGGAGAGTATAAAATGTAAAAGTCCTTTAGCAACAGATAGTTGACCTCAGCAAATGTCTCCAAAAAGGATCTATGTTCTCATAAGGAGGAGAATGACCAGCCCAAGATTTCCCCCAAACGGAATAAGTAAAATGGCAGGGTGGTGGGGTTGGTGATTCACTTGGTACCCAACCGGGAAAAATCTCTGAGGTTTGAAGGATATATTAGCTTTGATCTTAGGCATAGCCAATGAAATTTATTAGCAACAAAAAGGAGCAATGTTATGAAACTATAATAAAGACAAAAAAGTAGAGTCATTTTTAGTTTCAAGAATAAGATGGGGAAAAAAGACAACACTCTGACTTCAATAGCAAAGACCTAGGGCAGCCTGGGTGGCTCAGTGGTTTAGTGCGTCTTCAGCCCAGAGCATGATCCTGGAGACCCAGGATTGAGTCCCACGTGGGGCTCCCTGCATGGAGCCTGCTTCTCCCTCTGCCTGTGTCTCTGCCAATCTCTCTCTATCTCATGAATAAATAAATAAAATCTTTAAAAATAAATAGCAAAGACCTTACGAAGGGGTCTCCTAAGGACTCGGGGGAAGGAGTCACAGTGGCTAGAAGGGACTTCCTGGGGTTTTGTGTCTAGTCCAGGCTGTACAATCTTCTTATGAAAGAAGACAAGCACACTTGGTCTCATAAAACCTCAAATGACTTGGTATGGAGGGAAATCACAGTGAATGAACAAGGTGGGACTGCTCATCTCTGGATGGTCTCTGAGAGAGAAATGCCCTGTTTCTCACCAAGCGCTATCTGTGAAAGATTAACACTGCCAAGAGGGGCCTGGCCCGTTGGCTAAAGGGAGTTACCAGGTGAGAATTAGGTAAGAAGAAAGGTAGATTCTCTTACAAGAAGATCCCCAAATTTTGTGCAAGATCTAGGGTTCAAGGATCCTCTACACAGCCCCATTTTTTACATATTAGCCTTTATTTTAGCTTCATCTCTAAATGCAAAGTTGAGTGCAAATTTCCACATTTTAGGCTTTTTTTGCAGGACTTTTGACTACTATCAATATTTTCATGCAATGGCCCTCTCTTGAACTTCACAGGTATTGATTTTAAATTTATTCCATAATAAAGCTCCTACCTGTAGAGGATCAACTATATTATTATTTCAGTTTTAATCAGAGAATTGTGTAAATAGTGCCTGGCTTGCACTGGAACATGGATTTCTGCTTTCTTCTAAAGTTTCAAACTACAAAATAGCCACACTCTCTGGATCCTTTCTAATGGTTTCATCCATTGTGGCCACTTCTCTCTACAGCCTTTCACATTCACAAGCTGGTTTTTGTTTTTGTTTTTAACACAATACTGGTGATTGGCTGTCTAGCAGGCAAAGTTATGTTCATGCTGTAAACGTTAATTTAGAAGTTCAGACAGGGCCTGTACATGCCAAATTGCTGGAATAAAAAAAGTACTGAGCAGTCTAAAATGTCTCAGTATCTTTAATTAGCCTGCAGACATATTTCACTGAACAGTTTATTATATATAACTGGATGCTCCACTCTTGTTCAAATTCTTGCCTTTAATACCAGATACTTTAGGGATAGTTAACAAATCACATATTGAAAAAAATGACCTCGTGTGCCAGTCATTTTACCTTCTACCTCTTTAAGAATTAAAACAATTATATTTAACCCTTAGGCAAACAATAAAATGCATTAAAGACTATGGAGCAATATGTGCAATCAAGCTCAACTATTATATTTTACATATAATTAGTACAGCACTTCAAAAATACCATGAGCCAAAATGTAGTAAAAAATCAGAAAGAGAGAGATATGGAGAGATAATTTGGTTCTGGAAGATTTCACAATCAGTTTGGTTGATCCAAAATGAAATATTCTTTATATCCTAACTTCCAAAATTCTATTCCTACCATCTTAAAAAGAAAGTGATTAACAACAGCATAATTAACAATAGTTTATGGGTTATCTAGACTTCTTTGGCCTTTCTTTTTTCAGCCTACTGCCAGCCTTTTATTGATATATGACTATTTGCTAACTTCCACTGAAAGTGATTTAAAATCCATATCATGGAGAAGAGCCAAAGAGAAGAGTAAGATTAATGTGAGCCGGCACCTTCCCCACGCAGATGCTCCCTGCCTCCTACAGAGTCAAGAGGAAGAGAGATGTGTGGGTGGCCTGGAGCCAGCAAAGAGGTACACAGAAGCACAGGTATAAAGAAAAAAGCAGGTAGCCACCCAGAACTGAGCAAGAAATGCTGCAGTGATGGGCAGTGTAAGGAAAGTCTCTTCAAGTGCAAACAGGGCATTCATACAGTATTTGATGGAAGAGGGCTCAGAAGTCATCACTGAGTGAAAAATTTTTCTGAGTGAAAAATTATGCAGTGATGTTAACCCACAGGTTTGGTTGTATATTAGAAATCACATCAAAAAGAAAAAGTATTGTGAGAGGTATTTCATATTCTCATCAACGTTCTAAACATCAGAATTTTTTTTTTTTTTTTTTTGGATGACAAGTATAAACTAATCTGAATAGGTGCTCTGGACAAATTCTTTCATGCTTTAAGCTCTGCAGCAGTCCCCAAGGCAAAAAAAACCAAAAAAACAAAAAAACCCAAAAAAACATTATTACTCTTGCCCCAATTTTTTTACAAATGCGAACATTTCACCACATGCTCTATGGCCATGTCTTCTTGCCCACTGGGTAGATAGATGTGAGTATGAGAAAATTCTGAAATGAGACCAATAACTAGCATGAGCATAAGGGATCCATCATAGTGTTTTATGGGTGTAAGTTTCTTTTTACTTTGAGAATCCATTTTTAAGAAAGTAACCAGCAAATAACACTTTGAGTATAAATGGCCAATCTGGTCTATGCTTTTTAACTCTTCTCAACCTTTTTCTACCCTACAGTCTTGCCTCCAGATGCCACGTACAGAGTGTGTCTGTGCTCCAGGCAGAGAGAGAGTCTGTCAACCTGTCAACATCACCTCCAAGTAAGAGAGTCCGTCAACCTGTCAACATCACCTCCAAGTAAGAGAGCACACCCAGCATGAAGACTGATAAAGCCCAATGGGAACCCTAGATCTTGTTTTACCATGAGTTTATATTCATGCCTTATACAACCAAAACAACAAACTGCCTTGTTTCAAAGTCTGGATTCCTGGATGTGGGTGTCACTGTATAATCTCATCTACAACTCCTCTTTGACTAGTTTATTGAGAAGAAACTGTTCCTCCCTCCTATTGTAATAATGAATTTTTACTCAAGGTTTCAGCTGACTTGTTATCCTTACCTTATGTTTGTGGTTCTGTTCTCTCCTCTTCATCAAACGTTGGCCTGAGGCAGAGTCTAGAGGGTGGAAGCTCTCAGACAAATCAATAGACTGGTTAAAGGCCATCTCCGGCTTTGAAGTTTACCTAGGAAAAGAATGGCATCCTTTATTGTTTCTGATTCCCTGAAGACCAAAATACTTGGAGATGAAGAGGGAAAAAATGCAGTGAAAGAGAAGTAAAGGGCCAGAGTACACAAAGTAACTACTGGAACTTGGGGCTTGATTCAAGCCCTAGATCAGCAATTAATTAGTCCAGTACTCTCTGGCTAAGTCTATGAACACAATAAAATGTTTCCTTAGATCATTAAGTTTTGGGATAGTTTGTTATACAATAATAGTAAGCAGAACACCTTCCAAACCACTACAGGTATTATTCAAGATATATTCAAGTTCATGGAAAAGTCAGAATAGTACAACCGAGAGCAAGCAACCCGTGAGAACTGTGAGAGTACACACCGGCTGAAAATAACCCAGCCCACCACACTTTCTTCCCAACTTTCATCATCCTGGAGTTGATAATCATTTCCTTGTCCTTTTTTTTTTTTTTAAGAGTGGCCTTACAAACCTTAAAGACATCCTTTAACAATATGGCTTCTTTTTGTCGGTTTAAACTTTATATAAATGGAATCATACTATGTATTCTCTGTGCCTTACTTCTTTTGCTCAATATTAGCCTTATTGAAGTAGCTTGCTTTTTAAAAAGTCAGATAACCTTCTCAAAGCAGAATGGTATAGAAAAACTGAGTCCAACTGAGGCCCACAGAGTCTACATGATGGGTAAAATTTCACAGTTTTTTTCCTTCTGAAGGTTCTTTCATGCCTTCCTTTATTCTAGCCTGCCTTCATCCATTCAATACACATTTACTCAGTGCCTAACTTGAGCCATGCTCTCTGATCAAGACTTTGGAGAGACAGCCAGATTAATATAAAGTTATGTGCCTTCAGGTGCTTATATTTTAGTAGAGGGAGATAGATAATAATCAGACAAACTGGTTTATAGATGATGGCGTGTAAGTGGACAAGAGGAAGGGGGGAGAAAAAGGAGGATAAAAGAAAAGGAAGGGAAAGGAAAAATCAGAATAAGAGTTAATGCTTATAGAGAGTGACAGAAAGGGAGATTGTCCCTCTCATTCCCAGCCATGGTTCACCTTTTAGATTCCCCTGGCAATCATCTCACAATTGCCTTTTCAATCTCAATTCTCCACACATGGGATCCCAAACTCTTTCATCTCAAAGCTTCACTCCTCTCTCATTAGGAAAAGAAAACTCCTCTCCTTCTTGAATTTTGCCAGCATTGGAGCCTTGATATTCAACCAAATACTAAAGCAGTCTTTCCTTTCTTAAGAGTTTCCAGGCTCTAAGGAAGGGTAAGTGTGTTCTGCTTCCTTGAGGTAGGAAGATGTTGAACCATCAAAGGCCACAGTTGGGTCCCTCCCTAGTCACTCCAAGGCAAACACATCTCACTAAAGCAAACATTAATTTTCTTCTAAAAACAACACAGTTTAGTCTCCTATGAGGAAATCATGTTTCTCTTTGTAACATGGCTTTGACTGCCCTGCTTGTAAAATAACACCCCAGGACTCATGATAAGAAGCATGTGACTTACTTCCTGGAGCTGTTTGAATTCCAAACTTCCTTGAGAACGGACGGAAAAATCTCCAAGTATTTTCAGATAGCCCCTGGGAAAAGAGGTCTCAATTTATCTCCCCACAACCTTACATGAAAAACTTGGACATAATTCCAAATGCAAAAGAGATGAAAGGATTTTTTTTTTTTTTAATTAGGGGGACAGGAATCACCACAGCTTAACTTTGGGATGAATCTTAGAACAATGACAAGATGTGATATTAATAATAGTACTAACAACAACAATAATAGTAAAGGAGTAGTCAGAAAATGACTTCAGGTTTCTAGATAAGAAGCAATGAGCTCTGAAGTAGTGAGAATTCAGTAGGAAAAGTCAGAGACTGATTCAAGGCATGGTACACGAAGAAGTTGCAGAGCTTGGCAACAAATAAAATAGTACGGCACTGAGAGATGCCAATTTTTCAGGTTTGGGGACCATATGAAAAAGAATGAGGGACAAAGAAAGAAGAGGAGGATCAGGGCCAGGATGGTGGAACAAGACAGGAGAAGAAAGTCAGCTATGAATATGTGAAGTCTCGGATGCTCATACACATCCTATACTGTGTCAAAGTTCCTCAACCCTTGAGTAAAGAAAGACTTCTCAGAAGCAATTTGGAAAGAAGTTAAAAATATGGGCCCTGGAATTAGGCAGATGTTGGTTTCAATCTTGCCTCCACTCCTCGGGTTGGTGCCTTTTGGCAAGCTACTTTCTCTACTCAGCACCTTCTTCCGTAAAATGGAGTTAACAGTGCCTCCCCCATAGGGTTAGGTGGGAGGATTAAATGAGAAAATTTAAGTAGACCACTTTTAATATTTCTTGGCATATAGTAAATGGTGTATGTACAAATTATAAACCTTACTCTTTGTTCACTGCTTTATTCAGCCTTACTTAAATAAGAACCCATATAAAAAGTCTAGATTATCCTTAGGTAACACAGGATCACTTCCTCTTTGTTCTCAAAACTGTATTCAAGCTTCATGGTCAGTGACAGTTGGTGAGCTCTTTCCTGTGGTGATGAGACACAGTGTTTGACAAAACTCTTTACCTATAGAGGTCAGGAGAATTTTGTAACATTTTGCATGTAATCATGATGAGAATTATGTGTCAATTCATCACACTTTTATATCCTACTCTACTCGAGGTGATTTCAGTTGAACATGTGCTTATCAAAGCGATGATCTGGCATGTGTGAATAAGGAGTCCCCTCCTGGGTGGGGGCACCATAGCAAATCAATGTATTGTGTGGATGTGTAAACAAACAAGGTCTATCAGAACCACTGAGATACTCCCAAACCTTATGAGTTAATGTAATCTCCAGATGTTTGCTCTTGTGCTATTAGAAATAAAATGTCTACTTCAGAACACAGTATTAATTCCTTAAAAGTTTAAATGTCCCATGAGATCCTTAAAATTACATGCATTACTGGGCAACTGTCACATAGTTTACAAAGATTTTAAAGAAGAGCATTCATTCATTCAACATCTGTTGAGTGCAGACCCCATGGAAGAGAGGAAACAGACTTAGGGGAATTTGACAAATCTCACTTTGAAATTTGGCTCTGCTACTTCCCAGGTAGATTCCTTTATTTCTCTGATTCTAGTTCTCCCCTTTACAATGGAGATAATAAATCCACCTTGCAAAGCTAGTGTAGGCATCAAATACTGTAATGTGTTTCAAGTGCCTAGAGCCATGATTTATTAATTTGAATTTATTAATTATTTATTAATTGATATTTTGATATTATTCATGTAATTGCTGGCCATTAAATAAATGTTCAATAAATGGAAATTGCAGCTACCATTTTTACATATGTTAAGTACAATAGTGCATAAGAAACAAGTACACTGTCCCTGCCCTGGCTCAAATCTTAGAGAGAAATGCATAAGCCTCTCCAAGGTAATATAAGGTTGGTCCCAAATACTGAAAATTAAGAAATTCAAGTAGAGTACATTTCACAGACTTTACTCTAAAACATAAGAACGTCCTGAGATGGAGCTTGCTCTGGAATTCAAATTATGTTTAAGAAATGCAGGTCTATCAAAGAATGATTGATTTATAAATTCCAAATTGGAAATCATTTCAGCCTTCAACAAATACTACCCACAAAGGATTTCCTAGCTAAGATCTTGCTGAATAATGACATTTGCCTGTGGCTTAGACAAGGAGAAGGTCTGCTTGTATTATAATGTCTACTGCTGGGCTCACGATAACTCAATCTCTCTTCCAAAAGAAACCCTTCTGCGTTTTAGCCATTTCACTTTTATCTTCCTGCATGTTTAACCCTGCAGTAGTGTAAATGTAACTTTACAAGTCCTGTACACATGTAACAAAGTTATAAAAGTTTGAGGCATTGCTTTTTTATATATTACAAGCCCAACATTTAATTAGATGTGCAATATAATACTAAGTAAATACTACATATTAATTCTTATCTTTACCATTAAGCCCCTTTCTAATGGAAAAAAGTGAAAATATTCACAAAAAACTGTAATATAGCTCATGTTCCATTCTTACTATGTATAATGAGGCAAAGTAGTAACTCACAGAGTTACTTTTAATGTCATATTATCTTCATGCCTTGTCATTCCTCTTTGAAAACATCTGATGGTAGCTCCAGTGTAAATTCACTGAATCTATTTTCTGAAAGTATATGTTATAAATAACTAATAAGTAATGGCTATTTGCTCCATCTCAAAAAGAACTGGGAAGTGTTTTGTCATTACTAACCACCTCTATTACAGCAAGAGGAAGACTTTAATTCTACAGTGCTCTATATTCATCTCATCTATTAATTGCCAGATATGTGTCAAGGACTCCTCTAGGAGCTAGAGGTTAAAACAGATGAATGATATTTGATTATCCAATGGCTTCTGCAGGGTGTAAGGAGACAGACATGCTCATAGGTAATTCTAATACAAGGCTAACTGTGTCCTCCAAGTCCATGTGGATTAATGTTCACTTGAAATAAATCCATGTGTTTCAGATAACATCGATTGTAGCTGTTACTGGTCTATAAGATAATGAAACAGAGCGGTCTCCCCATTTTTACATAGGTTGAGACATTTTAGAAATGAAGATTCATTTACATTTTTTACATTTTTAGTAATTCAAACTGAAGTATCTATTCTCTCTTTAGACTTTTTTGTGCTTATCTACATCATTATACTATCAAGTATTCCACCATTCACCCCACTACTGCCAGAAAGAAGGAAAAATGAAATTATAGCTACCTAACTTAACATTAAGTTTCCTCAAAAAGGCTTTTAAGATGCTTTATAGCATCATTGGGTTGAATGCTAAACTTTTGTCATTATACTTTGAGTACCTGAGGAAAATGTGTAAACCAAGACAAGGAGGATGGAAAAGATCAGGAGGGATTAAAGATGCATTGGGGAATTAGAAAATCTTGTGGTATTCCTGTTTCAGACACTGGTTTGCTATGTGATGCTGGATCCTTTGGCTTCTGTGCCTCTGTTGTAAAATGATGAAGGAGGGCGGCTCTTCATCTTCTGAAATTCCATGATTTCAAGGATCTTAAATGAGAGAAAAGTAAGGCCTTTCCCCCCACCCTAAGACTCTCTTCAGTTCCTGTGATGAAAGTTGTGCCCCAAGTGGATGATAGAAAGTGACAGACCCTTGTGCCAGGAATAACTGACTTATTTTTTTTTTCTTTTTTAGAACAACTGACTTATTGATGATTTTCTTAAAGCACTTGTCAAGTGGGAAAAATAAAGGAAAAATAGCTTCTGGATATTAGCAGCTGGATATTGTTAACAAATAACTACTTAATTGTATCTCTCAGAATTGAAAACAAAAGATTCCAGCAGAGTAGGAATAATAGTGCCCAGAAGAAAGTCTTCCTCATAATCCTTTATTAAAGTCAGGACATCAGGGAGTACAATCTGGAATCGAAAGCCTCTAATGATGGTAAGTTTTAGGCTATTGTAACCACTTATTCAAACACTAATCTAGTTGCTGCTATAAAGGTATTCTGCAGATGTGGTTAACATCTACACTCAGTTGATTCTTCTCAATAATATGGGTGGGCCTCATCTAATCAATTGAAGGGCCTTAAGAGCAAAACTGAGGTTTCTTTGAGAAACAAAAAATTTTGCCTGTCCTCTGCAGTGTTAGCTGCTGCCCAAGAGGTTCTAGCCTGTTAGGTCTGTCCTTAGATATCAGACTTATCTAGCCAGACCCCACAACTATGGAAACCAGCCAATTCCTTGAAATCCATATATTTATATTTTTTATATTTATATTTATATTTATTATTTTTATTTTTTTATTTTTATTTTTTATTTATATTTATTATTTTTTATTTTTTATTTTTTATATTTATATTATATTTATATTTATATTTTTTATTTTTTTATATTTATATGATTTATAATCATATATTATATAATTTCTATACATATTAAATAATAATGTATATTATATAATACATACATAATATATAAAATATATGCTACATGTTTTCTCTCTTCAATGTGTTTCATATATATATATATAATATATATATATATATATAGTGTGTGTGTATATATCTTACCTGTTCTATTTCTCTAGTAATATTCTGATTCATATACCTCTGGTAAATATACATACATATATACACACATATTCATACACGTAATATTTTATATAGACCATATATAATGCACAGGTATGCATATGTACATGTATACATATGTATGTGTATTTGAACACATAGGAAAGTATATTACTCGTGGAAACATTTTTCAACATTGATCTTGTGAGATAAAACTGTCAAAACAAAAGCCAACATACATGTAGTAATTAATAAGTGTCAAACTTATTTTACACAAATTGATTTATGTAATGCTCATTTCAACTCTAAGAAAATGGTATGCCTGCCATCCTGTTTTACAGTTAGGTAAAAGCCAGAAAGAAATTAGATGACTCACCCAGGCCTACATGAGTAGTAAGAGGTAGCATCATGATTCAAACTCAAGGAGTAAAAAAAAAAAAAAAAAAAAAACTCAAGGAGTATGGCTATAGAATCAGAACTCTTACCCATACTGCTATGCTGCCTCTCGGAACCAGTCCTGAATTTCTCCCAAAGATTAGAAAATGGCACTGTAGCATTAAGAAGTCTAAAACAGCCATTTTTGGATTTTGATCTGGTTGTTGGAACCAAATTCAGCTAGATCTCTGATCTCTCTAGTTAACTCCAAACTTATCAAACAGTGATCCACAGTCTCTGATAGGAACAGGGATGCACAAAGCAGATGAGAAGATTCCTCAGCCACTATCAGTGGGTATACTTCAGAAGCTACTGCTGATAAAGCACGTCTGTTTATCTACTCATGGTTTTTGTTAATATTAGCTACCAAGTCAGGAGCAGCTACGGTTTAGGGATGTTGAAGTGTTAGACTGGCCTTTGGAAAAGCAATGTAACCGTTACTATGTTTGAAGATACTACATTACTTAATAGGTTTTGGGATTTTTTTTATTTTTCCAAAGCTTCCTCACAGAAGTTGAAGGAAGTTAACTCTCATAATTGAGTATAATTTTATGAAACGTATAGCCAAGAGGTCAGGTGTGGTTGTGGTCTCCTTGTCAACTAAAATCCAGGTGACATTGGTTGGGCCCCAGTTTACATCTCATAGACAGTCCAGTGTCCTCCTCCAAGACCTCCCAGACAGTCTCTGTTCTTAGGATCACCCAAGTCTTAGAACTCCAGTTTCTACTTAATTGGATTAGTGCACAGGCGGTCACACTATTCTGCCCATGCTCTCTTGTTTCCTTAACACATCAACTCAAACAAGTACTTCAATCCTCTACCACAATTTTCATATGACTTCGTGGGTGCTACTTGTCCTTTCTGTCACGAAAAATTGCCTATGACTTGGAAATGAGCAACAGATAATACTGAGATTACGGCGTGTCCTTTCAGTGAAGGCCTGGGCATGGTCTAGTGGACCCTCTAGAGATTATCTGATTTTATCCAGGTGTGCACCTCTGATTATCTTTCTATTAACTAGGCTGTTTCACAACTCCTTTAGGGTTGTAAAAAACTGAGAGTAATGCAAATAATTCCTGTCCTCAGCAGTGGGAATTAATTGTGCCCAGTAAAGATACAATTCATTTCTGCTTTATAGAAAAGATCCATCCCAAACATAAAATGTTACTGCTTTGTAAGAAATTAACCAGTTTTGTATCTATTAGCAAATATACTTTGGCATTCCTGATTTCATATTTATCCCTGTTCTTCACATTCTCATTTGAACTAGTCTTAATATCATAGTTTCTTATATTAATTAATTAGTTGAATAAAATCCTTGACATATGTTCACTTTATATCTGCACAAGAGCCATATTATTAACTTTTGAAAATTACACTGGGCCATTCTGACCATTAGGGAAATAGACGATTTACACTGAAGAAACACAAAGGATTTTAAATTGAGTATTAAGTATCCTCCTTAAAAACTCTTCTGGCTATTTTCATCAATTCAGGTTCCAACTTCCAACCATGTTGTTAGGCTCCAGGTCTTTTTTTTTTTTTTTCCTGCTTCTCCTCACCTCTACACAGAGCACTTTCTTATATGTACCCTGCTCCCCATTAGCAAAGAAATTTCAGAAATTATTCTCCAAAACAAAGATCCTTCCCTCATAAAAAGAATCCTGGTACTAACTGTATCTTGGAAGATATACTGGTAAGCAAGATTGGAGAAGGCCAAAAAGGAAAATAAATAAGAATATCTACTTATTTTTTATAGTTGAAAAATCTAAGGCCCAGAAATAATTTGTTCACATATATTAATTCATTATTAAAGAAAATATATCGCTTGCTGTAATATAAAGAAATATTTTACACTGAACTAAAAAATTCAAATTAAGTATTAAAAGTGGGTTATTTTAGGCTCATTAAAACTTTTCTAATAGGATGGGGGGAGTTTTAATCAAATAAAGTACAAATTTAATTCAGGGATAGATATATAGTGATATTTGATCCAATCGTAAATTGGTTTTTCAGAACTGAAAAACTGGTATCTTCCCAGGAAGGAAAATGTTGTTAAGTATTCACATTAGTAGATTAGATGAATAATTTAACTATCATGAATTTACCATAAACTATTGTATAAAACACTATTGTTAACGATATTAATTGGGGTAAGGCAGGAGATATCCAAACTGGTAGAAACTTCCAAAATTTCTCTCAAAGGTAGTTTCTTGGGCAGCCCCTATGGCACAGTGGGTTAGCGCCGCCTGCAGCCCAGGGCGTGATCCTAGAGACCCTGGATCAAGTCCCAGGTCAGGCTCTCTGTATAATGCCTGCTTCTCCCTCTGCCTGTATCTCTGCCTTTCTCTCTCTCTCTCTCTCTCTCTCTCTCTCTCTGTCTCTATGAATAAATAAATAAAATCTTTAAAAATAATGTAGTTTCTTTAGGAAAGGAATAGGCTCATTTTCAGGTTGGTGGAGAAAATATGAATAGTTGTAGTGATTTTAGGGATCCCTGGGTGGCGCAGCGGTTTGGCGCCTGCCTTTGGCCCAGGGCGCGATCCTGGAGACCCGGGATCGAATCCCACATCGGGCTCCCGGTGCATGGAGCCTGCTTCTCCCTCCGCCTGTGTCTCTGCCTCTCTCTCTCTCTGTGACTATCATAAATAAATAAAAAAATTAAAAAAAAAAATAACAAAAAAAAAAAAATTTAATAGTTGTAGTGATTTTAAAAGGAACTTCTAGGGGTGCCTGCCTGGCTTGGACACTAGAGTATGCAGCTCTTGATCTCAGGGTTGTAAATCTAAGCCCCATGTTGGGTGTAGAGATTACTTAAAAATAAAATTAAAAAAAAAAAAGGAACTTCTAGAAATTCTCAAAGTCCTCACAAAATAACTAAAATAAATTTCTAGAATATATAGCTGATGAAAATTATTAGAATAAAATGCAAATATAACAGCTAGGCTTTTGTATTCAATTTAACAAAGAGTTGAATGACTTTCTTACTTTCTTAAGGCTTGTCTCAAAATGCCTTTCTTAGGGAAGTGATCTTTGACCAATACTAACAAACTTTACCTCTAGCACTCCTGACCCTTCTCCTGCTTTATTTTCCCTCTTACCATTTATCATTATTGCATATATTTGTTCCACTTTTTAATTTTAATGTTTAATTAATTTTTAAATTAATTCCTCCTTCTAGATATGCTCTCCAAAAAAGCAGGAATTTGTGTCCTTTTGTTTACTGCTGTATCTACACCAACTAAAACAATGCTTGGCACATAGTAGATCCTCAATAAATTTTTGTTGACAGACTGAATATTGCATTCAACAATGGCAAAATATAATTTTTTTAAACAGACATAAAAATTATGCAAAAATTAACTATGGGCTAAGCCATAAAGCTAGCCTCAGAGATTTCAAGGATATCAAACACATCACACTTTCTGACTACAGAGGAACTAAGTTAGACTAGTGATGGTCTACATCATATGTCATCAGGGAAATGCAAATTACAATTAAATATCACTAACATCTTTCAAAATGGCCCTGATCCAGAACAGTGACCACACCAAATGCTGAGAGGATGTGAAGCAATAGGAACACTCATTCATTGTTGGTGGGAGTGCAAAATAGCACAATCATTTTGGAAGACAGTTTATTCTTAGCATATGATCCAGCAATAACATCTCTTGGTATTTACCCAAACGAGGTGAAAACTTATGCCCACACAAACACCTGCACATGATGTTTATAGCAGCTTTACCCATAACTGCCAAAACTTAGAAGCAACCAAAATGTCCCTCAGCAGGTGAATGGGTAAATAAAACTATCATATATCCAGGCAATGGAATGAATATTATTTAAAGCTAAAAAGAAATGAGCTATCAAGCTATGAAAATACATGGTTGGACAATAAGGGCATATTACTACATGAAAGAAGTCAGTCTGAAAAGGCTACAAACTACATGATTCCAATTTTATGACACTCTAGAAAAGGCAAAACTATGGAAAAATGTAAAAAAGATCAGTGGTTGCCAGGAGTAGGGAGAGATAGATAAATAGCTGGAGCACAGATGATTTTTAGGACACTGAAAATGATGGCTACATGTCATTATACATTTTCTAAACCTGAAGAACATACAAAATTAAGAGTAAACCCTAAAGTAAACTAGGGACTTGGGTGATTATGACACGTCAGTGTAGGTTTATCAGTTGTAATAAATGTACCATTTTGGTGACTGAAATTGGTAATGGAGGAAACCATATATATGGAGGGACAGGGGTATATGAAAAATCTCTACCTTCCCCTCAATTTTGCTATGGACCTAAAATTGTTCTTTAAAAAAAGTCTTTTTTACATTATGTCTATTTTTTTATGTTAAAAAGAAAAAAAACAAGAACAACACAGAGATAGGAATAAGCTGGGCCTTCCCCTTAGTGATACAGTTGGCCCACAAAAGAATCCACAGTGAAAGAACCAGGTGAACTCTGACACCTCTCTTTCTCCCTCTGTGCTTCTTGCTCTACTGTCAGCAGTCTCCGGTGACTGAACTCAGGAAGAAGCCCATGGAAGCCAGGAAAAGCCACTGAAGTGGCCCATGTAGGTCAGTCACCCAGGGCCCCAGCTGGGTGAGGAAAGTGGCAATTAATCTAAAGGGATAATGGAAGATATACAGCACAAAGTAGTATCTACAAACAACAAAACTAAATACACATAGCACTTAGTGATAAATAGTTGTGAAGATTCTCTTAAGATTAGGAACAAAACAAAATGCCTGCTGTCATCACTTCCTTTCAGAATATTCTTGAGACCTTCTCCAGGATACAGCAATAAGGAAATGAAAAAAAAAAAAGTATAAAAATCAGAAAAGAAAAATAATATCATTTCTAAATCATATGATAGTTTCAGTATAAAATACAAATTATTTACAGATAGAATATTATTAGACTGCAAAGAGAAGTTGTATACATAAATATTTTTAAATATATCACATTTTTTACATAACAAATGTATAATAGCAACAAACATTTCACATACTAATAAATAAATTCAATAAGTAGAAAGATCTTTCTGGAGAAAATTATAAAACATAGTAACAGATGTTGAAGTAGAAATAAATAAAATGGAGAGTTAGACCATTTTTCTGGCTGGGAAAACTTTGTCCTAAAAAAGTTGCTTCTTCCGATACTGATCTAGAGACTCAAAGCAATTCTGATCAAGATCTCCAAAGGTTATTTTGGGGAAACTGTCAAAGTAATTCTAAAATTTTATATAGGAGACCTTAGGACCAAGGTCAAGTTAACTGAAGAAAAAGAGCAAGTTGAAGAAACTGACCCTACCTAAAATATCAAGTCTTATCACAAAGTTGTATGATTAAGACAGTGTGGTATTGATACGGAGGCAAATAGACCAATGGAATAGAGTCAAGAAACACCCACACAGAAAAATGCAGTTGGCATTGAAGAAGTGGAGAAAAGGCAGCACAGGGAAAAGTCCTGAAATAATTCAGTGTATCCACTGGGAAAAAAATGAAATTTGTCTCCTACTTCACACCATACAAAAAATCAATTTCATATTTGTTAAAGATTTATAAGGTGAAGAATAAAACTTTCAAAAGATTACATAAGAAAATATCTTCACAACCTCAAGGTAAAAAAGGGATTTTTGAAGCAAGACCTAAAAATCAACATTCTTAGGCAAGATTTGAGAATTAAGAACTTTTGTTCATCAAATGACACCATTAAAAGGGTGAAAAAATGATCTACAAATTGACTAAAATATTTGCAATATATTTAACTGATGATGAATTTGCATCCAGACCATGAAGAGTACACTTTATGAATCAATAAGGAAAAGACAAGCTGCCCAACTGAAAAATAGTCAAAGGATTGATTGAAAGGATGAATGAATGAAAAATGAAAAAATGAAGAAAGAACCACAAAAGGTCATTGGAGAAGGGTTTGGCATCATCTAATACAACTGGACAATATGCAGGGACACAATACTTTCACTCCTATGTATATATTCAAAGGCCGTGGGTTTCAAACTGCGTGTTATGACACACTCATTTAAAAATGAAATAGAGGGGGATCCCTGGGTGGCGCAGCGGTTTGGCGCCTGCCTTTGGCCCAGGGCGTGATCCTGGAGACCCAGGATCGAATCCCACGTCAGGCTCCCGGTGCATGGAGCCTGCTTCTCCCTCTGCCTATGTCTCTGCCTCTCTCTCTCTCTCTCTGTGACTATCATAAATAAATAAAAAAAATTAAAAAAAAATATTAAAAAAAAAAAACTTATAAAAATGAAATAGAGGGGCAGCCCTGGTGGCGCAGCGGTTTAGTGTCGCCTGCAGCCCAGGGCCTGATCCTGGAGACCCGGGATTGAGTCCCACGTCGGGCTCCCTGCGTGGAGCCTGCTTCTCCCTCTGCCTCTCTCTCGCTTGCTCTGTATCTCTCATGAGTAAATAAAATAAAATCTTAAAAAAAAAAAAAATGAAATAGAGGGCAACCCTGGTGGCCCAGCGGTTTAGCGCCATCTTCAGCCCGGGGTGTGATCCTGGAGACCCAGGATCAAGTCCCATGTCGGGCTCCCTGCATGGAGCCTGCTTCTCCCTCTGTCTGTGTCTCTGCCTCTCTCTCTCTCTCTCTCTCTCTCTCTCTCTCCCTGTGTCTGTCATGAATAAATAAATAAAATCTCTTTAAAAAATTAAAAAAAATAAAAATGAAACAGAATTAACTAGAAAGATCAGAATGCACTACAATTAGTAAGGGTAAGTATTCTGCAAAACTGTTTTCTTTACACATTACGTATGTACGTTAACTGAATTGTGAAGAAAAATATAACAGCAAGTCCCAGAAGCATACATACTGTATCGTACCATTCATATGTAATTCAAAAATAAGGAGAAGTAAATATGTTGCTTGGGAGCACAACCTAGGTACTCTTGTAGCAAAATTAGGTGGCCAGGGACACCTGGGTGGCTCAGCGGTTGGGCATCTGCCTTTGGCTCAGGGCATGATCCCAGGATCCAGGATTGAGTTCCACATGGGGCTCCCCGCAGGGAGCCTGCTTCTCTCTCTGCCTATGTCTCTGCCTTTCTCTCTGCATCATTCATGAATAAATAAGTCTTTAAAAAAAAAAAAAAAACAAAACTGGGTGGCCAAACTATGAAGACGACAGGAATTATTTTTTTTAAGATTTTATTTATTTATTCATGAGAGACACAGAGAGGGAGAGAGAGGCAGAGACATAGGCAGAGGGAGAAGCAGGCTCTATACAGGGAACCCGATGTGGGACTCGATCCCGGGACCCCAGAATCACGCCTTGGACCAAAGGCAGGCGCTAAACCACTGCACTACTCAGGGATCCCCAACTACAGGAATTATTAAGACAAAATTCGATATGGTGGTAACTGTGGGTGGGGTGGGGAAGGAGGAGATGCATCAAGGCAGAGCACTAGAGAGATCTTCTAAAGTGCTAGTCTAGTTTTATTCCCTAACTTGAGTGGTGAGGACATTATATATTAATTTTACTATGATTCTTTACCTACTACATACATAGTATGTGCAACTATACATACCAGCAACTGAACCTGCCACATATGTACAGTGATGTATACGTCACAATTAAAATTTGAGATTCGATAATAAATGCCAGCCATTGTTAATTTAATTCTATACCTCATTCTAATAAAAGTTTAATATTAGAAGTAAACACAACACTACAGCTGATGCACAGAGGGCTTACATGAACATATAATTTATTTTAAAAATATTTTAAAACTAACACAAAGTTAGACATCATCAAAGACAATCAAATCTTTGCTACCTCTCTGTCAGGTCAACTAGTGTCTCTAAGAACTCAGTAATGAGATCATGCCAGGATTACCTCAGTATTAACACCAAGCCACTGGCATCCAGAGTCACCATCCCTCTAAAATTTGATATTTGGAGACCAAAAACATCAGTTGAATGAATAATTGTATACGCAGGAAAAAAACGGAGGTGAGGAACAACTTCAATACAAGACTGCCTTCGTAAATAATTACATGCAGAATTCAGAATACTCTGCAACCAGGTAGTGTGGGTTCGCATGAAAAGATGCTCCTGATATTTTGTTAAAGTAAGATAAGTTGCAGAACACTTTTCATGTATATAGATATACCGTTTGTACATAGGTATGCCAACTGTTAAATAAGGAAAATAATGAGAATTAATTAATTTCCAAAATATGAAATAACATGAAAATCAAATGGTAGCAGAAGATCAGTTTAGTAATAATCCTGACCAACTCGCCAAGTACTCTCTGCTCATTAAAGAGCTGGTTTTGGTCTGTGAAGAAATAGTTGTTTGTTTTGCCAGGCTTGCAAATGCTGACCCACATATTTTTCTAAAATAGCAATAGAGACACTACCTACCTACCATCTTGGCATTCCTTAGTGGTGGATAATGCACTGTCCCTCCCTCTCGTCTTCACACACAGTGTATGCTCCTTTTACATTATTGTGTTGACATTTGAATGAACTCTGATTTGATTGGTTTGCCCCGAAGTACCTTTGGTAAATTTATAGTCCTGAAAGTGTCAGTGAAAAAAGTTTTAACTGCACCCTCCCCATATGTGCTTTTAATTCAGCTCAGATTGGTTATAATAATTTATTTGAATATAAGATGTAAAACAGTAAAATTATTAAAGCTTTTTCTCTCTTTCCTTATGCATTGAGCTTTAGGGACCAAAAGCTAACTTAGATGGAATCAAGTCTATGCACATGCAATGAAGTTGCAGCACAAGAAAAAATGGAAAAAAAAATTCCTGTAAGTAAAATATTTGATGACTAGTCTCAAAAACTACAAGAGCCGGGGCAGCCCGGGTGGCTCAGCTGTTTAGCACCACCTTCAGCCCAGGGCACGATCCTGGAGACCCGGGATCGAGTCCCGCATCGGGCTCCCTGCATGGAGCCTGCTTCTCCCTCTGCCTGTGTCTTCTCTGCCTCTCTCTCTCTCTCTCTCTGTGTGTGTGTGTCTCTCATGAATAAATAAATAAAAAATCTTAAAAAAAACAAAACAAAACTACATGAGCCAAGATTATCTTTGGAATTAGAAGACTGTCTTTCCCTAAATTCCAGATTACTCCCCTGTAAATACAGGAGGACAGAAAGTTTAAACATTAATTCTAAATCCCAGTGGTCTGCTTCTAAATCTAAAAAAGCCACTTTCCAAGGACTTTTTTTCAAAAAAAGTCACCCTGAAAAGGCATTCTGTTCTAACTTCAGGGCAGAGGAAAATAGGAAACATGGCTATGAACTGCAGTTGCCATAAATAGCTCCACTGAGCCATTTCCTATTATTTTTCCTTGCTTTCTCCCCATTACCCAATAGTGTTTCTTCTCAGCTATTTCTTCTCTAAGGTGAGTAAATAAGCACAGCTCAGAAAATACCTGAGCGATGGATCTCATCCATTCAAATCTATTTCTTGTGCTATAGGGCTTTCCATCGCAGCTTTGAACAATAAACGGCCTTAAGTGCATTCTCTCAGCGTCACAAGACTTCCAAACTCCCTGCGTCTGCATTTTATTCACGTTTTGCAATCCCCATGAGCTATTTTTCTAGATTAGGTATATCATTAAGGAGGTACTAATTTCATGTGCATACTGTCTATGGTGCTATTAGCTCACACCCTGTGGGGGGGAAGGGAGGGCTGGAAAATGATTCTAATATGGGGACGAAGAAACTGAGGCAGAAAGGGACTATAAGGGAAGGGGGTGAAACTGAGTGGAGGAAAATTAGAGGAAGACAAGCGATGAGAGACTCCTAACTCTGAGAAACGAACAAAGGGTTGCAGAAGGGGAGGAGGGTGAGGGGATGGGGTGACTGGTGATGGGCACTGAGGAGGGCACATGATGGGATGAGCACTGGGTGTTATACTATATGTTGGTAAATTGAATTTAAATAAAATTAAATTTTAAAAAAAACAGGCAGAGTAGAGGGCTCAGTTGGTTGAGCATCTGACTTTTGGTTTAGACTCAGATCATGATCTTGGGGTTTAGGATCACCCCACATCTGGCTCCCGGCTCAGGGCTTGGCATGGAGTCAGCTTGAGATTCTTTCTCTCTCTTCCTCTTCCTCTGCCTGTCCCCCTGCTCACCTATTCTCTCCCTCCTTCCCTCTCAAATAAAATTTAAAATAAAATGAAAACCCTTCAAGGCAGGATAACAACACGGAGGCATCACACTTTCACAGCCGATTTTCCTCTGCCAGGAATTGTAGTATATACAATATCCAGATCTTGGTGACAGTGACTGGAATCTGTAGTAATAAATGCATTAAAGACTGAGGGGATAAGATCAACAAACAGGCCTCTTACTCAAACTCAATCCCACAGGCTAGACAAGTGTACAAAGTCAAAATGTTTTGAGAATATTAAGAAATACCTCTCTCTGTCTACAAATCCAGTAATAAGATATATTTCTGATTTTAATGATATCATGATCAAACTGCATTTCACTGATCTGTGATGAAGATATTGTAAGGAGACCTCAATTTTTTCCAGTTTTGTATTCCTGTTTGTCAGTTGCATTCATCTTTATCTGCAGTTTTCTGATGATAAAAAGAACAGGAGAGCTGGTTTGATTGACAGCCATCCCTGGTGCAGGATTTCCTCTTAACTGTTAAGTATGCACCTCACTCTTTACAATGCGTCTCTAGGACACAGCACTCAGAAAGCCAGGAGATAACGTTCATCGTTAGTGAACGTGCTCAAGGCTTTAGCAGGATGTTACAAGGTAAAAGAGTCTTTAATATCGAACCCAACTTTTAAACTGGGAAAATGTAGTTTACTCCACAGCTTACATTAGTATGCTTGGAAGAAACTAATCTAAGGATACAATGCAAAATGGATACACATTTAATGTCTGCAAGTTTGTTTTTATTGTGCATAAATTAATTGCTTTCAAACATTTATGGAAACGAGGTACAAAGAAACCACTTTTTTTTTTTTTCTGGGGTCTTCCAAAACCTTGCTTTACTATCATGTAACTGCTTTCTTTTTGATTATAGGGTGAGTTCACTGAATTTCCAAAAGAACAAGTTTCACTGTCATATTAAGTTGAAAGACCTTTTTAAATATACCCACTGGAAATATTTACCAGTAGTTCAAAGTATTATACAAAATCAGCATTATGACTTTTAATCTTTGCTTCTCATATTGAACAGGTATTACATGTACTTTTTAAAATTAAAACTAGGGAGATTTGGACAGATTGTCGACAGTAGTATCCATAATGTAATTCAGTATTTCTCTCAATTTAAAGCATTATTTTCAATCTTTTTAGAAGGAATATGTATATGCATATCTATGTATATTGATATGTACACTCACTTATACTTTTCTTCTTAAAGAAGCAACTTGCCTCACATTTTCTTCAGTGCTTTTGAAGTTAGTCTCAAGCTTTCAAAACTTCATGACACTATTTAATTACTTAATTCAAAATCTACTATATCTACCCCGATTATGTATCTGTAGCTCACTCAATGCCCACGATGTGGGCAGAAAATAATACAGGCCTTTTTCCTGCATGTGGGTTTCCTACAAGTCCATTTCTCAAAGCCTATTTCTATAACTTGCAATAGGCATAGCTGCTTAAGGACTCAAGTAAGTCTTATTTCCTTTCAATATTAAAAAACTGCTTTGACTTTCTCAGAACTCCTTAATTTCTTTGGCTGGCACCACTCACTGAGCTTTAATTATTGTCCTTTTTTTTCCCCCTCAATAACATGAAATTCATTTCATTTTTTAGAATTTTTCTATACTATGATATTGTCTTTCATTGTTTTTGGTATTAATACGCCCTTTCTGTACAAAATGACAGTGAAAGTAGCTTTCTCATATCCTTGTAAGTAGATTTCCCCAACATTTTTGCTGGTGGTGACATTTTACCACTCTGGGCAATCCAGAGGCTGAGAAATATTGCTCTGCAGCCGCCTTCTTCCGCTGAATTTCATTTATTATGTTTCCACAAATTTCTGTGGTAGTGGGATCTTGTCTGAGCACCAACTTTGGACTACAGGCTTCTTGAGAGCCCCGATGGTCACATTCATGTCCACGTTCCCTATGATACCTAGAATCCAGATTAACACTTAGAATGGTCTGCATGGATGCTAGTTAAATCTAGTTAAGTTCTCGTGTATCATTGTGATGATTTTTGAGAGAAAGGATACAATGTCCTGTGAAGCAAAAGTCATGGGAGGAATCTGTCCTGGTTCCTCAGTTAACCACTGAAATTAGGTTTCAAATTATACTGATGGCCACAGATGAATGCTGTTACTGATACAATATCCAAAATTGGTCTTTCCAGTCTGTGTACAACACATTTTTTGAATAACAAATATCAGCAGATGGTGCTGATATTGGAGCTCTGGTAGTTGCTAAATTTTATTTTTTTCCTGTGGAAAAAAGTCAAATTTACAGAAAACCTGCATAAAAGGCATAATGAACTTTTTGGTAAAATTCAAATTTACAGAAATCTTGCAAGAACAGAGTCAGCAAAATTTCTGACATTGTGCCACATTTGCTTTGTCTGTGTTCTCTGTGTTGTGTACATTATATACATATACACATACTACTTTTGCTGAATCACTTGAAAGTAATATGCAGCTTTGAGATTCCTTACTCCTAAACAGTTCGACCCATATCTCCTAAAAACAAGGACGTTTCCTCATGTAATCGCTGCAGTAAAATTCAGGAAATTTAACAGTATTGCCAGACTATTCGTGTCAAACATACAGTACATATTTAAATTCCATCAATTGTCCCAATAATGTCTTCTATAGATTTTTTTTCCTTTTGGATTTAGGATCCAATTCAATGTCACATGATGCGTTTAGTTATGTGTTGGTTTAGTCACCTTTGATCTGAGGTAGTGCCTCTGCCTTCCTTTATCTTCCATGACATGGATTTTTAAGAGTATAGGCCAATTCAATTTGAGCTTGTCTTTTTACTCATGACTGAGTTCAGATTATGCATTGTTGGCTGAACGTCTACATAAATTCTATTGGATTCTTCTGAGATAATCCCATTAGGAAGCACAGAATGTCAGTTTATCCTATTACTGAAGATGCTAACTTGCATTACTTGGTTAAGATGGTGTCTGCCAATTCCTGGTACTGTTTCATGCACATTTTGGAATCTGTAAGCAGAACTTCAGACTAAGCCTTCTCCTCTCCTAATCAGAAATTAGTCTGTTTGATCCAATTTGCTATTTTCTAGAACATATTCTTCAATGCACTTCAATCATCTGCGCCTACACTCCCCCAAAAGTGCCCTGTCCAATGCCAGCAGTGACTGTCCTGTTGCTTCAATCCTTCTCACCAGTTCTCAGCAGCATTCCACACTGTTGATCATTCCACTCTTCTAGAAACACCTCCTCCTTTGATGGCTCCTGCTTTTCTTATATTCTTATTGGTCTCCTCTGAAAGCTCTGTTCACTCTATGCAGTCACTAGACATTGAAATTCCTCAGGATTCACCATAAAGTCTGTATTCATCTCACTCTATAATCTCTGTACAAATTCATTCATGCACATGGCTTCCATGACCAACTAAACAGAGTTAACTCCCAAATTGATATCTCCAACTTGAAACCATTCTTTGAGCTCAAAGCCCAAATAGCAATTGCCTCCTTCATAGCTCTACTTTAAAAAAAAAATCACAAAGCTACTTCAAACTCAAAACACTTAAAGCCAAATTCCAAAACCTTCCACCTCTCTACTCTTCATTATATCAACAAAAGACATATAAAATGAAAACACATGAATCATCCTTAATACTGCTTTTTTAATCACAGCTCCCCAAAATCCAATCCAGTAACAAATTTTATTGATTTAACAGGCAAACCTATCTATTTCTTCCTAAAGCCACAAGCTACCACTTTAATTTCCTAGTCTAAGGCATCATTGTTTCTTTCCTGAATAACTATATTAGCTATCTGACTATCTCCCTGTATTCACTCTTGCCCCTGCACCCATACCCTGTTCTCTGAACTGGGGCCAGAATTCTTTTCAATTAGTATCTCTCTCTCTGTCACTCGCCTCTCTTTGTCTTTGTCTCTCTCCTCTCATACTCATGCTTGCAGGCAGATATACACACACACAGACAAACTCATTCTGTACTTATAACCTCTGATGTCCTTCACTGATTTTGGTATGAGGATCTACAACCTTTTCTTAGCATGGTTTAAAAGATTTGCAGAAAATAACACTTACCTACCTTACAACTTCACTATAGGCACCTGTAGGCCTTATACTCTTTATGTCAGTCAAATAAACCTGCTCCCATTTTTAGAAAGGTGACATTTTTATTCCTCAGAGAATTAACACATGCTCTTTCCTTGCCCCAGTTAATTTCTTTCCATGACTCAGAACTAAGTTCAAATATTACTTCCTCTATGAAACCTCCTTGACTCATCAGACTAAATCATATGTACTCATTGCTCCAGATACCATTTTATTACAATTAATTATATATTTATTTATGTGATTATTTGAGGGTCTAACTTTTAGACTCTAAGTTCTGTGGAGATAGGGTCTTTTCCTTTTGGCCCATCATCTAACCCCAGCACTTTGCTCAGTGCCTGTCATATGGTAAGTGTTCAATAATAAATATATGTACATATTTTATTGAATTCATTTCCTTATCAAATACTTGCTGTGTGTTTACTACATGCTAGTACCATTCTAAGTATTTTAAAATGTTAAATTATACAATACATATGTTCAAAACATACGTTCAATGTTTTCAAGTTCTTTCAGCTGCTTGTTTTAAACTGCACTGTAGTCGATACTACTTCAAATTTATGATATGAAGCACACATTTTAATGGACAGAGTATTTTTCTGGGCCTTATAAACGTGTATTTTTAGGAGGCTTTCTTGTGAACCCTATTGGCTAGCCTAAATGTATCACCCAATACCAAAATCATAATGTGGAGAGAGATGACATAGCTCTGTGAAATTAATGGCAATGGTTGACCTTGATGTGGACCTATTTGTGAAATGTTCTTGTTTAGATAATATCTGATAATACTGGGAGAAGTATGGTTTCAATTATTTCATAACTCATTAAATCAATAATTGTTAGAGGAGTAAATAAAAAGACCTTCAGTAATTCTTACAAACCTAGAGATCCATGTGGTAAATCTTAGAGCAGAGTTGGGTTCAACAAAAGCATCTTCCAGCCACCAGAAGGAACTTGGAAAATGTTCTAGAATTATTAACTTGAGTTTCTTGAAGAATTATAAAGTTAATCCAATATCCTCATCTACCCCTTTTAAAAACAATCTGAAGACTCACACAATTTCCTGAAGATTTCACTCCTCAAATATTAGCACATACTCATTATATCCTACTTTCAACTCTGTGCCATGTCGTCTTGCTTCCTGGAGTACACTCCACACTGGACACTGTAATTTGTCTCAACTCTCACTGTCTGTTTTTTTTTGTTTGAGGGGGAGGCTTGGTTTAGTTTTGTTTTAAAGAATCATATGTCTTTTCCACACTTCTCTTCTCCAATTATTTTAATGGTGGAATGAGGAGAAATTTGGATACTCACATGATAATATGTTTTTACACTCATGAGGCATCTCAAGTATAGTGTGAAAAAGAATCATCTGGAGATCTTGTTAGAACAGATTTCTGAGCTCCACCAATAGAGGTTATCATTTAAGTAGCTGTGTAGTCAAATCTATAAAATTGCATTTCTTTCATGGTTTGTCTGTTCTTTAAGAAATCTTTGCCTAATCCAAAGTCAAAATGATTATTCTGAAAAAAAAAAAAAAGATTATTCTGTTTACAATTATCTTATCTTTTCTTCTAGAAGTCTGATAGTTTTAGCTCTCACTTTCAAGCTCCATTTCAAGTTGATTTGGGGTATAATATTAAGAATAGGGGTTCATTTTTTTCCCCATACGTATATCCAATTATTTCAGCACCATTAAGTTACTCTAGCATATCTGTGAAAATCAACTGGACCATGTATGTGTGGATATATCTCTCTGGATTGTCCATCTGCTTCACACTGGATTGAATATGGTAGCTTTATAGTAAGCCTCCAAAATTCAGGTACTGTTAGTCCTCTAAAGTTGTTCTTCTTTCTTCAAAATTGATTTGGCTATTCTGAATTTTGGAATTTCCATTTAGATTTTAAAATAAACTTGCCAGGATTTGGATTTGTATTGCATTGATTCAATGTAAAGAGAACTGCTATCCTACTATGGGACTTCCAATGTATGTATGGCAAATATCTCCCTTTGTTTAGGTCTTCTTTAATTCTCTTCAGTAAAGTTTTGTAGCTTTTAGTATACAGATTTTACACATTTATTCTCTATAGTCATATAGCCATTTAGGTTTTCTATTTCTTCTTGGGTTCATTTGGAAACTCCTGTCTTATCAAGGAATTTTTCCATTTCAATGAGAATTTGCCTTTATAAAAAGCTCCCAGATATTGATATGGTATACAGGACAGTACTTTGATACCATTGTACTATATCACTATAAACTGTCAGGAGCATAACAGATTTCTGTTAGGTAGTTACTCTTTTATTTGCTATAATTTACAGAGAAAACCTCTCAGGATATAAATCTCAGGAAACAGAGTGACATCAAATTCTTAAATATTATCCCAAATAGACATTTAAGTCACAATATGTTCAAGTTTTAGAATACAAGTCATATTCAACTGTCAAGAATAATTGTGAGTGACTTTTAGCATCTATTCTTGTCCAGCTTAAAAAAATATATAAACAGGATCACATCCTTATACTCAGAGGATCTTGTCTCAAGGTAGAAATAAAATGACAGGCTATAACTGGAACTATTTTGTGGATTTGAGTAAATGTTACCCTGTTTTTGCCTATCCCAGAATACTGCAGCAGCAGTGATTTCTAAGTACCAAATTACCACGTGCTGACATATTATATAACTGAAGAATACAACATACGAAGTCAAAGGTTAATGGGTGATTAACGGCTAAATATTAGTCTAGTGGGAATTATTGATACTTTCCCTGCCTGGAGAGATCTGTTTTGAGTCCTTGGTAAGTTATAATATATATAACTCTGATTCTGCTACTATTTTAGCTATTTCCTCAGAGATAAAGGAATAGATTTCTTTTTTTTATATATTTTGATTTCTTTGAGACAGAGAGAAAGAATAAGCAGGGGGAGAGGGAGAAAGAGGCAACCTCCTGAGTAGGGAGCTCGTTGCGGGGCACAATCCTGAGGACCCTGAGACCATGACCTGTGCCAAAGGCAGACGTGTAACCAACTGAGCCACCACGCGCCCCTGGATTTCTATTATCACACCATAAAGGTATTAGGTTTGTGGCTTGAACCAAGACGTTAAATTGGTTACACTTTAAGAACCAAGACTGGCTCAATGTAAACTTGAAATAATTTTCTTGATCAGTGATAATTTAATAAGTATAGGCAGGATCCCAGGTCAACTAATCACATGCTGGTAACAGATCTTCTCTCATATTTCTCTGTATTCCTCCTTCTCCTGGTGCTTCCTGAGTCTTTGTCAAAAAGTAAGAACTGGGAAAAGAAATGCAATACAGTCTTTGAGTATGTTTACATGAAAGGAAGTACAGAACAATTGTTGAGGGAGAAAATGTTGACCTCCACAATTTGTTTCAGAGATAAGAAATTATCTCTGGAATTTAAGGATTGATTTATAGGAGATAAGGAGATAAGGAGAGAAGAAATTATCTCTGGAATTTAGGGAGAAAATGTTGACCTCCTCAATTAGTTTCAGAGATAAGAAATTCCTATGTAATTTAGGGATTGACAGTGAGGCAATATGTTGCCTGGACATCATGATAGGCCATAAACAGGTGTGTGGTAACTAAAAGTAGCTTGAGAGTAGAATGACTAGAAAGCACTTTGTGCATACCTTTCTCAAGATACTTATCCCTTTGTTTCAGAGTCACTTGTTGACAGGTTACTTTCCCACGTAGGCTACAAACTTATTGAGCTCTAGAAACTTATTCTAATTATCTTTGTAGCACTGGGTACAAGGTCTGGGGCTTTAATAGGCACCTGATAAATGGCTAAAAATGACTGAGTGACTGAAGAGGATACACACATGGCCAACAAGCATATGAAAAGATGCTCAACATCAGTAATATTCCAGAAATGCAAAGTCAAAAGATATTAAGATATCACTTTATACCCATTAGGATGGTCACTATCACAAAAACAGAAAATAAGTATGGCAAGGATATGGAGAAACTAGAATCCTTGTGTACTGTTGGTGGGAATGGAAAATGCTGCAGCTACAATGGAGAACGGTATGGTGATTCCTCAAAAAATTAAACATAAAGTTACCATTGACTCAGTAATTCCACTTCTCAGGTATCTACCCAAAAGAACTAAAAGCAGAATCTCAAAGAAGTGTTTGCATAACTGTTCATGGCACCATTAATCTACAATAGTCAAGTGATGCAGGCAATCCAAGTGTCTACTGGAAGGCGACTAAACAAAATGCGGTATATACATATAATGGTTTCAGCCTTAAGAAGTAAGGAAATTCTGACAGATATTACAACATGGAGGAAGCTTGAGGACATTATGCTCAGTGAAATAAACCAGTCACAGAGAGGCAAACATTGTAGGTTTCCACTTACACAAAGTATCTAGAGTAGTCAAATTCATAGAAACATAAAGTAAAATGGTGGTTGCCAGAAGCTGGAGGAGAGGAACATGGGGAATCATTGTTTAATGAGTATAGAGTTTCAGTTTTGCAAGATGAAAATGTCCTGGAGATATTTGCACAAGAACGTGAATATGCTTAATACTACTGAACTGTATATTTAAAAATCATTAAGATGGTAAATTTTATGTTATGTAGTTTTTACTACAATAACAAAATGTTTAATGAATAAATGAGTAAATGAATGCAAGGCTAAATGAATGAATTAATGAGTAAATAATAAACAGTAAAATAAAAGAGAAAATCTAGCAATATATGATATAAATGATTTATGATATACTTAGGATATATCATGTTTTAATTTGTTGGTTAAAAAATAATAAGTCAGTAACACTATCTTGTACAACATTTGCAGATATGGGTACAGTGAAACAGCACAGATGCCACGGATTGCCATTGGTATTTATTAGACTCATCAGAATGTAATATTGTATTTGGGGTTTTGTAGTTTTAAGAACTGTGAAAAAAGCAAAAAATCTTCAATAAAGGAACATTCAAAGATAAGAAGACAGAAAAAAAAAAACAGAAAACATGTAAAGAATTAATTATTTTAATGAAGTGGAAGCCAAGAATCTTCTGAGTCTTCACATTCAGGTTGGATTATTATAGCAAATTTTAACTTCACAGGTGAAACTGACTTAAATTGCAGTAAGAGAGATTTAAGAGGATCCACAAAAGACACCAATGAACATTTTAGATTTTCTAAAATTTTTTTTTATTATTTATTTATGATAGTCATACAGAGAGAGAGAGAGAGAGAGAGAGAGGCAGAGACATAGGAAGAGGGAGAAGCAGGCTCCATGCACCAGGAGCCTGACGTGGGATTCGATCCCAGGTCTCCAGGATCGTGCCCTGGGCCAAAGGCAGGCGCCAAACCGCTGTGCCACCCAGGGATCCCCCATTTTAGATTTTCTAATAAAATTGAAGAGTAGAACTCAAAAGGTCTGACTTGGAATTTTAAGAGAAATAAAACTTCAAGGGAATAAGGAAAACTATCTAAAATTTGGACATAAGGCAAAGGATAGTGCATGTTCTTGCAATGTAATAGGAAGTACTGTGTAACAGACTCACTTGAGGATTACTTCAATTTCTTTTTTAAAAAATATTTTGTTTATTTATTTGAGAAAGAGAGAGAGCATGCACAAATGAGCATGAGAAGGAGAGCTAGAGGGAGAAGCAGACTCCCTGTAGAGCAGAGAGCCTGATTTGGGGCTTGATCCCAGAACCCTGGGATCATGACCTAAGTAGAAGGCAGCTACTTAACCACCTGAACCCCCAGGTATCCCGGGATTACTTCAATTTCTAGGACAAATGTACCTTTGTTTGATGTACTGTTTTATATCAGTTAGTGCCTTAGTCTCTGTGAAATTAGTAGTTCATTTTCAGGGCAGCCCCGGTGGCGCAGTGGTATAGCACTGCCTGCAGCCTGGGGTGTGATCCTGGGGACCCTGGACCAAGTCCCGCGTCAGGCTCCCTGCATGGAGCCTGCTTCTCCCTCTCCCTGTGCCTCTGCCCCCCTCTCTCTCTGCGTGTCTCTATGAATAAATCAAATCTTTTTTAAAAAAATGATGTTTTCAGAATTCTGTAATACAAATATTTAGTTTATTGCTATGTAGTACATTAACCAGTTTGGTATTTAACTGTGCAATCTTATTTCAGCATTCTGTGTTTCATTGGCTATAAGTACTCAGACTCTCAAATGCCTCCTTTTAATCAGATTTACCATCCTACTGGTCCCTTTGTTATTGTGTTAAATAATTCTTTAACACACATGCTGTCTATGGCTATAATGAGTCATATTTTTAATTTTTTGAATATTATACTTTCACCTAATGCCACTATTTGATTTCATTAAGATGACACCTTCATGATTCAGATACTACATGAATATAAGCAAAGAAATTTCTTATAGATCTATTTGTTATTGAATGAAAGAAAATGAGAATATAAAGACAAAGTTCAAAAGGACCTCTCATCAGAGTGCTTGGGTGGCTCAGTCAGCTAAGCTTCTGACTCTAGATTTTAGCTCAGGTCATGCTCTTAGGGTGATGAGATTGAGCCCTGAATCAGGCTCCGTGCTGGGTGTAGAGCCTGTTTAAGATTCTCTCTCTCCGGGATCCCTGGGTGATGCAGCGGTTTGGCGCCTGCCTTTGGCCCAGGGCGCGATCCTGGAGACCCGGGATCGAATCCCACGTCAGGCTCCCGGTGCATGGAGCCTGCTTCTCCCTCTGCCTGTGTCTCTGCCTCTCTCTCTCTCTCTCTCTCTGTGACTATCATAAAAAAAAAAAAAAAAAAAAAGATTCTCTCTCTCCCTCCCTCTCCTCTCCCCCTTGCCCTCTCCTTAAGAAAAAAAAAAAAAAGAGCTCTCACTGACCAAATCTTGGATGATTTGCGCGTCAATTTAGACAATGAAAATAACAGTATATAATCCAAGTAATTAAAATAAGAATATAGATTATAGGCCAACATAAGTAAATGAGTGAATGAATGAATGAAGGACAAAGGAAGGTCTTCTTTACACTACAATGTAAAAAGAATAAATAATACAGAAAATTATCTTTTTAACTGATTATTAATTAATCAATAAATGATTCAGGCAAGAATCATCAATAGATGCTAAAACTAGTGAAGTTTTCATGAAGAACAGGTTATTTATATAATCTCAAACTATCTCCCCATAAACTTGTTATAAATCACAAAGTGATATAAATTACAAAGATATAAGAAGGTATGTGCCCTGAGAAGGACACAATTTTCCTTCATTGATATTCCTCCCCCAAAATGCGTAACCTAAATATTGAGGAAATTGCGAACTAGGGATAAACCTAGGAACTGTCTGTAAAAAAAACAAAACTAAACTAAACAAAACTAACCAGTGTTCTTGTTCTTCAAAAATATTTATGACATTTTGTGGAAAAAAAAGGCACCCTTGTGTACTATTAGTAGGAAATTGGTACAGCCACTATGAAAAAAAACTATGGAGGCTCCTCAAAAAATTAAAAATAAAGCTACCATATGACCCAGCAATCTCATTCTGGGTATACATCCAAAGGAAATAGAAACAAGTTATCAATGAGATATCTGCTTTCCTATGCTCATTGCAACATTATTGACAATAGCCAGCATATGGAATCATACCTCATTTGGACACTTGTATGTGCACCTTCCAAAGTATCCATCAATGGATGAATGGACAAAGATGATGTGGTAATGTGTATATAATGGAATATTATTTAGTCATGCAAAGAAAGGAAATCTTGCCATTTGCAGTAACATGAACAGGCCTTGAGGGCATTATGCTAAAGACAAACAGATAAACACAAAGACTCCAGGATCCCTGGGTGGCTCAGCAGTTTAGCGCCTGCCTTCAGCTCAGGGTGTGATCCTGGAGTCCAGAGATCCAGTCCCACATCGGGCTCCTGGCACTGAGCCTGCTTCTCCCTCTGCCTGTGTCTCTGCCTCTCTCTCTCTCTCTCTGTGTCATTCATGAATAAATAAATCGTAAAAAAAAAAAAAAAATAGAAAGTCTCCATGATCTCACATGTGGAATCTAAAAATAAAAATGAAACAAAAACCAAAAAAATAAAAAAATAAGTCATAGAAACAAAGAAGAGACTGGTGATTACCAGGGGCACAAGGTACAGCAGAAAGAGGAAGAGAAGTTCTTGAAAGAATATAAACTTTTAGCTATGAGATGAATAATAAGGTGACGACAGTTGATAACTGTATTGTATACTTAAAATCTGCTAAGAGAGTGGAACTTAAATGTTCTCATGCACACAGGGGCACCTAGTTGGCTCAGTCGGTTAAGTGTCTGACTCTTGGTTTTTTGGCTCAGGTCATGGTTTCAGGGTTGTGGGATCAAGCTCCACACTCAGTGTGGAGTCTGCTTATCCCTCTCCCTCTCTCACCCACCACCATTCTCTTCTCTTTTGCTCTCTCAAATAAATAAACTTTAAGAAAAATGTTCTCTCATGCATAAAAATATTTTTAAAAACCTATTAACATCATTTTAGACAAAGAAAGGCTAAGGTATTGTTCCAGGTGAAGGAAACTAAAGAGTAATAAGAACTGAATGTAATGTAATTTGGTTTTTAGATTGGATCCTGGGCTAGGAGGAAATATACAAAGAATGTTATCAAAATAGTGGTGAAACTGCAGCACTGTAAACTGTCTTGTGTAGATTAGATAATGATATGAGATCCATGTTTAATTTCCTGATTTTGGTCATTGTACTGTGGTTATGTAAGGTAAAGTCCTTATTCTTATGACATGCACACTGAGGTATTTAAGAGTAAAGGACCATGATGCCTACAACTTGCTCTCAAATGGCTCACGAAAGGGGCACCTGAGTGGCTTAGTCAATTGAATGACTCTGGATTTCGGTTCAGGTCATGATCTTAGGGTTGTAGGATTGAGCCCTGCATCAGGCTCTACACTCAGCACAGAGTCTGCTTGTCCATCTCCCTCTGCTCTTCCCCCAGCACTCACTCGCACATGCTCTCTCACTCTCAAATAAATAATCTTAAAAAAAAAAAGTCTCATGGAAAAAATTATCTATTTAAATATATATATATATCTCTACCTATCCAAATACATATATACACATATACACGTACATATGTACACACACATATATGGGCCTAAAAAGAGCACCAGCACCACCTGCTCTCTTCCCTTGGGGTGTTACAGCCACTCTCTAAAAAACAGAGTGGAGGTATGCAAGAGGGAATGAGTTGATAAGCTGGCTCTGAACAAACTTTTGAAAACTTAGTTGATAAAATTTTGGATCAACTGAAAAAAAGCATGACTTTTGAAATCTCTGAATGCCTTGGTTCTCAGTATTATCATTCTTTATTGAATTTATTTCTTATTAAAATATGTAGTTTTTAAGACTTCTTTTCTGACAGTATTATGTAATTTTTTAGTGTGGGTAGATGGGAGTGTCGCTTGTATGTTACCGTACAGCTGACATGTATTTTTGTCAATTCTTTATTATCTTAGTAGTTTCATGCTATGTATGTATCATAACCAACCTATTGCCTATGAGAAACATGTAAGATAATGTATTTACAGCCATTGTTACAAGTTTATAATGTATTTTTCTATCTTGTTTTATATGTATGTTATATAACATTCAAAAAGAATTTTTTTCTTGATTGAGAAAAGGATACAAAATGCAGAATCCACAATTTTGATAACTGAAAATTGCCAATTGTTTTGCAGTACTTTATTATATTGGGTGTCTTGTCTTTCTTGGGCTTTTAGTTAGCTAATGAATGAATACATTAGACACTTTTGGGTTTTAGTTGGGATTTTACATAGCTTGCATTTTAATTCTTTGGTTCTTTGCTGTTTCTATTAACCCATAGCATTATTTTAATAAATGTTATAATACCAACCTACAAAAAAAAAAAAAAAAAAAACAGAGTGGGAGACCAAGTGCACTAGGAAATGATAAAGTAAGTGTTGCAAACTGAAAACAAATAACGAACCTAGGTAAATGCTATAGAGAGGTCACTATATTATTCTTGTAAATTTTTAATGAGATTACAATAATTTCAAAATAAAATTTTAAAGAACTAAGGTTGGCTATCAGTTACTAAGACATCTAAAGAAACAGTAAATAATAATTTCCCATGGTATATAATAAAAGGTAGAAATATATTTTTAGGGGTCTATAGGTGGCTCAAATGGTTAAGCTAAGACTCTTGATTTCGGATCATGTCATGATCTCAGGGTTGTGGGATCAAGCCCCATGTTGGGCTCTGCAGAAATCTCCTTCTCCCTCTCCCTCTCCTTTTGCCCCTCCCCCTGCTCATGTACTCTCTTTCTGCCTCTGATAAATAAATCTTTAAATATATACATGTATATATAACATATATATTTTAAAACCTAGTGGTAAATATTAGATAATACTTGAGCACATATATTCATGAGTATAGATGAAAGTTTAAAAATTGAAATGATTAATGTCTCCATTGTATTATGGAAATATAAGCACTTAATGGTTAATAAGTAATTATGCAATAAATCTAATTTCTGGGAAAACTGAAAGGAAAGATGACCTCAGGAGGACTTTTGTGTATAAATTATTCTCACAAAGTAAGAATTATCACCATTGACAATTAAATAACATCAGAAAATTGATGTCAGCTCAAAAATTTACAAAGAAATAAATAACTTTTCCAATACTACATTTCCCTTAAAACACTGCAAACCTATAGATACATGAAAAATCTGAAATAGTTATGGTCTACGATGGCTGAGAAAAAAGTATTTTCATTAAAAAGAACATAACAATGGACAGTTTCAAGGTAGAATGAGAATTATTAAGAGAATAGGAATTGTTATTTGTTTTTGTTTTATAAGCAGGTTAGGGAAGATGCTCATTTCTAATATGCTCTGCACACACTGGCAGGCCTGACAAGAATCCTAAGTGACAAAGGGAATTTGTTAATGAATTCACCACAGCCTGAATTATTTTTGTGAGGTTTCGAAGAACTGAGGAGTTGCTAGGGAACTGAAAGAAAACAAATGTAATTGTATCTTTTAAAGGAGTGATTGAAGCAATTAACATCAAATAAGTCACAAAAAATAGCCTGCCATGTGGTGGGAAACAATGGAAGAAAACTGTATACAAATGGATAATAAGTAACATGTCTCAATCAAGGAAAATTCACCGGTCACAAAACAGGTAGATTTTCAGAGGTTAGCTCATCAGCTGACCCACAACTGGGTGCTCCTTGGAAGCAAGGGGATGTCTACTCAACTTTGAATAAAATACCGTAGATATGTAGCAAATAAATGGGCGTAAAGGAAAGGGGAAAAAAGGAAAGGAAGGATAGAGAATGAATTAGTGGGGGAAATGGAATATATCAGCTGAACATTGATGCGTTACAGTTTCACTTATATAATAAATTCAATTTAAGGCTTCACGAATGTCTACAAATTTTATTTAACCTGAAAATATAAATAAAGCATAATGGTGACTAACGACAACTAACGGATCATATTGAATAAATGCACTCTGTACTGTAATGTTCAATAAACCAGGAAAGTTCAGAGGAAAAAGATACTATTTTGTTTCACTGTTCTGTTTCAAAAAAAAAAAAAAAAATTCAAACTACTAGAAAACATAATTCAATTAGTGGAAGTGCATCTTCAATGGCATTGAAGATGATGACAGAATGGGTTATTTACCCTCTCTGATCAATAGAGAAAGTATGTATTTTTACTCAGTACAAGTATTGGCTCCTTGTCAAGAATCATACAAACGCTGTAGCTAACAATCCCACTGAAATCTTTAGGAAGGAGGAAGAAACAGGTGAATTGCTGCAAGAAGTGGAAGCCAGGAGAGTTTAATATTCTTGTTGACTTCCCCACACTAGTAAGCTCCCCCTAAAATGGAAGGATGCAAATAATTTACCTTTACATTTCCTGAGTTTTTAAAGAAATACATCAAGTCTAAAAGGAAAAATGACAACATTTGAATTTAAGAGCTCATTTCTGGCATAATCTTCAAATAATTTTTATAAAGTTTTCACATCTATGAGATGTATTATATCCTTCACCCCCCTCTGGTAAAATCTTATCTAAGACACTGATAACATATTTTACACTTGCTACTCAAGTATCTCAGGGAAAAAAAAAAAAATGTGCCGTTTAACTTGTCTGCAGGGCACCAGGTATAGTCTGGGAAAAAATACAGCATTATGATTCTTAAATCCCAAGGGTAAATAATCAAGATGTCAAGACTATGCCACATGCTGGTGGTAGGACATCCTACAAATCTATTAATGGCCTGACTGAAGATAATCAAAATAATGAGACCAACTTATTCCACAGCCTGTGGAGGATTATTTTGAATATACAGACAAAATACATACCATGAAAACTGAGAAAACCATTTCCACTGTTGCCTCGCTATTCTCTTCCAGCAAAACATTTTTTAAAATGCATTTGTTTTTAGAAATTTCAGAGCAAAACACCTTTCAGTTGCTACTTAAAGTACAAAAGAATTTTGATGGGAGGCCGATTTTCATCTAGAGAAGACCCTAAAAAAACCCTTCCAACTGGAAAATTGACAATTTACAGGAAGTCTTCCCTACTTTGCACGCCCTCATCTAGATTTCTTAAATTTATTGCCAAGTTCATGCTTCCTGATTGGTTCTGTAATTGAAAACTCTGACCGATGAATAGAGAAAGCAGAGAGGAAATGAGAATAGAAAACTAGAGGCCGGAAGTGAGTACTTATATAATTGTTCTTGTTTCATTATAATAGAGGCTCCCGCCAAAGATCTGAGACATCCTTCTCTCCTCGACAAGGATGAAGGACCTCGGCAGGCAGATGGCTCGCCGTTACACCTGCATCTGGGTGTAGTTTGAAATTACTGAATAATTCAGCAACGGCTCACTACAAGGCTTCAAACTTTTCACTCTTCAACCTCAACTGACAAGGCAATGACTTTAAATCTATGGGCAGTCAGTCCTCATAAAAAAGGAAAGAGATTGATTGGAATCAAAAGGAAATTTTTGCTGAGATACCAAAAAACATTTCTCCTTGTCAGTTCACTAATCAAACCTGAAGGAACTCTCTCCCTCCTGCAACTTTGAATCTCTTAGCATAGCCTCTTTCCTCTAGTTTGAAAACAGCGTTCGTTAGATTTTATTTTATTTTTATTTTTTTTTATAAAATTTTATTTATTTATGATAGTCACACACAGAGAGAGAGAGAGAGAGGCAGAGACACAGGCAGAGGGAGAAGCAGGCTCCATGCACCAGGAGCCCGACGTGGGATTCGATCCTGGGTCTCCAGGATCGCGCCCTGGGCCAAAGGCAGGCGCCAAACCGCTGCGCCACCCAGGGATCCCCGTTCGTTAGATTTTAAAGCACAATCACTATTTACACTAATTCTAGGAAGGGAATTGGCTGCCTCACTATGATATTGATATTTTCTTTGTCTAATTGGGTGGGTCAAGGCACTAATTTGATTCACAGCCTTGGCCAGTTTTTACAGACTTTTGTGAACTTTAATTGCTGATAAATATTGTGTTATAAGACCACGAGCCTTCAGCAGAATCCTGTTCAGCCCCATATGCTTTCAAACTTGACAATATGCTGTGCATTTCCTAAGAATCCTTCATTCCAAATGGCCCTGAGGGTAAGAAGGAAAGGAATAACACACATGGCTCACATGGCGAAGTCCATTAAGATTTCTGCTGTTGACAGCACCTAATGAATTATCGTCAGGAAAAAATATTGTCAGTAAGTCCTTTCTTTCATAATAGTAAAATTGAAATACAAAGACAGTACAGCCCAATGCCCCGTAGTCTTATCATACAAAAGTTAGATTATATCTAAATGATGTTCATGACTCCATGGCCAGCCCCACAGTAAGCGTAAATGGAAGCTTTCAGCAGGGCAGCAGCTTGGAGGGGTAAGGTTCAAGCTGATGGAATGTCCTGAGCTGTGTGACTACAGACTTAACTGGCCTCAGGCAGAAGATGGTCACAGCTCTGTGACCAGCCTACCCCTCCCAGAGTGTGTCCTGCACTGCCAGGGTTTTGAGTGGGGAGGGCTGCCACTCTCCTCAGAGTTCCTCCAGTGCCATCCCCAGGATGCAGGGAGGGAAGGTGTCAGGCCTCTGTGGTCTAGCTGAAACTATGAAGAGCAGTCAGAGCTGCGGAGAAAAATCACACTCTCTTGCTGCCGGACTCGAGCACGGGCTCTGGAAGCCACTCACCCCCCCCCCACCCCCCTAAACAGGCATTCAGATTCCCCCAGCAGCAACCACGATAGTCATGAAAGTGCAAAGGTCCCCCTCATCCCATTCCCTGTAGTTCATCCCACCAAAGCCATCCTGGAATCTATAATGGCCAATACTAGGTGAGACCAATGAGATTCTGATTCCTTCTGGTTGCTCAGGCCACAACTCTTAACACAAGGTCAGTTCTGTTTGAGCGTCATGCATAGATTCTTTGGTCACAAAGGCGTGAACTCAAATGCTGCCTCTGCCACTTGAGACTGGTGGTAGCATACTAAATGGAATTTTATTAAAACCAAGGGACACGCGTCCATTTAAAATTGTTCGTTTGAGTTCTCTTGATACATGTTTTATAACTAAATGCTGACATTTGAACAGCTTCATAGCAAAAGGTTTCTGATTACTCTTATGTTGAAATAATTTTTCTTCGGTGCTTGGTACATGTAAACATTACATTTTAATTTTTTTTTTTAATGTCTCTGGTTCCTATGTGGGATGAACAGAAGGCCAATTATGAGGTTGCTGCAGTCATCTAGGTGAAGAGACGCCAGCATGTTGGAGGAGTCTGGTAGATGGAGGACAGAACAGTGTTATCCAGGGTTCAGAACCCATTTTCAAGCTGGAGCTAGCAAGACTTGCCAGCACAGAAGCGAAGATGACAAGGCCTCCTACCACAGCCTTCTGAAAGAAGGAATAGTGCTGAGGCCCACATGGCAGCAGACAGCAGCCTCAGGGATTGTCAGGGGCACAGTAACTCTGAAAAAGCAAGCAGCAGGAGAGCCCTGCCAAGAGCACGTAAGCACTCGGGGCTCCCCAGAAAGATGCAGTAGAGGCTGAGAGGTAGAAGAGTAGGGCCCAGGGGATTTTATGGTAAGTGGGATAGGGGCTCAGTTCATTTCAACTGGACCCAGTGGTATACTGGGGCTGGTGAACACTGGCTCACACGGGTGATTGTTAAATATTCAGGAATTTTATGAGTCCCACTGATAGCTTGAAATTGCCCACAGCTGGGAATATTTACACCACAGAAATGGCAAATAGTACAAATCAGGGTTTACCCCGCCCCCACATCGTCCCCACCCACCCTCTCTTCCTTCCTCTTCCCCACCAATGCTGGCTGTGAAATACCTGCCAGCACACCACTCAATGGACTCCACAAGGCTGGGAGCCCTGAGAACGCTGGCAGGTCACTTGAGTTACACGAGCAACTGACCCTGTTCTCTCCTCCAGTGAAGCAATGAATGCTTCTGATACTCGAAATTTAGGCGGCTTTGGAAAATTCTTGGAAATGTAATGTCTATTTACCCTACCAACAAAACTTCCTGATTCCTAGCTATGTTTTTCCAAAGCTCATATTAAAATCATCTTTTATTTTGGGGGCACGCATCTTGCATAGGAAATCTTTTGTGTCACAGGGAAAGCTGGTCCGGAGTTTAAACCATTGCAAAGAACTAGACTATAAAAGATTATGCTCAGTATCTGAGTAATCAAGAGTTGCCTTTATTTTCACTTATTCTTCTGATATTTTGTAATAGTTTTGTGACCCGATCCTGTTCAGATTGAATTACTATCAATAAGCAATATATCATTGATAATATAAAAATGAAATATAATTAAATGCTTTCTCCTCATTTCCTCAAATCTGTATGTCTGTTGGCAACAAAGAACTATGATCTTGTAGAGAAGCAAAGAGAAGAATACTAAATCAAGAATTAAAGCTCCTAGAGATAATCACTGTTTATCGTTCTAGATCAGTGGTCAGCAAACTACCAAGCCCCATCGCCCGGCAAACTTTCCTAGGAGCTGAACTCATCCATGCCCATTTATTTACTGGGGATGACTGTTTTTGCTACAATGGCCAAGCTGAGTAGTTACAACGGAAACCATGTGGCCCACAAACCTAATACATTTACTATCTGGCCCTTTACTTAAAAACTTGCTGACCTCCAGTGTTTCTATAGAGATACAATCTGCAATAAAAAGAGGACTGTGTCGGGATCCCTGGGTGGCGCAGCGGTTTGGTGCCTGCCTTTGGCCCAGGGCGCGATCCTGGAGACCCGGGATCAAATCCCACGTCGGGCTCCCAGTGCATGGAGCCTGCTTCTCCCTCTGCCTGTGTCTCTGCCTCTCTCTCTCTCTCTCTCTCTCTGACTATCATAAATAAATAAAAAAAAAAAAAAGAGAACTGTGTCATATATATTGCTTAATAACCTGTTTTCTCCTCCCACTTATACTATTTAGTGGGTATCACTCCATATCTTTAAGTATTATACTGCATTATTTTTTTTTTATAATAGTGTAGTGTTCCATCATCTTGATATAACAAAATTGATTGGTTCTAATTGTTTTCTTAGGTAATAAGTATTCTTCAGTCTAACCCTTTCTTCTTCTTTTTTTTTAAGATTATTTATTCATTTATTTGAGAAAAAGAGAGAGAAAAAGCATGTGCACAAGCAGAGGGGAGGCAAAGAGTGAGAGGGAGAAGGCTCCCCCTGAGCAGCGAGCCCAATGCAGGGATCCCTCCCAGGGCCCTGAGATCATGACCTGAAATGAAGGCAGACACTTAACCAACTGAACTGCCAGGCACCCCTACCCCTTTCTACTTATCTCTACTTTTTTAAAAAAAGATTTTATTTTAGAAAGAGAAAGAGAGAGAGAGAGCGCGCGCGCACGCACATGCATGTGACAGCAGGGGACGGAGCAGAGGGAGAGGGAGATAACCTCCAGCAGACTCCTCCTGGAGCCCAGAGCCCGACGCAGGGCTGGATCCCAGGACCCTGAGGTCATGAGCTGAGCCAAAATCAAGAGCTGGACACTTAACCAACTGAGCCACCCAGGTGCTCCTTCTAATCTCTATTTTCTTAGGGCAAATTTCTAATTGTAGAATTGTTGGATCAAAATTGGATATTCTAAAGTTTTTAAGATTTGGTAAATATTGCAAACCTGCCGGATAAAGAGGTTTTCCCAATTTATATCAGATCCACCTTGCTAGAGATTTTAAGTGTAAAATATTGCATATTTTCTGGGTGAAAATTTCCCAACAGTTCTTTCAGAACGTTGGGAATAAATATACTTTAATACATGTCTTTATAAAGTACCCTTATGAGAGAGAAGCAGATAAAATTGATATTCTTCTCATAGATATATTATACCTCAAATTTTAGTCACAGACACACATCTTAAAAGTATATTCTTTGTGGAAATCTATAATATTGGTTATGTCAAGGAAGTGGTCATAAGAAGTAACTTTTACTTTTAAAGCCTCAGTTGTAGGGACTCCTGGGTGGCTCAGGTCATGATCCCGGGGTCCTGGGATCGAGTGCCCGAGTCGGGCTCCCTGTAGGGAGCCTACTTCTCTCTCTGCCTATGTCTTTGCCTCTCTGTACCTCTCATGAATAAAACAAATAAAATCTTAAAAAAAAAAAAAGCCTCAGTTCCTGCTCCTGTAAAATAGGATACTACAAGTCTTCCAATCTGATTACTGAAATAATCAAAATAGTCAAATAACACATACATAAGGAGTATAGAATATAGAATTCTATGAAATACAGAGTTATTATCTCAGAAGTAAGGTGTGGTAGTTTAAATTATTTCAGCAAGTTTCTATTTACTGCATTTTATTCTTGGATAGTAAACTTTAATTGATACTAATATTTTCTTTTAAAAAATGTGTAACTAATGGGGGTGGGGGAACACTGGGAATGACATAAATTCCCTCTCCTGTGTTTTCCGTCAGAGGAAAGCTTCCATGCTACAAGACCACCTGGTAATTCTTCTGGGTAGGAAAATGCAGGGGGCTCACAGGGTCTGATGAAGGTCAATGGACATCTGCAGCCTCTTTACCCCATGACCCTTTCTTTCTTCACGAGGACGGTAGACTTGCTTGACTATCATGCTACCTGGCCACCCACGCCTTGTCCTTTGCTGGTTCCTCCTCTCATCCCCGTAACATTGGAGTACCCAGGAACAGGTCCTTGGTGCTTCACTTTCCCCCAACAATATCCAGCCTCATGCCTATAACACTGATGATCTTATACCTCGTCCAGGTCCGACTTTTCTCCTGAACTCCAAATCCTGCCACCTGATCAACACTCCATGTCTAAATACATCTAAAAGCTAATACTTCCAACCTGAATTCCTGATCTGCCCCCTCAGCTCCCCAGCCTATGCCATTCACAGCCTTTACTCACCCTCTCTGTTGATGGCAACTCCTTCTATCTAGTTCCTGGCATGCAAGACCTGGAGCCATTCTTACCTCCTCTCTTTCTCTCACATCATACTTTCAGTCATCAGGAAATTGGGTTGGCAGACCACCTCTCACCCCTCCACCACCATTGCCCTGCTCCATTTGATCTGGATTGGTATAGTTATCACCTATTTGTTTTGCTTTTACACTTCCTCTCCCCTCAATGACAGACATAGTCTACTCTCCAGCCAGAGTGATCCTCTTTAAAATACTGGCTCTGATTCTATCTTTCCACTTCATTTCACTCAAAATCAGAATTAAAGTCCTCGTACAGCCCATAAGATCTTCCAATGGGCTACCCTACAGCACACTTCTCCGACTGCTTCCCCGTGTGTGTTCCCCACCATTCACTCCACCCCAAACACACCAGTCCACTCCTTTGTAACCCTCAGCAAGCCAGGTATTCTCTGGCTTGAAGACCTGTTTCTTACCAGTTCTGTCTTCCTTCTTCCAGCAACTCAGATGATTAATTCCCTCACCTCCCTCTCAGGAAAGCCCTACTGAAAACTCTCTGACTCTCCAGGGTCCTAATTCTGCTCCGTTATCAATTTTCTATAGCATGTGGCACCTTCTCACATATGATGTAATTTACTTATTATGTTTACTATTTATGATGTCCTCCCCACCTCTAGAACGTAAGCTCCATTTGGATGAGATCTTTGTTTTTTTTTTAATAGAGTAAATTAATAGCTACCTACTTACTAGATAATCCTGAGACTATCAAAATAATAGTTAAGACACAAAGATTCAGGGGGGGAATGTAGAACAAAATAAGGAAAATGGCTTAAATAACACTGATCTTTAAAAAAGATTCCATGCTATTGGTTAATTAGGCATCAAAAATAAATTTATTCAAAACAAGTAAGGAAAGAAATGGATCAATAAGTAGGTAAGACTCCTAGCTGACTAGAAATCAGAAAACCTCCAGAGAGGTCTTTACTCTGTACTTGTTAACAAGAAGGGGCCACCAAGGTCATGAATAGTCCACAGCATGGACTACTGCAGGAGCATCAGTTTCCGGATCCAAAAAACGGGGATAGCCATAAATTAATTTATCTCAGGAAATTATTGTCAGACAAATGCTTCTTGTGAATAGTAAAGTACTTTATACACATAAGTTATTTTAATGTTAAAATACTTGCTTGGGTTGCCTTTTCTCAGCTCGTAATTGACAATTGGCAGTTAGCACACAGAAAGCCCTCGAGTAGTTCTCATTTAGGAGAAGGGGAATTGATTCCTGTCTACTTTAGCTCTCTCCGTACACACACAGAAAAGTAAATGGATCATGGGCAGGATCTCTGGCAAAAGAACTCCCTGCTGCCAGAGTCCCAGAGCTCAGCCTTCAGGATTCAAAATGCTCACAGCCTTCTTCTTCATTGGCAAAAGGAAGATATGTTGTGATCCCAAAGAGTAGAGGTGCAACAAGGGATGCCCAAATGACAAAGCATTTTTAGGAAAGTCTTAATTGAAGAGGCTGCTTTTTCTATCTAAATTCCTAAGTTATGTTCTTTAATTTTTACTGATAAAGATATCGATTAATTGACCAGTAAAGGGTATCTTAAAAATTCAGCAATGACTAAATAATTAGCCAGAATCAAGCTATGGTGTCTTCACTTATTTAAGGCCTCTCTTTCAGGCCTGCTTTAAATTTGCTTTACGAAACTGATAACACTAAAATAGCTTGAACATGAATGTTTTAGAACATATTAGAAGCTCGATGTAGGAATCTATAAACAGAGACAAATAAATATGTGAAGATCTTGCAAGCTACTCCTCTGGCATCTGTATTTCTGTACTCCAGGAAGACACCTTCTCCGTTTTTAATTGTGTTCGTGCCCTCTAGCGGTCGGAGTGGCACCTGCAGTTTTACTGCGTCCTTCCCAGCCTTCAAAACCGGGGTCACTTACCTCCCAAAAAAAGAAAGAAAGAAAGAAAAAGCCTATCAATGGAATCATCTCTAATTTTTAAAGATGTATTTACTTATTTGAGAGAGAGTGAGAGACTGCACTCACACACGTGCCCAGGGGGCAGGGCAGATGGAGAGAGGGAGAGAGAATCCTCAAGCTGACTCCTTACGCCTAGCCCAACAAGGCCGGACCCCAGGACCCGGAGATCAAGATCTGAGCCAAAGCCAAGAGTTGGCCGCTTAGCCAACTAAGCCATTCAGGTACCTCGGAATCATCTTTTTTTTTTTTTTTTTTTAATGCTTCATCCAGAATAGAAGAACATGTAGAAAAAAATAAAATAAAATAAAATAAATTATACATTGTGATTAGAAAAAAAAAAAGCTTTGACATTAATGGAATCTTAAGATTTTGAAGAAAGGTGACTTCTGAGGTCAAAGATAAAGTTGAGAATTTTGAGAAAGCTACGGACCTACTTCTCAGAAAATTATGCAAACACCTATACTTTCTGGAATTCAGGTAGCACCAGTTCAAAGGCTTCGGGTTTATCTAGCTATATACATGTCCCAGTTCCCCAGGTCAGAAATTCTCTGAAATGTAGAAATTGGAAATCAAGTTGGAGAAAGATATGTACAGTTTGACAGTATGCAAACTAAGACTGTATAGTTTCTATGTAGACAGAGTAAAAAAATATACAAACCATGGGAATGATGCACATTGATTTCATAATAATGGTCATCTCTCAGAGCAAGGGGGGGTAATGGGATGAGGAAAAGTTAAAGGTGGCCACCTGTAGTATACCATTTCTTCAGAAACTATTCAGGTGTAAAGGGTATAAAACTATTTTACTAAACCTCAATAGTAGATATATAAACATATATTTCCCATTCTTGATCATATATTTGATGGAGTTTTCAATTTTAAAGAGTTAAATTTAAAAAAAAATAAAATAAAGAGTTAAATTTAAAATATATAATTATCATATTTTAATAACATATGATCTAATTTCAGAGTGATGGAGTTCAGAGCAGGCCACTTCAAAATATGGAACTTTAACATACTAATTATTTTGAATTAAAATTACTTAAGAAACAGCTCATGCAGGAAAGGTGCTCTGTCTTCTGTCCCTCTGAAAGCAGGAAATAAATTCCCCTGTGAAGAGCATCCACCCTGCACCTGGTAGGTAGAAGGCATGCTTATTGCCAGAGAGAGGGAATTCAGGGCCAAGAAGGCTATATAAACAAACCTTGCTAATTCTTTATTAATTTGCTACCACAAGTCCAAAGCCATTTGCCAAAACTATTCACAAATAATTGTTTATTTATTTAAAAGGTATAAAAGCTGCCTGCTTTGGTTACTCTTTTGAATCTCATATTTCTATGAGCTCCCATACCAACAAAATTAAATTGCTTTCCTCCTGTTAACTTGTCTATGTCAATCTAATTATTATGCAAGCCAAAGATCTTAGAAGGGAAGAAAAGTTTTTCTCCCCTGCGGTTCTTACATATAAAAGGTTAGTTTTCAAAAACATCTAAATGTAGGTTCGTGTTCTGAAAAACAAATTTAATTCTACATTATATAAATCACCCAAGCTTATTTTAAAATATAAGCTAAGACATTAATATTATAAAAAGAACCATTGTTCTCTTCACAGAGTCCTTGAGTAGAATAGCTTTTATTTTTATGGTTATAATTTGATTTCTTGATAGAGAAAGAGGAAAAGGGTGAAATTCTTCTGAAACTAATGTTAGATTAGAGCAAAATTTATTATCGATCCATATTCATTCTACTATAAAATATAATGAAAGTTTAGATAAGGTATTATTCTCCCTGGGAATTTCATATATAACAAAGTCAGCGTGAAGCTGACTATGCCATGGCCTGAGAGGCTGAACCTAATAGCCGCCTAATTGATTCATGCTTGTAGCTGCTCTGCCGCATAGCATCCCGGAGTGTTCAGAGGCTGCCATCAGATACAGCTCGTCCCAATGCAAAGCAGCAGGGTCTTGTGCCTCCCTTGATTTAAATGGAATGTGGGAGGAATGAGGCAGCACTGGAAATATGGGAGACTGTAGGGAAGAGGCATTAGCTCCTAGTTCACCTCTCCGTTGGTACAGCGGGCAGACCCTGGCTATGCCCAGGGAGCTAACTCAGACCACAGCATTACCCATCTGTTGGACAATGTACATCGCTGGCTTCTGGGGGTCAGATCAACACTGCAGTCGTCCCTGCCCTGCACCCTTAAGGAGAAGCAATGCTAATTTCTGAGGACCTTTGCTGGGCCATGGTGTCGAGTCAGAGGGAAGAACTTCCAGTGTCATTAGGGAAGCAGCACAAAACCTTCCACTTCTCTGTCAATGTTCTCCAGCTGGATTTGGTTTCTTAGAGGCGCTGCCCTTTCTAACTTGTCTCATAAAGAGGAACTTGCCCACCCGCTGCTGCTCTAGCAAGAGACCAGGCCCTGTTTTCCATCAATTAACTCCTCCTGCCTCCTCTCACCGCCCACCCAAACCACACTTCCTGTCTTGCAAAAGGAGGGCTTTGTCCTGGGGTAGAGCTTTAGACAGCTTCATTCTAGGTCTTAGGGGGAGAAAAATCATCCCACTCCTTTTTGTTTTTGTTTTTTTTTTCTTTTTTTCTCCCCCCAACTAGAGTAAGAGGAATTCCTTTTAGTTTGGTCTTTGACAAAAGACACATAGTTAACGGTTTCAGCCCTTTGTAGCCCCCAGCACAATTTAGCTGGGCTAGGAATTCCAAGCAGGGTATTGGCACCAAGCACATATAGTAATAAACAGTATTCATGGGCTTGGACTCCTCCTTAGTGCATGTATTTCCTATGGAGAATCCAGGAGAAGCAGCTGTGCATGAGTGCCTATTTTGAATTTCCTGCTCTTTGAGTGAGTCCTGGCCTAATATGAACTCAGAAATGTCCAACATACACTCTTGAAACAGTTTTGAATGGAGTGGGGCGAAAAATAAGGATTAAAGCAAAATGAAGATATCCTGTATGCAACCACCATCTTAAGACATGGACCCATCAATGTGGCTTCCTCAAATACATATTTCCAAAGCACCTAAATTGATCTGAATATTTGGATATTTTGAGTTATTTTTTTAAATCTTGTTTACATTTAGGCTACCTTCTAAAGCAAGTTCCATCCATCCTAAATGATTTCCTTTAAAACCAATCTGTCTTGGGGTGCCTGGCTGGCTCAGTTGGAAGGGCATGCAACTCTTGATCTTGGGGTTGTGAGTTCAAGCCCCATGTTGGGTGTAGAGATTACTTAAATAAGTAAAACTCAAAAAAAAACTTTTTTAAGAACCAATGTCTTTAAAATATTCCTACAGGTAACCTGGTGGTGAGTATCAACACAATAATTAAATATTCAGCATTAGACTACAATCAGCATTTTTCACAACCAACCAAAAAAGACAAATAATTTTACCTTACCCACAGTGAATGAGAATTCACTCTAAAATTTCCTTCTCATGAGGCAGAGCCTGACATTCAACAACTCACACGTTTCATTTTCTGAGGTAAATGAACATGCTGCAGTTAATTTGAGAGTTAATTCCTAGTTAGGAATAAATGGAGTAATGTGGGGGGGAAATAACTCCTAATTGGAATACACTGAGTGGCTATAAAGTTACTCATAGTGCTATGCATACCAAGCAGATTGTTAGTAGCCAAGTAAATGTAGAAGACCAATATGGCATTGGGACCTTAACCATGTTAATGATCTATGGCAAGGTGGACCATGCCCTGGACTTCTAGAATTCTCCTTAGAGAAATTCAAAAGTGCCCAGCACCAAACTACCAGAGTGTAATGTTTTATTTCAGATGGAAAGACTAGATTTGTGAAAAGAGCTTGGTCTCTGTATGGAGGCAAATCTGAATTTGAATCCTAGTGACAACACAGCCAGCAGAGCCTTGGGAAAACATACCTCAGTGTTTCTAAATACAAGGATAACATCAGGACGCTGAAAGTGACAGATTGTGGTGCCACGCAGGTATAAGTAGTCTGCAGACCTTCTCAACGGGAGGTGGAGGTGAGGATGACAAAGTCAGCCTCATCAGATTCTCTGGGATCAAGAAGTCCCTAACCTGAAGTTCCTATCAGATTCCCAGCCTAAGCCAAACAATGGCATGGGCTTGGAGATGTACAGAGGAACCCACTGCAGCAAGGACATGTGGTTTATAGACTGCTGCAGGTCCTAAAAGTGTTTGTTGTTGCTTCATGGTAGGATAAGCACAAAAAATTAAGGGTAAAGATTTTAGACTTTTAGAAAAATTTGAAAAAATGTGTATCTATAGAAACGAATAATAAAAAATGTTCTTCCGTTTTGTATGTCTTTATTTTCAAGTTTCCACTATTCCAGTATTTCAGTTTTATCATATTTTATCAAAGTACTGGTCTGTGACAAAATGGGAGGAGGGAACCTGGTCCACCATCAAAGACAATGTGTGAAGCCCTAATCTAGATGTTATAGCCCTTAAGCCTACTGACTGAAATCTATTAACTAATCTTTTTATATAAAAAGTATTGATTTCATATAGACATGGTCTGTTTTAAAACTTGTCCTCCGGTTAGGGTAATCTCAGTAAGTCCAGCGCTGACGTCCAAATTTAATATCAAGATTTAGATTTGACAACATCAGAGCTAAATGGAAAACTAATTAACAATCATTATGCTCATCAAACATACGTCTATTTAATATCATTTCTTTTGCCTGGTTCAATGCTTTCTAGACTTCCATGAAGCAATACTCTTAATCAAATACCAATGGCACACTTGTTTCATGTGATGCTACATTACAGAGGCAATAATAAAAATGTTATCAAAAGGCAAGAGAAATGACTCCAGTCTAGATGAATGAAACACAATTTAATTGAGAATGTGGATCAGAAGACTTGATTTTTAAAAAGGCAATTTTCTCCTTTGGGTTTGTACTAGCTTTATAGTTCTATGCAAATTTTTAATATCCAATACAGATCTCATAGTGTTATTCCTGAAGCTCATAGTTGAAAATGTTCGTTTACAAATGTTTATCTTACCAAACAGATAAACATTAAGGTGCTCTGTAATGGGTTTTTGTTTTGAGTTTATCCATTGATTTGTAAAATTCAGAGTGAGCAGATCCCTGTGTTAGGCTTTTAAATTTGCAAGCACTGGAGTTCAATCAATTCCAATTGTTGGAGTGGGACCAACATCCTTAGGTGAAAGAAAACATTACTTGATAACTCCTTTTATCTTCTTTAAGCTGAGAAAAGCAGCAGTCTCATTCAAATGCCAACTTCCCAATGAGAAACACACACTTTCTGCTTTATCTCCAACATAAGGCAGAAAGAAAAAGAGAATACAGCAAGTAGGAGAATATTACATTGTGTCTGAACATCTGATAGCCCCACACATCAGAAACAGATCTAATTGAATGGTTTGCACCTTTTAACGGATACAACAGCTATTAAATAGACTTATTCCTTTAATCATAGAAACCAAGTCTTTATATTTCCTCTCTCATATATTAAGTATTAAAGATTTTTATTACTTTTTTCCTGATTATAAGAGTAATACATGTTCATTATAGAAATGCATAAAGAAGCAAAAGTCATCCATAGTCTCACCACATTTACAGATAAACATCATTAACATTTGTATATTACTTTTCTTTTTCCTGTAGAGATTCATACATATTTAGTTTTCTGTATAGCAGAGACTATAATGTGAATATCCTATATCATTGTGTATCTTATTCATTTACTATTAAACTATAAATATTTTTCAAACCCAATAAATATCTTTTGAGTAATTTCCAGTGACTGTATGTTATTATATTGTATTTAAGTTATCCACATGAGCATCCTCCTATGGTTGAACACTTAACTTTTTAAAGAGGTTAAGGAGATGCTTTCAGAATCAATAATTAGTTCAATTCCTGGCTGACTCTGCCACTTATTAGCTATGTGACCATAGTCAAGTTCTTAATCTCTCTAAACTGTAATTTTCTCATCTATAAAAATTAGGATAATAATACCAGCTACTTAATAGGGTTGCAATAGTAAACAAGATGATGCATATAAAAGAGCTAAACATAGGGTCTGCCTTTTCTCATTAAATGTTAATTATTTTGATGCTATGATGAACATCTTAGGTCAGATAACGTTGGTCTAGTTCTTTATTTAGACATATGCCAAGAAGATTAGAAATAGGAGAGTATATTTTAAAAAGTACTTTTCAGCTTTGAGTACAGCCAAGAGAAACTGTTGAACAGTGACTATACTTTGTCATAATATGTTAGATTACTTAGGGTAAGCAAACTAGCAAGACAACATGGAATAGCTACTGATTTAAATGTTGCAGGAACAAAACATTTTGTGAATACCTATTTCACTTGGAATTATTCATTGATTCCTCAGATGATGTTAAAAATAGAAAGATAACTGGTCCACTCAGTAAAAGATGTTAGATGACAAACAGGAGATGTACAGTATTTTGTACATACCTTAGAAGAAATAACACCTTTAACATGCAGTAACTCTGACCTGCCCAGACTTAAAATCTATCTGAACATTTCCTTCTTTCCTTTTATTCATCCCTTACCCACAGCTAACCCAGAGAAGTAGCTGCTAACTGGTCTTCTGTACAGATGCTGACTTCACTGCAACATACTTTCAGACACACAAAATCTGTTTACTCCATAACTCATCAAATATGAGAAAGAGAACAGGAAAGAAGGTGTAAAAGGGAACTTAAAAATATCCACTCATTTACTCTCACAAATCTCTGAAACACCTGTAAGAAATAAGTTACCCTAAAAATCAATTTATTGCTTTTGTCATATGAATGCACATGTATTAAGTAGATCATTTTTTTTCTCTATCTGAATTAAAAAACAAGCACGTAAACTTGGGCAATGGAGTTTAAAGAACAACTGTGGCAGCCAGGATGGCCATTGTATTGTCACATGGAATATAGTTTACGTGCGTAGCCAATAGAATACCTTGGAAATGACGGACTATAACTTAAGAGGCCAGCTCATCAAACACACTGTAGCTTCCACCTTGCTCTCTCCTAGATCACTCACTCTGGTGGAAGCCAACCACCATGTTTTGAGGCCACTTAAGCAGCCCTACGGAGAGGGCCATGTCATGAGGAGCTGAGGCCTCCTGCCTCTAGACAGCCTCGCTTGCTAGCCTTAGGAGTGAGCTACCTCTGAAGCAAGACCTCCAGACCCTGTTGAGATGCTCTAGCTGACATCTTGACTGTAACTCTGTAATCCTTGAGACCTTGAGCTGGAATCATTTCACTAACCTAGTTGGGTGCCCCCAATTTCTTGACCTATAAGAAATTTGTGATAAAATAAATGTTTTAAGGCAGTAAGTTTTGAAGTAATTTGTATGTATGCAATGATATATAGATAATACAACTGAAGCTGGTGCTCTTACAGCATTGTTATTAGAGTACTCATTTAATTCACATTAACCAAGTAAAACTTTCCTTCATGATGTGTAAAAAGTATACAGATTAACTAAAAAAATAATTAGGGTCAGGTAAGTAGGATATTTAAGTAATCTGTAAATATACGAAAAAAATACTCAACTTCATTAGTCATCAGAGTGATTCAAATTAAAACCACAATAAGATACAACTGTACACCCACCACAAGGGCTAGGATTAAAAAGAATGATAATACCAAGTATTGATAAGGAAATGAAGCACCTGGAATTCTCATATACTACAGAAGAGGGTAAACTATTTAGCAGTACAGTATGTACTAAAACTGAACTTATCTAGGCGCTACAACCTAACCACTGCACTTGTAGTAATAAACCCCACAAAAAAACAAATTACAGAGATACTCAACAAGAATTAACTTCACATATTGAGTGAAAAAAGCCAATCTTTTAAAGTAAAAAGAAAAAAAAAGGAAAGAAAAATAATGCAGTTATATAATTCTGTTTAAATAAAGTTCAAAACTGGTCAAAACTATCTATGTTAATAAAAGCCAGGATAATGGTTATCTCTGGGGAGAAGGAAGTCAAAGAGGAGGAAATGGCTGGGAAGGGACAGGGTGGGGAGATTTTGGATGCTGACAAGGATCTATTTCCTGATCTTCCCAGTGGTTACTTCAGTGTGATCACTTGGTGGAAAATTCATTAAGCTGTATATCTATGATTTGTGTACTTTTTTGTAGGTAGGCTTTTCTTTGATAAAAAAATTTCATTTAAAAAGTATACAAGGGGGATCCCTGGGTGGCGCAGCGGTTTGGCGCCTGCCTTTGGCCCAGGGCGCGATCTTGGGGAGCCGGGATAGAATCCCACGTCGGGCTCCCGGTGCATGGAGCCTGCTTCTCCCTCTGCCTGTGTCTCTGCCTCTCTCACTCTCCCTCTCTCTCTGTGACTATCATAAATAAATAAAAATTATTAAAAAAAATAAAAATAAAAATAAAATAAAATAAAATAAAATAAAAAGTATACAACATACTAAGTATCAACCTTAATTTATTTTCATGGTTGAACTTTCATTAGATGGGGGAGAACTCTTGTTTTTAGGAATCACATATTGAAGGATTAAGGGAGAAGAGGGCACATGTCTATAATTCACAAGTGGCTTAGGAAAAAATAGAACATAGAAATTATATACATAATTATGTTTTTATACATTCTTCTTATCGCTAGGTTTCTATTTATATAAGTAAACAAAATACATAAATAATAAACATATATACTATGTATAATTAAACAGTGAATACACACAATAAAATTATATATTTTATTTATATAAGTAACTAAATATATATATTTTTATATATACACACACACAAAGAGAGAAACCCAGTGATGAGAAAAATGTGTAAAAAAAAAAAAAAAAGGTTAACAATCGGGGAGTCTGGGTCAAAGTATGTGAGAGTTCTTTGTTATTCTTTTTTTTTTTTTTTTTAAGATTTTATTTATTTATTCATGAGAGACACAGACTGAGAGAGAGAGGCAGAGACATAGGCAGAGGGAGAAGCAGGCTCTATGCAGGGAGCCCGATGCGGGGCTCGATCCCGGGACCCCAGGATCACGCCTGGGCCGAAGGCAGGCACGAAACCACTGAGCCACCCAGGGATCCCCCTCTTTGTGTTATTCTTAAAATTTTTCTATGAATTTGAGATTATTTCAAAATAAGTTAAAAAGCATATTTAAAATACATCTAACAGTTCCACTTACAGACTGCATTTCCATGAGTTTATAGTCAAATTTAGAGGTAAATTTCTCTATGCCTTAGAAAGCACAGAGATGGGGATATTAATATCTATCTTTCAAGGCTATTATAATGACTTGAGAAAATAAGAGAAATAATAGGTAACAGTTATACAACTTGCCCTATATCATACACCTAGTAAGTATGAGCCAGAATTGGGTCACATTTGGGTCTCTGACCCCAGAATCTACACTGTCATTGAGCATGCAAATCAGCCAAGCATATGACACAGTGAATGCCACAAAGCAGATGTCATTAACAGTATCTGTGGTGATGATGATGATGATGATGATAATGATGATGATGCTTGCATTATTAGTTTGCTAGGTCTGCTATAACAAAGTATCACAAATTGAGAGGTATAAAACAATAAAAATTTATTCCCCCATAGTTTTGGAGGCTAAAAATCCAAAATCAGGGTGTCAGCAGGGCCATGATCCTTCAAAAGCCTCTAGGGGAAGATCTCTCCTTCTTCGCATCTACTTTAGGACACTATTCATATTGGATCAGGGCCTCCCTCCCCATATTCAGTATGATCTCATCTTAACTTGATTACATCTGCAAAGACCCAATTTCAAAACACAGTCATATTCACAGGTACTGGGGGTTAGGACCTCAGCCTGTATCTTTTTTTTTTTTTTAATTTTTATTTACTTATGATAGTCACAGAGAGAGAGAGAGAGGCAGAGACATAGGCAGAGGGAGAAGCAGGCTCCATGCACCGGGAGCCCGCCGTGGGATTCGATCCCGGGTCTCCAGGATCGCGCCCTGAGCCAAAGGCAGGCGCCAAACCGCTGCGCCACCCAGGGATCCCCTCAGCCTGTATCTTGAGGAGACACACAATTCAGCCCGTAAAAAATGCTTAAGAACTTTGTTATGTTCTTGCCAAACAGTAAGTTTAACTGAAAGAACTCCTTGCTGATTCCTGAGAAGAGAGGAAATGATACTTGGGCACGAGGGAAAGAAATTCTCTTATGTATGTCTCTTCTTTCTGCTTAAAAAAGTGAAATGGAGATGCTCCATTTTGCACTCAGAAATGTAGTCATTTCAAAGTTCATCCAGTTCCTTCTGTATTAAAAAGTTTCAGAACAAGGGCAAATGGCTACAGAGTATTTTAAAAAGGCATAGTTTTGAGGAAACTTTATTAAAGGGTACTTCAAGGTAATAAATTTAAATAAACATTATATATATATATATATATATATATATATATATATATATATATATATATATATATATATATGTGAGCAGTGACCCTGGCAAAGTATTACATTTAGGTAAAGGTTTCTCTTCCTCTCTGAGAAGTACCTTTATCCCTGGGATATATGCGTGTCTGTGTGTAAATTAAATTTGGTAATTGGAGACTTCCATTGAGAGAGAATATATCTATTTAACATTGGAGAAGGGATGAGAAAGAGAGAATGGAGAAAGCGGTTTGACTTAAATCTAGCACCCACCGTAGTCTATTATGTTGAAGCCCCCAGGGATGATCTAGCTTGAATAACTCAGATATTTAGAAATGCTATGCCCTGCATTATTATTTCTAGAGACTGCATGGTAGAGAAATATCAGACACAACCCTGCAAATAGAGAAGTTAGTTTCCCAAGAGGGGATTAGCGGGTCATTTTAATGTAGGTATGAATAAGAAAGCAATTGCTGAGAAATGTGGCATAGAGAGCAGGAGGTCAAGGAAGGAACCTGAGTTGCATCCATGAAGGAAATCCTCCACAAAGGTTCCAGCCTTTGGGAGCTTTTCCCTTGGGCAAGGAGAATAAGGACATGTAGCATATAGTTTAAAATTTTTTCTCTGCATCATAATTCTCTTTAGTCCAACACAGTAAGTGAGTCAGATATATCTGTACAGCCCAGCAAGTGAGGTATGGAGTTAAGGGGTAAAGTAGTTAAGGCAAGTATAGCCAGTTGTTCATCTATCCCTCAGCATCCAATCAAGGGAGCCTATTTTCCAGAAAATGAAAGCATTGTTCATGTCAAAAAAGAGTACCGATCAGTCTCAAAGCAGAACAGCATGAGATGGGGAAGATCAGAAAGCCAAGAAAGGCAACAGTCCAGGGGACTATTCAGGACTTCGTGAAAGATAAACAAAATTTCTTTAAAAAAGCGATCTTGGGAGATCTATGAATAGAGAGAGTGTGTGCAATTACACAGTCACTGCAAAGCTCTCCCACAAAACCCCACCACTTCATACTCTTGTATTACATGTTCACATTTTTATGATTTGCATTAAGAAAAGTTACCAGAAATTTAGAGAAAAGATGATGATGTTATCTTTTAATATCACATAAATAAGACTACCTAAGGGCCATCTAAACAGAGAATGGAACTTTCTTTGATTTACTTACTATTCACTACTCTGATATCTGTCAAGTTAGGTGTAAGAAACTGATCAATTGCAAATGATGTTGGTCCTAAAGAGAAGCTAACCCTGAATGCTATGGTTACTGCCATGTGGGACATTAACTAGATTTGCATGTGATTAAGCAACTGAAATTCAGAACTCCTTTTTATTGACATTTTTTACTTATCATCTATATAACAGTCTCATATTCTTGTTTGCACTGGTTTTGTTAACCTACTCATCAAAAAGTTTGGTCTGTGCTATCTACTTGTATGCCAATCATATTTATGTTTTCAAATTACTTTAACACCTTCATACATTTGTAGCAAGTCCTATCAAAAGACAAATATTTTAGAGATGTCTGAGTGGCTCTGACTCTTGACAGGGTCGTGGGATCATGCCCTGTATCAGGCAGGGCTTAGCATGGAGCCTGCTTGACATTCTCTCTCTCTCTCTCAATCTGTCTCTCTCTCTCAAAAAAAAAAAAAAAAGACATACTTTTAATTTTGAGCCTGGTTTGTTAGAGACAGAACAAACTTCCCTTATAAGGAAGAGCAACAAAAAAAGGACATATCAGACACTTCAGGACATACATTTGTAGTTTGTAAAAGCAAACAATATGATATTTTATGTTTGACTATAGTAAATAAACCTTCAACATTGATTTGGGCCGGTGGGAACATGTAGATGACAATAATTTTCAGATGGAGCATGATAATTTTAGGTTTATTAGAAAAGAGGGATTATGGTCAAAAGAATTGCAAAATGTTCCTTTAGGAAATTGTTCAGTATTGTAAACCCCATGCCTGGAAGTATGAGGCAGTATTCTGTTTACTGCTCTTATTTTTAAATCACATAAATAAACCAAAATGCTATGCTTGCCACAAATATACTTTAAGACTTTATCTTTGGTGTTTCATAAATAATCATTTTGTAAGTGACTGTGGTGTGTGACCAATTAGCTCAGCTTGTTAGTTACTGTGCTAATGAGGCCACGGCCTCAGATCTGATCCCCAAACGATCAAGCTAGTCTCACAAACTCATGCTGTATCATTAGTCACAAGAGAGATCTAACGTTTAGTAAGAATATGGATGAAGCAGCACAAATCCATCAACCCCCAAATAACCTCAACTATACACCCCAAATTTCACAGGTTGATAGCATTCTTTATCATAGTGTGCAGCCTACACAGAAACATGTCAAACCTGGAGCTGACTATAGCCGATGATTTTTTTTTTCCTAACTAAAGAAAAATAAGAAGGTTGGCCATAAAATTTCACAGAATGCTTTAGTTTTAATAATCCATTCACCAACATTAATAGGGTTTCTCTTATATTGAGATTGATTTGGCTCTAACCATCAGGTATTATAAATTGGAGCTTCATCTGATGATCTATCCTCAGCTTATACTGAACTCACTCTGACTTACTGGGTTCATCCAGAGATTGTAGATTCCATCATTAAACCAATTCTAAGAGTGTTAAAACCCCTGCAGCCCTTCTTCCTTTGCCACAGGCTTTCAGTGGCTTTAAGAAAAGATACTTTCAGTATCTCAGTCTTTTTTGTTCTTTTTACATAAGGAAGAAATTAGTTTTTCTGTTCTATATGACAAAAGAAAGAGAGAGAGAGAGAGAGAGAGAATCCTTTTCTGAATATCATGACATTCTTGCCACCTATCAGATTTTTTTAATTGATGGATTTCCTATGCCAAGTCCAACAGGATTCCATATCAAAAGCAGCATTTCCCTAAAAATCTGTTTGGTATTTAGTTTTTGCAAGGCTATTCTCTATTAAACAGATATTTTTCAAGCAATGTTTTACATACATTCAAATGAGAAAGGCTCCTTCCAGAGGTTTCTCAGAGACTAACTTCATTCCATTATTTCATCATGGAACATCAAATAAGTTAGTAAAATCATTTTCTCATTTATATATGAAATTTACAGTATATTAGATGGTGATAAGGCTCTATATAGAGGAAGCTGTGCAAGAAATGGGGAGAAAGTATAGAAGGATGTGAAGGGGATTTGCAAGCACCTGAGTAGCTCTCTTTTTTCTCCCTCCAGTCTTTCCTCTTAGTGAGGCCTGCCCTGGTCATTGCAATATATCACTTTGATCTTCTATCATGTGTTCTGCTTTTGTTGATAAGACTTAGAGCCAAATTTATGTCTTTGTTATGTGCATTGCTTATCAGCTGCTTCCCCTTACTCCACGAGGCATGAATTTTCATGGGACACCTAGGTGGTTCAGCAGTTTGGCGCCTACCTTCAGCTCAGGGCGTGATCCTGGAGACGTGGGATCCAGTCCCACATCAGGCTCCCTGCAAGGAGCCTGCTTCTTCTCTGCCTGTGTGTCTGCCTCTCTCTCTGTGTCTCTCATGAATAAGTAAATAAAATCTTAATAAAAAAAAAAAAAGAATTTTTGTCCATTTAATTTTAATTCACTATTGTTTCCTAAGGTTTTGGAGCATTACAGAGTAAGGGTGAGTGTGTGCACACGCTCTCTCTTGCGCGCGCTCCCTCTCTCTCTCTCTATATATATATATGGAATGAACGGAAAGTGTAGTCAGCAGGGATGGCTACTCTGGAAACCTAACAATGAGAAGAGATGTAAAAGTTCTCCAGCCCTGAAGGTGGTTTCATGCCTGGAGAGTTGAAGAAGCAACAGAGACTCTACTGCTGTTGCAGTGGAACAAGAAAGAGAATGGTGGAAGATGACAGGGAAGTGAGGGGGCAGATGCACAGTGTCTGTGGGTCATTATAAGTGCTCTGCCTTTTACTTGGAGTGAGAGGGAGGCCATTGGCAGAGCAGAGTTAAATCAGGATTATACATGCTTTTATCTTTTTCAAAGATTTATTTACTTTTATTTTTTTGAGACAGAGCAAGGGGCAGAGAGAGATAATCCTCAAGGAATCCTCAAGCTGACTCCCCACTAAGTGCAGAGATGATGTGAGACTTGATTCCAGGACCCTCAGTTTATGACCTGAGCAGAAATCAAGAATCAGCCACTTAGCTGACTGAGCACCCCCCAAGTACCCCAGGATTATATATGCTTTTAGAAGAATTTCTCTGTCTGGCTACTCTGTTGAGAATAGACTGCAGGGGGCAGACATGAGAAAAACATTTAGAAGATGGTTGCAATAATCCAGGAAGGAGATGACAATTACTTAGCAGTAGTAGAGTAGACAGATTTTGCACATATTTTGAAGATGTAATTGATGGGATTTATTGACAGATTGGCTGTGAGGTATAAGAGTAAGAAAGAAACTCAAGGTGACTTCAAAATGTTTGACCTAAGCAAGTGGAAATAAATGCCACTGAGTAAGACGTGAAGACTATGGGAGACATTCTTGGGGAGAACGAAAAAAGGTGTTGAGAATCAATATTTTCCTGTTAAGTTTTCATTTTGGTGGTCAAAATGGTTTGAATTTCTTGTCTTATTTTCTTATTTTCCCAAACCACCAGGCGGTTTAGGCCATGGACTCAGCTCCAGGCCTTTTGAGTTCCCTAATGGCTGCTACCCATTGCAGATTCTCAATGTAACCACTGAGGAATCTTTCTAGGAGTCCAGAACCTTTCTGGGAATATATATACACACATATACATAAAGTTTGTTTGCATCAGAGAGCTGCACGCAGGGGAGTGGAGCTCAAATCTAAGTGTGACTTACCCGTGGCTCTTCTGTGAGGAAGAGAGGAACAGTGAAATCTAAGGGTTCGGTGAGAACCTTGCCTGTACACCTCATCCCATAGGCCAGTAGCTGAAGGCTTTGGATCCCATTCTTCATCATGAAAAGCTGTTTAAAAAATGATTAAAGAAGACAATTTAGGTAATACAAACAAACTTTATTTAATACTTCATGAAGCAGACAGTCTCCTTCTGGAGAACTGCAAAAGGCAGAAGGCAGGAAGTTTTTATAGAATCTAACCTTTGGTTTGCTGATGCAGCACCGCAGGCAGGAGGAGCTCCACTAGAAAGTTACTTCAACACTGTGTAACAAATTACCCCAAGCTTTGGCAGCTTAAAATAACAAACAAAAAAACAAAACAAAAAAAAACATTTTTAACCTCATAGTTCCTTCCCGTGATTCTGAAATCCAGCAGTGGCTTAGCTGGGAGGTTCTGGCTTAGAGTCTCTCACAAGGGTGTGGTCAAATTGACCACTGAGGCTGTAGACCTTGGAAAACCTGACTCCAACTGGAAAAGGAGAACCCATGTCAGCTCCTCACCACTTGGGCCTCTAAATACGGCTGCTCACAACAACATGGCTGATAACCTCACCTAAAGGAATGAGCCAAGACAGAGAAAGAAAGAGAGTCCCAGATGACAGCTGCCCCATTGCTTCTGCAGTATGTTATTGGTCATAAAGACCAACCCTGCCTGCCTCAGGGCAGAAGGGGAGCCACAAAGATGAGTGGACAAGAAGATGGGCATCATCAGGGACTATTTGGGAAGCTGATTACACAAACCCAGTTTTATCAATTTCTATGTATTTCTATGTTTTTCTATAATCAAAAAATTGATAATGAAATATTTGTTAAATAGCATTGCACTATTATTCCTTTACTTAAAGCTAAGAAGAAGGATCTTCTACTGACCTACAAGCACCCATTTTGCATTTAATGTTGGCAATTTCTTAATCTTACCATGTGATATGGAAAAGTTTGTTGGTTTTTCTTTTTTTGCTTGAAAATTATTTCTTAATCTTAATGTTCCCAGTGCCAACCTAGTGTAAGACACATACGAGGTGTTTTTTTTTTTAAGATTTTATTTATTTATTCATGAGAGAGACAGAGAAAGACAGAGAGAGAGGCAGAGACACAGAGGGAGAAGCAGGCTCCATGCAGGGTACCCGACGTGGGCTGAAGGCGGCACTAAACCGCTGAGCCACCCAGGCTGCCCCATACTAGGTGTTTTATGAATGTTTATTGAATGCATAGATCCTTCAAATGATCTAATTCCTTGATTTCCTTAGCCCATGGTTTCTCAACCCTTTAAAAACCCTGTGTGTCAGAGCAATCATATTTCCTGCATGCTAAAAATTGTCTGGTCATTGTTGGCAGATGGAAATATATGTAAAGCAAAAAAGGGGTGGTCTTTCATAAAGGTACAGAATAAGGGTGAAGAATGTATCCCCCCTCATAGTGTAACTGAGCAGTACTGCAAAGTCCACTTCCAGCAAAATATCTCCTATTTTGCCACTAACCACCACTACTACCTGACCTGAAATTGAACACTGCCATTTTAAAGGAATAAATGTTTTTCGAGAAGGGCTACCATAGCATCCTTCTCTAACTTTGTTAGTCAATCAGGAATCATCTGGTAAATATCACTTTGAGATTTCAAGTGAGAATTGGCCCTAAAGTGTTATACAAGATAAAATTTAGTATGAAACAAAAAAAGAGGGAGATTTAGAAAGACAAGCCCAGGAGTGAAAAAGTACAGTTCCAATGTATCAATTTCTTTAAAAGGTTATCAACACATACACCCACACACACACACACACACACACACACACACACAAATATGAATACCCACACAAATATAAACATGAATTATCCATATATGCTATTTCCTTAAGTTTACAACATTCTTTCTTTCAGTCTTCTGAAATTAAAATGCAACTTAAAAATTAATGTGAAGTATTACACCTCTGTTTCTACCTACCAACAAAAAACCTGATATAAAATAGATGGTGTACCTTAGAATTGAAACATTCAGTGGTGGCCCCTTTCTAGACTGAAATGTATGCTCTCTGGAGGGTGCCTTTTATCACATGCTCACTATTAGTACTAGCACAGATTTTGGGGTGGGAAAAGGCAGCTCCAACTCTACTTCTTCCTGGCACTGTGACTTCCATAGGCCTTTCCCTTCTGCATCTGAAAAATGGGTAAGAATGGGATATCCCAGATGGTGTTATAATGAAAACGAGTGATAAGAACTCCTCATTGACTCGAAAGCATTGTGCAAATGCAGTTGATTATTTTTGATGTGAGATTCTGAGTGGAAGCTGATGACCCAAGGAACAGCCTCTGCTGCTCCCTAGCGGTGGTACGTTCTCCTGGGAGTGCTGGTCTAGAAATAAATCATCTTTGCTTTCATTACTCTGAGGAAATGCCTTTCTTTTGATATGCTGAATACTGTGTGTAGAACTGCATGAATTCATTGCATGAATACGTAGAGAATAATCTAAGCAGGAAATGGTCTACATATTCTTCTGTGATTGCACTTTCTTGAACATCCTCATTTCTCTGCCCTTGTTAAGCTTAAATGACCTAAATGGCCTCCTTTTATTCCTTCCCATCTCCTTGCCTTTAACTTCTTAGTAAGCATGAATTTTTGGTGATTACACATTTATGTTGTGTTCCCATGGGTCCTCTGGTCCCTTTCTAGTTTGTATTATTCTTAAAAATGAAAACTAAGAATTTTATCCAAAATAAGCTTTTCTAGCTTCCTTTCACTCTTAACCAGAACACATCAAGTTTTCCCTAAGAGCAAAAATCATGTTTATTCTTTATTATGTTATTTAAAGGACCTAATTGTTGCCTTATAATCTTCTGCTACTATCCACATATTGAATCAATGGTCCTCTCAAAAAAATAAATAAATAAAGGAGACATATTCTTAAATGCTTATTGAAAACTTGGTATCAAAGAACCCAAACACGTTACACTTGGCCTTCACAAAACTTAAATGTAAACATCATACGAATTTATAGTTGACATCCCTTTGCATTTAATGATCAAAAAAAGTAATAATAAATTATACTGACACTATTCTGAAATAATTCTTCTACTTGGAAGTTCTTTTGACATCCAGGCTCAACAATAAATTGATGCAGCATGTGGTCTCTGGGTCTGATATTTAATCTTAATCCTAAACTAGGTTCTCCGTGGAGAAAGGAGACATATGACAGATGACAATTGTATTTCATCTATAATTGCACATATGGAGTCTTTTTTCTACTCTTGAAGGATACATGTTTTTTTGCTGCAAGAAAAGCATCCAAGTATCTTACTATGCTCTTACTATTTCTAGCGATCCAAAATATTTTTCTTTTGCTATTGATTTTTATATGGAACCTTTCCAGATGTTAGATTGAAGATTTTACTTTAACCTTGCAAGCTGACCTTTTCTCTTCAAACACTAAGGATATTGGATCTAAGTGCTAAATTATGATGTAATATTGAAGTTTTGATTTTTATGAATAAATTCTGAGAAAATACAGCTGATTAAATGAATTAATCTATGTGAAGTATAGAGAGCAGTGTGCAGCATGTAGCAATATATATAATTTATATTTATATAAATACATATTATATATATGTTTATGATGATACATAAACATTGCTATACTTTTGTAATGGGGATATATATATATATATATTGCTAGAAATCAGTATAACATACTTTGCTGAAAGAAATTATATAAAATATAAAGACATACAAATTATTCCTTTAAAAGTTAACGCAAACAAGAGTTTTATAAAAACCTTAAAATACAGAATTCTACTTTCCTATGCATTCAGCCAAAATGTACACTTTAAAATCTACTTATATATTCAACTATTTTATTTCTAAATTTAAAAACTGACATATTGGCAAGCAACTCTGAAATAAAACAACATTTTTACATGGTGATTACTTTTCAGCATGAGGGAAAGGGTAAGGTTCACCCACTTCCTTGGAGTCTTATATAGGAACATAAGGAGAGCCTATATCAGGCTGTGTTCTATTTCTTTTTTTTTTTTAATGATATTTTTAAATCAAGTTTTAATTTAGCTTTTCCTGCTGATAGAAACATACCAATGATAGAACCCCAAATTCAGGGTTTTAGGGTTAGAGCAACTTACATTTCTGATCTAGAGAACTGAAATAATACAATATGTATTTATTTGCGCCTGTACATTTTTTGGTATCTCAGAGACTCTGGAACTTTTAAGAATGCAGGCAAAACCAAATGTGCCACTTTCCTCATTTTAGATAATTTCTAAATTTGCAGTTTATATTTGAATCTTGCTATATAAATAGTATTTGCAAAGTGTCAAATATAAAGCATTTCAAAGAACTCTGTGCCTTACCTCAGTTGGCAAATGATAGGACAATTCTTGGATTCTATCTAGATTAGTGCTGTCCAGTAAAAATACAATGGGAACTACATATCTTTAAATTTTCTAGTAGTCACATTAAAAACAGTAAAAAAAAAAAAATTAATTTTAATAATATATTTTATTTAACCCAGTATGTCCTAAATAATGTCATTTCAACATGTAATCAATTAAAATTATTAGAAATTCTTTATATTTTTTACCATTTTAGTTCTAAGTCTTCAAAACATGATTTTTATTTTACACTTACTGAACTTTCAGTTCAGACTGGGCCATTTCAAGTGCTTAACAGTCACATGTGACTAATGACTGCCATACTGGACAGCACAGGATTACATACTACAACAGTCAACAATACACTCTATTAAGTGTGAATGAGTCCTACTCTTTGCTAGCCTTTTTGAAACTTTTTTTTTTTTTTTTTTTTAAGGATGCTTTAAGCTACTTGTATAGAAGACAAAAATCAACTGGCTTGGACAACAACAAATGAAAGAATTACTCAAATACTAAGAAGTTTGAAAATGGGGTGGCTCAATGTTTGGCTAATTCAGAGGCTTCATAATGGTATCAAAACCCCAGAGTCTTCTCATCTTTCTTTAGACTCAAAGTAGATCTTATAATAGTTAGAAGAGAGTTAAAAGGTGGTTGCTACAGTTCTAAGAATCATAGCCAACAGAAAAGGGGTTGCTTCCATGATTCTATTTTTAAGAGATAAGAAGAATTTTCCAGAGGCCCTACAATAGACTTTCTACCATGTTTAATTACCTAAAAAGTGGTCATATGTGCACCTATCACTGCCAAGGGAAATAGGATTACAACAAATAGCTTATTTTGTAAGTATATCTGGGCTTCTGAAAGGAGTGAATTGGAATAAAATTTGGGTCTTCTGGGATGCCTGGGTGGCTCAGTGGTTGAGCATCTGCTTTTGGCTCAGGGCGTGATCTCGAGACCTGGGATCAAGTCCCATATCAGGCTCCTTGCACGGAGCCTGCTTCTCCCTCAGCCTATGTCTCTGCCTCTTTCTGTCTCTCATGAATAAATAAATAAAATCTTAAAAAAAAATTTTGGGTCTTCCAGCAATAAGTAAGTGGGGGGGGGGAGTGGATTAAATTTTACATAGGCAATTAAGTGTCTGCCACACATCATCTTTAAACAAACTTTCTAATACGACTTTTAAGATTTTCTTCAATAGAAAGTATTAGGACATTTCCTTATTTATATCAAGTTCCCAAACTCATGTATTCCTTTCTGCTTTTTTTTCTTATTCCTTTCTGAACAAAGAATTTCTCTGTCTCAGAAATGCATCATTTCTGTATATAGAAATTCAAAAAAGAAATATGGAATCTCATTTTTCAGTTGTCACATTGTGTAACTATACATCCCAGTTTTACCAGAACCGTGAAATTCCATGCATTTTATCTGACTGTAAATTAAATATTCTTAAACAACAATGATGTTCATTCTCAAAAGTGTCTTATTTCTTTAAAAAAAAAAGATAATAAAAATTGCCTTTCAGGAAGTTTTGAATTTAGCAAACACAACTTCAAAGTAGTTACTATAAATATGTTCAAAGAACTAGAGGAAATCATATTTAAAGAATTAAAGGAAAGGACAATGACAACAATTCATTGAATTAAGAACATCAATAAAAAGATACAGATTATAAAAAAGAATCAAGTGAGATGCTAGAATTGAAAAATATAATAATAGAAATAAAATTTTCACTAGAGAGGCTTGAGAATAGATTTGAGCTGACAGAAAAAGAATGTGTGAACTCAAAGATAGAGTCATACAGATAAAACAATTTCAAGAATAGAAAGAAAAGAAAATGAGAAAAATAAAGAGTCTCAGAAAAACATGGGCTATGAGAAAGTACATGAACATATGAATAATGGGACTACTAGAAGGAGAAGAGAGAAAAAGAACAGAAACAAATATTTGAAGAAACAATGTTTGAAAGCTTCCCAAATTTGATTTAAAAATTAATTTACACAATTAAGAAGTTCAATAAACTCTAAATAGGGTAAAATCAAAGACATCACATCCACAACTAGGCATATTATAGTCAAAATGTTAAAATGCAAAGCAAAGAGAAAATCTTGAAAGCAGCAAAAGAAAATAATTCATCATGTACAAGCGAATTCCAGTAATATTCATAACTGACTTCTAATAAAAAAACGGAAACCAGAGGGAAGTATGATAACATATTCAAACTACTTACAAGAAAAAGATAAAGAAAAAAAAGCTGTCACACAAGAATCCTACCTGTAGCAAACCCCCTTCCAAAACTGAGAAAGCAAGATAATTCCAGATAAACAAAGACCAAAAGAATTTGTTGCTAGCAGAACTACCTTGCAAGAAATACTAACTGAAGTTCTTCAAACAGAAAAGAAGTGACATTGGGCGGCCCTGGTGGCTCAGCGGTTTAGCGCCACCTTCAGCCTAGGGTGTGATCCTGGAGACCTGGGATCAAGTCCCACATCGGGCTTCCTGCATGGAGCCTACTTCTCCCTCTGCCTGTGTCTCTGCCTCTCTATGTGTGTCTCTCATGAATAAATAAATAAAATCTAAAAAAATAAAAAAATTGGAGAAAGAAGTGAAGTGACATTATACTGTAATCTGAACCCACATGAAAAAAATAGAGTGCCACTAAAGACAATTATATAGCAAATACAAAAGATAGCAAAATTACATTCTTCTCTTTTCTTCTCTTAATTATTTTTTAAAAAACAACAGCACAAAATAATGCCTATAAAATTGAATACGGGGATTTATAGCTTATATAAGTTTATATAAATATTAATTTTGGAGCTTATAACACAGAGATATATATTTAACAACAGCAACACAAGTAAGGAAAGAAGGAAACCATAGTGGAGCAAGTGTTCTATATCTCACTGGAATTAAGTTAGTATACATCTCAAATATATTCTGATCAATTAAGACATGTATTGCAATTCTTGGAGCAACTACTTAGAAAAATAACTCAAAAATATACTTAAAAATCAATAAAGGAATTATTTTTTAAGATTTTATTCATTTATTCATGAGAGACACAGAGAGAGAAAGTCAGAGACACAGGCAGAGGGAGAAGCAGGCTCCATGTAGGTAGCCTGATGTGGGACTCGATCCTGGGTCTCCAGGATCATGCCCCCTGGCTTACGGGGGCGCTAAACCGCTGAACCACCGGGGCTGCCCTCAATAAAGGAATTAAAATCGTACGTTAGAAAATACCTGCTTAATCCAGAAGACGACATTTAAATAACAAAACAAAAAGAGACACAAGACTAGAGAACAAATAGTAAAACTACAGACATAAATTCAAATATATTAGTAATAATGTTAAATGTGAATGGGGTAAACAACCAACTCAAAAGGCAGAGGTTGTCAGCTTTGACTTTGGATAATAAATTTTGATCCAACTAAATATAATGTCATTAACAAGTAAAATTTCACATTGGGATACAATTCTAATAATATATAAGGAGTTTCTCCAGGACAATTCTAAGGAATTTTGCCACAAATTGGTATCAGTTAAAAGCTTCTGAGTTACCTTTTTGCACACAGAGTTGAGGAACTGAAAGACCAGAGTACTGAATGTGTCTCTGATAAGGAGAGTGAATTACCAAGATAATCACAGAAGTTGAGGTAGAAAAAAAAGCCTGTGAGCCTGGTGCCAAAATCTCTATAAATAAGAATGGTGTTTATGAAATTGAGGTGACAAAGACTAAGAAGAGAGAGCAGTAGAGCCTGGTCTTTTGAGCCTCTGAAGTTAATGTCTATTATCTACTAGTTATTACATTAGGCATTCAGGTAAATACAGAAAAATAAAACATATTCCCTGGCCATAAAATACAATGGGATAGACAGTTTTATAAAGAGATAAATGCAATACAATGTTACATTAAAGTAAACTCTGGGATTAAAGCAAGAGAAAGAATCATTGATCTGGGGACACAGTGATAAAGAACGACTTTAGTAGGAAAGATAACGGAAAAGCTCTTTTTCTAACTTGGGATTAATTCATTATGACATTTTATCATTTGAAGCAGTGAGTAGCAGGGGTCCAGGTGCTAAGAAAGCTGTAAAAACTATAAAAAAAAAAAACAAAACTGTAGTTATTTAGTAAAGGGTTAAATATAATGGAGGCTGGGGCTAAGTAGTAATCTCCAGCCCTAGTTCTGACAAATGGGGACACAAGTGATCTCATATAAGTGGCAGAGGAATTCAACAGTTGGGCAGGGCTGGCCAGAAAGACCAAGATATTAGCAAATATTTGAAAATCCAGGCAGTTTTGTCTAGGAAAAATAGGATTAGGGGCACTGACAAAGAAGAGCACCAATCCCAGCTGGGGACTGGTCTAATTGGTAGATAGCTGGAAAAGGAACTTCATATTAAAAACCAAAACTAAAGGACTTTTTTGTAAATCTTTCCCCAGAATGCTTATTATCTGCACAGTAGCTGGACCCCATTTGCAGTTTTAACATCCACTGATGAATCAATTCTTAATACTGGAATTGCAAAATCATGATAATTTGGCTTTAATTTCAAGTTCCTTAAATACCCAGGGGAGCTAAAGCTATTGTCAAAATGAAAAAGATACCTGAAAATGTTAAATGTAAGAGGAATTTGTGAATATAATCCATTATAATTGCCTTTAAGAAATTCCTGTTTAATATATTATGAAAATTGGTATTCTTTTTTTAAAGATTTGTTTATTTTGAGAGACAAAAAAGCATGAGCACACATGAGAGTGCGCTGGGGGGAGGGGCAGAGGGAGGAGGAGGAAGAGAGAGAGAGAGAGAGAGACAGAGAGAAAGAGACTCTCAAGTAGACTCTGTCCCTGGAGCCCAACACGGGGCTTGATTTTACAACCTGAGCTAAAACCAAGAATCAGATGCTAAACCAACTATACCACCCAGACGCCCCTAAAATGCATTTTCTAGGCTGAGTTATATATTATTAAATTAATATCAAAATGATAAAAATTCCACTCAGACCATATAATTTATCTTCCAAATCAAGATACTTTTGAAGGTAGAATTTGATGCTATCAACAAGTACCCAAGGACAAGAGCTATAAACTGGCAAAGTCCTGGGGACCTGAATTAGCCTCTCTACACTCTACCTCAACTTCTCACTCACATGACCACACCCTGAACATGTTCAACAACCAAAACTGCTCCACCCTTAGAAACCCATTCCCGGGGGATCCCTGGGTGGCTCAGGGGTTTAGCGCCTGCCTTTGGCCCAGGGCGCAATCCTGGAGCCCCGGGATCGAGTCCTGCGTCAGGCTCCCTGCATGGAGCCTGCTTCTCCCTCTGCCTGTGTCTCTGTCTCTTTCTCTCCCTCTCTCTATCATAAATAAATAAATAAATCTTTAAAAAAAAAAAAAAGAAAGAAACTCATTCTCTAAAACAGTGTTTCCTTCTGTCCTTCCAGCTTGCCATAACTACTATTCTTGATCCTCACCGTTGACTTGCTAAAGCCTCCCTCTTGTCTTTATTTCTCCTCCTGACCAGCTTAGATTTTACAGCCTATCGAGTCAATCACACTTGCCAAAATACCAAAGTCCCTTGACTCTTGTTCTTTTCTCACCCTCCTGGCAAAACCCCAATCCTGGATGAATTGAACCATTTACCTTCTTTGTGTCTGCATGAAGACTACTGAGCTGCTACAGGAAAATGATACATTTTAACAGTCCAAGTTCACAATCACCAAGTTCAAATGGGTTTCAAGATTGCCTTGGCAGTCTTCCTTCAGCCTGGCTTCCGCTAACTGAAGCTGGTCTTACCAACGTCACCATTAATCTTGATAATGATAACACTGCTAGTCATAATGATCACCTTCTGGTCTTTTTAGTGCCTTCCAAAAATATTTAAAATAGCTTTTTTTTTTTTTTTTATTCTCTGTCCTTGGCTTTCATGACATCTTGAGCTACTTCTCCCTTAAGATTTAGTCCAAAACGCTCTTCTCATTCTGCTTTTTTTTTTTCCATGAAGTCTCTTTTTATCTAGCATATTATAAATTTTATGTATCTCTTGTTATTGACTCTCATCTCTTCTAAAAACATAAACTCCATGATGTCAGGGACTCTTTTTTTTTTTTTTTTTTTTTTGTCTGTCTGGCTTACCTTTGCAATCTCATTGCCCTCTAGTCTGTGCATACTAGGGCCTCAGTCAATATTTTTTTGAGTGAATCTGTAAGTGAATAGCATTCTCAATAAATATTCATCAGATGAACATCTGCCGTAGTAGCAATTTTTTTTTATTATTAAACTACCAGCTTACCGTATTAATTATATGAAAGCTAAACAGTTAAAATCCACATGTACTCCTAGGACATTAAATACTTGCTTGAGCAAATTTCCTTTTTTTGGCCTTCTGACTTAGTCTATTTGCTGAGCCTAATTAAGCAAGGGTATCTTCTTTTAGGCTTAAACTACTACTTCAGTGTCATTAACTTTCCAAATTTATTTATCTTTAGCCTCATGCCTATTCCTTATTTGCATTTGTATTTCCAAAAACTTACTGTATATTTTCATTTTGATATCATCATTATTTATACTTCAAAATCAACATTTAGAAACTCAAATTTATTTACTCAAACTCTCACATTGACCTCAAATAAAAATAGACACATGCTGAAACTGTTTTTCTTTTAGTATTATTGTTTATAATGTTGATTATGTGCTTCACTGACTACTCAGATGACCAACCTAGAAACAATGGAGTCTCCCTTATTTCTTTCCATTTCATATTTCCTTTATGCAATTGATCCCCATGTGCTGCTGGTTTTACCTGATTTTGTCTCGCACAAATCTTTCCTTTTCCTTGCTTTCAAGTCTTTGGTTAGGAGTTTGTTAATGTTAGGAGTTGTTAATGTTTGGTTAGGAGTTTGTTAATGTTAGGAGTTTGTTAATGCAAAACCTTCCTAATTGGTCTCCCAATTGGCTTCCAAATATTCAATTCATTCTTTGTATCATTGCCAACTTTACAATTCCAAACGGCTCGATACCCTTCAAGGAAAATGTTCAAATGCTTCATAAAATACTTTAACCTTTAGATTAGAGAGGGAGTTTGTAGAATTAATCTTATTCTCTCCTGGGAATCACTCCATTTATGGTAAACTATATCCACATGAGTGGATAAACCCTTGGAATAAGTTAGCCTAAAATGGAGCAGTTTTACTACTAATCCTTAGAGGTTGGTAAGAAATCCCAGTTTTAGGAATGAGATGGAGGCTTTTTGGAAAAAGGGGTAAGGAAGAAATAAGATATAGTCAAAACATATTATAGCACACTTGAGGAGCTGAAATCACTTATAAATATATTAAATATTTTTAGATACAGTAGTCCCCTTATCCACAGGGGAAACGTTCCAAGACCCCCATTGGTTGCCTGACACCAAAGACAGTACTGAACCCTGTATATAATATACCGCACCTTTTCCTCCTCTATTATAAGAATAATAAAGTTAAATTCATAAATCAGTCACAGAGATTAACAATAAAATAGAACAATTATACTCTAATGATAGTTACATAAATCTTGCTCTTTCAAAGTATCTTACTCTATTGTACTCACCTTCCTGATGACTCAAGATGATGAAACGCCTCCGTGACATGATGACGATGACGTAGCAGCTGTGATGTAGAGTTAGGCGACTATTGGCCTTCTGCTGATTGGTCATGACGGGGATCCTCAGCTTCCCCGCAGCAGGTGACCCCGCAGATAACTGAAACTGCGGGAAGCGAAACTACAGGTAAGGGCGGACTGGGACTAGGGTATATAAAGATGACCTCGGGGCCTTCAAGTGTCCTTTGGGAGGGGCGTGAAGTAAGAAGAGAAGAAACCAAGATGTAGTCGCTAGAAGGTTCTTTTCTGTCTGAAACTGTAATCCTAGTGACAAACCCCTGGGAGATGAACTCCCGTCTTCGTGGGAGCACCCCCCCATCTAATACACCAGCTTGCCTGGGACTAGCATCTTTAAGGAGGGAGTACTCTGAAGCCCAGAGAGAGACACAGTTATTCAGGGGGATGAACCAAAAAGGAAATTACAAGTTTTTGTTACCCTTATCAGTCACTTTACGGTTTTCATTTTCAATAGATTAATTTTAGCTTCTTACAAGCTGAAGAAGCCTGGAGAACAAATATTATGTCCATATTATACACAAGGCAATTACAGCCCCTAAAATCGGAGTGATGTGGCCAGGGTCACGAAGCTAGCCAAAAATTCATTTACTCTTCTTGCCATTAGCATATGAGGTAGTTACCAGGTCTGAACTTTCTTTTTTTTTTTTTTTTTCCAGGTCTGGACTTTAAAAATAAGGTGGGAATCATCAGAATCTATTTTAGTAACATCTTTAAATGAAAAAGTTGTGACTTGGTCTGGAGCCCAGGGTTCATTCTTTCTTAGTAGGTACATATGACATCATTCTGAAAGACCACAAAAAAATTCAATTTAATCTGATATTTTCTCTTTATATTATTTTCTCATTGTACCTTTATTTCTATACTTTCGTTTCATCATGAGCCCCAAAGGATAATGATTAGATAATAACCATCTTTTTCTTCCTGATACTGTATTTCTGTCATTCAGGCAGAAAGGGCTCAATAAATATTCATTAAATTAAATAGTTGAAATTCACATGCAGGAAAACTACCCGATGCCTAAATACTGTTGATTTTCCTCCTGTCACTAACCTTAGCATTATTTTCGTTTTTTGTCTGCTATTTCCTCTAAAAAACCTAATGATGACCAGGCAGGGAGATTTCCTTTATCGTTAGCTATGAATCTTATCTTTCTTAAATGCCAGGTCGGCAAACAATCTGATGACAGTGTATTAATCTTAATATTTCTTTTACAAATGTGAGAAATATTCAGAGCAAGAAATACACATAATCAGAGGTTATAAATTCTAGCCAATAAGCATTCATTTGGGGGAGTAAAAAAGACATGGAAGAATTAGGCTAATAGGAAAAACACAAATAAATAGCATATGGGTAATAAGAAAATAAGACTCCTTTCTGCAGCTGTGAACCGCAGACTAAGAATAAAAGATAGCAGTGTTTTGCAATATAATTCTAACAAGGAACGTTTTAAAAAATCTGTAAATGGGACGTCTGGGTGGCCCAGTGGTTGAGCATCTGCCTTCAGCCCAGGGCGCGACCCCGGAGACCCAGGATCGAGTCCCCCGTCGGGCTCCCTGCATGGGGCCTGCTTCTCCCTCTGCCTGTGTCTCTGCCTCCCTCCCTCTCTCTCTCTCTCTGTGCCTATCATGAAAAAATAAAAAAAAAAAAAGAAATCTTAAAAAAAAACTTAAATGTGCATCTCACTTCGTTTGTGCCTATATCGCGCGAATTGTGGCGTCAATCGCTTAATCTTTGACCATCAGGTCTTCGTCATTTATTTATCTATTTATATATATGTTTTTTTAATTTATTTTTAAGTTACTAAAAAGGGAGGAGACGGGGCCCAGCCGCTCCCTCCGTTCTCCGGGGCGGGAACCCCTCCGGGTGTTGCTCGGTTACGTCCAGACCCCGGGGCTGCGGCTCCGCCTCTGGGGACCGGCCGCCCCCGGCGCAGGGCCCTGCCCCTCCCCCCGCCCTTCCCTCGGCTCCAGGCCTGGGCCGCCGGCGGCCGGGGCGGGGCGGGGCTCCGGGTCACGTGGCGGGTCAGGTGACCGCCCGGCGCGCCCTCCCCCCGCTCCCGCGCGCGCCCGGCCGCCCCGCCGCCCGCCGCCCCCCGCACGTGCCGCCGCCGCCGCCGCCCCGCTCGGCCCGACCCCGCCGCCCGCAGCCATGGCGCCCGGCCAGCTCGGTGAGCGCCCCGCAGCCCTGCGCGCCCGCGCCGAGCCCCGCCCGCGGCGCCCCGAGCCCGCCATGGCGGCCCGGCAGGTGCCTGACCCGGGGGAGGCCGGGAACCCGGGACGGGGGGCGGGGGAGGCCCGGGGACCCGGGAGGGGGGCGGGGGAGGGCCCGGGGACCCGGGAGGGGGGCCGGGGAGGCCCGGGGACCCGGGAGGGGGGCGGGGGAGGACCCGGGAGGGGGGCGGGGGAGGGCCGGGGACCCGGGAGGGGGGAGGGGGGCGGGGGAGGGCCGGGGACCCGGGAGGGGGGCGGGGGAGGCCCGGGGACCCGGGAGGGGGCGGGGGAGGGCCGGGGACCCGGGAGGGGGGCGGGGGAGGGCCCGGGAGGGGGGCGGGGGAGGGCCGACCCCGTCCGCGCCCCGCCAGCCCGGGCCCTTGAGGATTCCCGCCCTGAGCTGCGCCGCGCCGCGGCTGACGGGGAAGCGTCTCCCTTCGCAGCCCTGTTCAGCGTCTCTGACAAAACGGGCCTGGTGGAATTTGCCAGAAGCCTCAGTTCTGTGGGTCTGAGCCTCCTCGCCTCTGGGGGGACCGCGAAAGCTCTCCGGGATGCCGGGCTGGCGGTCAGGTAAGGCGCCACCGGGCTTCGCGCCAGGTGCGTGGGGACGCCCCGCCCCGGCCCGCCCCGGCCCGCAGGACCCCCCCCTCCCCCCCCGGGCCCGCCCCAGCCGTCGGCCCGCGCTGCAGCTCCCGGGGCGAGGTCTGGGGTCGCGGCGCCCCGGAGGGGCCCGGCCGTCGGGGCCCGCTTCCTGGGGCGGAGGGAAACCCCGAGCGCCCCCCCCCCCCCCCGCCCGGGGCCCTGCGGCCGAGCCGTCGAGGAGCTTAGGGTCCCAGGAACACCCGCACCGGTTCCCCAGGACCTGAAGGGCACCGGTCGGCCTGGGGTTGCCTCATCCACAAGCTGTTGGTTACCTGGCCAGGCGGCGGGAAGAAGGAAGGAAGGAGCGAAAGGTCGATCGGGCCGCCATCCCGCACCCCCAGAGCTGGCCTCCCGGCCGGGAGACGAGGCACCTACCTACTCGGGGTGCAAAAAAAGGCCCGGGGGCCGACCGCCCTAAGGAACGGCAGGGACACCAGCAGGAGGACATACAGGCCCACTCCTGAAACACATTGTGGAGTAGGAGTGAGACATCCGTGTGCTTCTGTTGCCACGTGAAACATTTTTGCCGCTTGCCCTCTAGGTCAGATGATTAACCTAGAATCCTGCCCTCTGTGGGCAGTCCGCAGCTCTTCCTGGATGTGTCGAGTTCACGTGGCGAGGATGCCTAACTATTTCTTTTTTTTTATTTTTTTATTTATGATAGTCACACAGAGAGAGAGAGAGAGGCAGAGACACAGGCAGAGGGAGAAGCAGGCTCCATGCACCGGGAGCCCGACGTGGGATTCGATCCCGGGTCTCCAGGATCGCGCCCTGGGCCAAAGGCAGGCGCCAAACCGCTGCGCCACCCAGGGATCCCCTGCCTAACTGTATTTATTAAATAAATGCTGCAGAGCTTCCAAAGTTTTTTTTTGGTGTCAGCTCTCCGATGTTCTCCCAAGAGCCGTGTAAGAATCCTGAAAGACAGGTCAGCCTTTTCTGAAGAGCAGCAGGGCGAGGATCCGAAAACTCTAGACTGTTCTTTCTTTTGGAGCATGCTGGATGCTGTTGTAGTTGGACCCTCCAAATTAAGCCGCTCTTCTACAAACCTTTTTTTTCCTCCACCGAACTGAACTATAAAGAGAAACATTTCAGACTTAATCAAAAGTAGAAGAATGTAATGAGCCCTCCTGTTGCATATCCATTCCCCAGTTTAAAAACTTAACAGCTCTTGAGTCTAGTCTGATCTGAACTTCTACCCATTCATTCCTCGCTTACGCATTATAGTTACGTGTTTCTTAAAAACTGGGAATGTAAATGTATTCCTCTCCCGTTAAAGTGTGAGACTGTTCCCACGTCATCATTACACGCACACTCATGTTACCCTTACTACAACTTTTCAGTGTAGGTAGTGTTATAAATAAGGAAATAAATTTAATGGATAAGGAAACTGAGGCACAAAGAGGGTAGATAACTTTCCCAAGCTCATACAGCCAACGCAGCTAGTAAAATCACAGAACCAAGATTTTATCCAAGGGAGTTAACCTGGAGGTGTGAGGTGAACTGATGGGATTTTAATTGGTGACTGTTCAGCAGTGAGCTTGCAGAGAATTGTTGGAAGACCGCACCTGTTGCCCGTTGTGTGCAAATTGAAATCTAAAGGAGCAACAAACTTTTTGATTACCCCACATGGTTTTGCATTCTAAAAATAGATCTGCCTTCTCTATTTTCAGCAGTAATCCTCAGTTGGAGAAACTGGATTTTATTTCCTGGATGTCAGGAAAGGGAATTTTGATTTGGATGCCATAATATTGCCACCTTTTAGTTGATGTTGAAAATACTGTGAGCCCTTGGTCAGATACTAGTCATCTGCAAATGCTTCTTAATAGGAGACTCTACCCAGGAAATTCTATATCCTGTTGGAATTTGCTGCTTTAAATTTTTTTTTTTTACTACAATGGTAGTTGTAGAAAATTATAAAGAAGGTAGTAAATAGCTTATAATTCTGTTTAACATGTTGATATGTTTCCTTCTAGTCTTTTAATATTTAATTTATAGCTCATGCAGAAGATAGTTTTGCTTCTTGATTTTGTTCGCCTAACATATTGTTGACATTTTTTCATGTCATTAAAATTTGCTTGTAAATCAGGCTACGGTTGGGCAGTTCATGCCAGTTTGGTGATCTGAATCAATATTTAAGTTTTGTTTTGCATTCGACCCGTTGTCATATTTTACAGTTTTTTCCCCAACTTATTTTTTTCTGTATAAAACTTTTAACGTTTTGTATAGACATCTAGTATTTTGTTTTTTGGGGTTTTTTGTTTGTTTTTAGATTTTATTTCTTTATTCATGAGAGACACAGAGAGAGAGAGAGAGGCAGAGACGCAGGCAGAGGGAGAAGCAGACTCCATGGAGGGAGCCTGACGTGGGAATCGATCCTGGAACTCCAGGATCAAGCCCTGGGCCAAAGGCAGGCACTAAGCTGCTGAGCCACCCAGGGATCCCGACATCTAGTATTTTGTTTAATGATTTGAGCATATTATATATTGAATTTTGGTAGTTCTTTGATTTTTTTTTTTAATACTCATACCTTGGATTCATTGGGAATTTATTTTTATGTGGGCTAAACCAGTCTTATTCCAATACTAACACCACCTTACTAAAACATAAAACAGTCTTTTATTTCTCCACTCATTTGATTTGCTGTCTTTATGTTCGTTTAATCATAAAGCTAAATTTTTGTTTTTACTTCAGTCTCTTTCTGAGATCTATTTTTAGTGTCTTTTGTATATATTGTAAAATTACTTCTCAGCTGAATGGATGGCTTATGATTCAGTTTCTGAATTCTGAACATTGAGGCTCTGAAAAATCCCCCAAATGAGAACAAAAGATGTAATGTTGGAAGATGCTTTAGAATAGTGTAATAAAATGTTAGTTCAGCAGGAACAGCAATATTCTGTTCATCTGTTTTCAGAGATGTCTCTGAGCTCACAGGATTTCCTGAAATGTTAGGGGGACGTGTGAAAACCTTGCATCCTGCAGTCCATGCTGGTAAGTGATTGGTGCTGCCTTCATTTAAAAGTCAGTGGTCTTCAGGAATATTTTGGTTGATTACTTTGTAGAATAAATGAGGAAGAAGGCAGGTCATAAACTCAGAAGATTATCTGTGAGTCTGTATTGGTTTTGTCACATTTGCTGCCAACGTTCATAATATGTTAGAACCTGTTTAAAATCTAGTTTGCTAAAAAAAAAAAAAAAAAATCTAGTTTGCTTTATTACGTGATGGATTTACATGGTTTTCCTCTGCTTGCTATTAGTCCTGACCTGATAACTAATTTAGAGTGATACTTTCTGCTGGAGCTAATGAAAGTGTTTCAGTTTCATATGTGAGAAGACTTTTATTACAATTCAACTTAAAATGAAGTCTCACAGTGTAACTGACTTTTTTTAAAAAAGATTTATTTGAGAGAGAACGTGCACATGTGCATGAGTGGAGGAAGGGGTAGAGGGAGGGAGAGAATCCCAAAGCGGACTGTGTGAGGAATGCAAGACAGACTAGGGACTCCATCCCAGAATCCTGACATCATGACCTGAACTGAAATCACAAGTCAGACACTCAACTGACTGAGCTACCCAGGCACCCTTGTAACTGACTTTCAAAAGAATTCTTTTTCAGAGTGTTTTAATTTGCTCGTTTGAGACACCAAATTACGTAGCAACCAGAAATGGTGAGAAACCAGTATCTTGCTACTTTACAAGTTAGAGTAAAATTCGGCAGAACTAAAGGCTGTTAGGCTGAGGAAGGCTGAGGATCATCAGACAAGCCATTTACCAATGGGAGCACGTAGGTTAATGGAACTGGCAACAGTTATGTGAAAATTCTTTTACATTTTGTTGCTTAAAGAGGGTGAGTAAGCCTGGGGGGAGCCTGGCTGACTTGGTAGAGTGTATGGCTCTTGATCTCAGGGTTGTGAGTATAAGGTATAGGGATTACTTGAAGATAAAAATCTTTAAAAGAAAGAAAGAGGGAATGAGGAACTGATACAAAAGCTTTTTAAATATACTTGCTAATCTAAATTTTTAACTCTACTGTCTTCTTAATTAGGCAGTCATTAGATGCTTTAACTTGATTGATGGGTCCATTTTGGACCTTATTCTGATGTGTTTTTTGAACCTAATACTTAACTTCGTTAAATTAGGAATCTTGGCTCGTAATATCCCAGAAGATAATGCTGACATGGCCAGACTTGATTTTAGTCTTATAAGGTAAAAATTGGAAGGTAAATTTTTAATGCATTAAGGATCAAAGACAATGTGTATGCCAAACCTGGTGCCCCCTCCCCTTTTAAGACCAAAATTAACATTAGGTTTAGTTTCCTATTTATTCACTTATAAACATTCATTGAGTACCTTCTGTGTGACATAGTACATACATAAACATTTTTAATTTTGCCAAGTTTATGTTACCAAAGTTCATACTTAAGCTAAACCAAAACAAAACAAGCCTTTATTTTTGTAGGAAGTTATGACCTAAATTTTGGTACAATTATAGTTATAACAACATAGTTATTTGCATAAAAATATACACTCTTTCTTTTCAATACATATAACAACTTTTTGAGATATGACCCATATACCATATAATTTCCCAAATCAAAATGTATAATTCAGTGGTATTCCGTATATTCAGAATTGGGCATCCATCACCACAGTTAATATTAGAACTATTCATCAACCCTCCCCAAAAAAGTCCCATACCCATTAGCATTCATTCGTCATTTCCCCCAAAACCTCTAGGCCCTGTGAAACCATAGTCTTTTCTGTGTATATAGATTTATTGATACATAGCATTTTATACCAATGGAATCATATAACATGTGGGCCTTTGTGACTGACTTCTTAAACTTATTCTCAAGGTTCATCCATGTTCGTATGTCTTAGCACTTTATTATTTTTTTTATTACTGAAAAATAGCCCATTATATACTTCATTTTATTTATCGGTTTATCAGCTGATGGGCATTTGGATTATTTTCACATTTTGAATAGTAGAAACAGTGCAAACATGAGCAGTCATGTACAAGTTTTTGTGTGGATATATATTTTCATTTTTCTTGGTTACATACCTAGGAGTGAAATTCTTGGTCATCTGATAAGTATGTTTAACCTTTCCAGAAGCTGCCAGACTATTTTCAAAAGTACTGCATCATTTTATATTGCAGTAGTGTAGGAAGTTTCTCCACATCCTCGCCAACATATGTTACCCATGATGTGGCATGTCATTGTGATTATTATTGGCATTTTGTAGTAATGTTGAGCATCTTGTGTGCTCATTGTCCATTTGTATACCTTTGGAGAAATGTGCTTTCTAATCCTTTGCCCATCTTCTTCGTGTTATTTATCATTTTCTTATTGAATTATAAGAGTTCATTTTATCCCATTCTGTGGATTGTCCTTTCTTTATGGTATCTTTTGACCATCATAAAACCTTTAAATTTTGGTAATGTCCATTTTATCTATTCTTTTGTTGTCTATGCTTTTGGTATTATACCTAAGAAGCAATGGCATAATCAAGATAGTGAAGTTGTACAGTTTTTTAGTTATAGCTCTAATGCTTAGGTCTTTGATTTCTTTTACTTTTTATATATGAGTGTGAATTAGGGTGTCCAACTTCATTCTTCTGAATGTGGCTGGCCAGTTGTCCCAGCATCGTCTGTTGAAGAAACTTTTTCCCCCAGTGAATGATCTTGGCACACTTGAACTATATCTCTGTCATCTTGCTGGCACCACATCATTATTGGATCTTTGTGACAAATTTTGAAATTGAGATGTGTGAGTCCTCCAATTTTGTTCTTTTTCAGGATTGTTTTGGGTATCTGGGGTCCTTTGCATTTCAGCATGAATTTTAGGGTCATCTAGCCTATTTCTGCAAAAAGTTGGAATTTCCTAAAGATTGGATTGAATCTGTATCAGATTAGGGGAGGTTGCCATTCTAATATTAAATCTTCAGTCTGTGAACTGGAATATCTTTTCATTTGTTTAGATTTTTAAAAAATTTCTTTCAACAATGGTTTATGCTTTTTTTGTTTTGTTTTGTTTTGTTTTTAATTTTTTATTTATGATAGTCACAGAGAGAGAGAGAGAGGCAGAGACACAGGCGGAGGGAGAAGCAGGCTCCATGCACCGGGAGCCTGATGTGGGATTCGATCCCGGGTCTCCAGGATCGCGCCCTGGGCCAAAGGCAGGCGCCAAACCGCTGCGCCACCCAGGGATCCCGGTTTATGCTTTTTAGCATAAGTCTTGTGTTTTTGTTATTTTGATGCTACTGTTAGTAAAATTGTTTTCTTATTTCACCTTGGGTTTTTCATTGCTCATGTATGTAAATTCAGTTAATCATATGTCTACAACCTTGCTGAACTAAGTACTAATAGTTTTTTTGGTTGAATTCCTTAAGATTTTCTATATATATGATCTAGTCATCTCCTTAATAGAAATAGTTTTACTTTTTTCTTTCCAATCTTCTTGCTTTTTACTTAATTTTCTTTGTTAATTGACATTCCTAGAACCTCCAGTATGGTGTTGAATAGAAGTGGTGAGGGTAGACATCCTTGTCTTGCAACTGATCTAAGGGGAAAACATTTAATAGTTCACCTTTAAATATAACATTAGCTGTAGGTTTGGGGGGTTTTCTTAAATACTTTTTATCATTTTGAACAAGTTCTCTTCTATTTATTGAGTGTTTTTATTATGAGTGAATGTTCAGTCTTCTCAAATCCTTTTTGTGCTTCTGTTGAGATGCTCAGGTAGTTTCAGTCCTTTGTTTTATGGACATAAGCTCTTATATTAATTGGTTTTTAGATGTTAAATCAACCTTACATTCCTGGGGTAAACCAGATTTGGATGCAGCGTATGCTTCTTTATATTTTGTTGTTTTCAGTTTGGTAGTATTTTGTTGAGGATTTTTTTGTTGTTACTGGTGTCTATTTTTCTTGTGACATTTTGTTTGGTTTTGTTATCAGGATTATAGGCATTGGGAAGTGTTTTCTCCTTATCTTTTATTCTTTTTTTATTGGTTTTTACCAGTTGTGCTTATTTCACTGGCAGTGAACTTGCCTACAGAGCTTCTCACGTTGCAGGCCTTGGCATGGAACTCTACTTTATTACTGGTTGTTGATTTTATATTAGTTCTGTATTTTAAATTATTCTTTTGGCCTGCCTGTTAATGTCATTGTATATGATCTCTCTGAAGACAAAACAAGCAAAGAAACGTATTTCACTCTTAGAATGGTCTGTCATTTTTCATCATTGTATGTGACCCATTAGAAATAGATTCTAAAATTGAATGTTGTAGATAAAAGTGATTATATTCCAAACTGAGGATGTTGTTTGTAGCCTTGTATTTTACATTTGTTAAAATTAAAAAAAAAAAAAGATAGCTGAATTATATAATGGGTAGCTAAGTTTATCCAGGCAGTAACATTGCAATATGATTTGGAGGAGATAATGTTGTGAGAGCACATGCTGATCAAAGCCACTTTTAGTTACCTGTGTTGTACAACAGTGGGAGCTCCTGACATTTCAATATATATTTTTTTTAGAATTCTAAAATGTTAGGATTACAGTTTATATTTTAGATCTTTAGACTCTGATCACATTAAAGCTAGCAAGAGATTTATATGTAAACCCCATAAGTTTGCATTTCTAACAACAGCTAAATTCCTTTTTGGTGTAGAGTCGTTGTCTGTAATCTGTATCCCTTTGTGAAGACCGTGGATTCTCCAGATGTAACTGTTGAACAGGCTGTTGAGCAGATTGATATTGGTAAGTCAGCAAAACCGTATTTGAAGCCTGACAGGGGAAGATTACTTATATTTTATTTACTTATTTTTGTTACTATCTGTATATTTTTAAAAGATATTATTTATTTGAGAGAGAGAGAGAGCGCGCGCGCACGTGCAGGGGGAGGAGCAGAGGGAGGACAAGCAAGACTCTACTCTGAGCCCAGATCCCGATGTGGAGCTCGATCTTACAACCCTGAGATCATGACCTGTGCTGGAATCACGAGTCAGATGTTTGACCAACTGAGCCACCCACATACCCCAAGCACTATTTATGTTTTAAAATAGGTTCACTGAGAATCAGAAAATTGGGGGAGCAGAAAATCATTATTGCTCCCAGTTTCTTCTGGGATGACTAATTCATCTGTATTTTCTAAGCTGTTTAATTGTATAGAGATTCACCTGGGGTATGTTTTCCTTGTTTTTTAAGTCAAGAATTAAAGTAGGAGTATGTGTACAGTGACTTTATTTGAAAGAGATTAAACTGATATGGAAATATAAAAATTGTCTTCTGTTCTCCCAAGGTGGAGTAACCCTATTGAGAGCAGCAGCCAAAAACCATGCTCGGGTGACAGTAGTATGTGAACCCGAGGACTATGTGGCCGTGTCCACAGAGATGCAGAGCTCCGACAGTAAAGACACCTCCTTGGAGACCAGACGCCAGTTAGCCTTGAAGGTAGGGATGCACTTTTATCCAGTGCAGTGTTTGCCAAACCACATGGTATTCAGTTTTCACTGGATCTGCCTGGAGCGGCTATCCTTTTCCTATAAATGAAGAGACCCTATTATTATAGAGGTATAATATTGAAAAGATTGGAAGAGACTTGGAAAGAGAATGATTTGTTGTGATTTTCAGTGTTACTGGGTGTCTTTCCTGCACAGTCAAGTATGTGACAAGGAGTATAGTTTGCTGCATGCTACCTACAACTCTCTTGTTCTGCCTTTTTAAGTGCTGCTGGTGTTTCACAAATCTTACATTTTCTGTAGGCTTTCACTCATACGGCACAATATGATGAGGCAATTTCAGATTACTTCAGGAGACAGTATAGCAAAGGAATATCTCAAATGCCCTTGAGGTATGGAATGAACCCTCATCAAACTCCTGCCCAGTTATACACACTGAAGCCCAAGCTTCCCATCACAGGTAAAGGCTGTGTGTTATGTGGCCTAGTTTGCTGTGTCTGGGGGTGTGCGGGTCTTTCTCTGTATTGTATCCGATGTGGTTCACATTGAGAAGATAAATTACATAATGTCTTTTATAGCCACCTGAAGTTTGAGCTGCTGGGTGAACGTGTGAGCAAAAACTGTTGAGATAACTACAGGTTCCTCAGAGAGGTCAGATGGGAGATAACAGTTTGGAATGTCTTTGGCATGTAGATGATTTTGAAGATGTAGGACAGGCAGGATGGATTTCATAGAAGAGGTCAAGCAGTGGACGAACTAGCAGAGGAAAAACAAGGCTGGAAGACCGCTGGGTTTCAACTGGTTTGGAATGCTGCTGAGAACAGAAAAGCAACTGTTTGATCTAGGAAAAATTTCAAGAACAATTTCCTTGGAATAATGGATGTGGCAGCCCAAGTGAAGTGGGCTGGATATGACAGTAGGAAATAACAATAATAAAGATAATTCTTTGAACAGAAAGGTTAATTAGGACTTCCATGGGTCTGTAAAATTAAAAGAGGCTTTTCACTTTTTTATTCTGTTTTACTCTTGAGGTGGGAATTGGAGCATGTTGTATGTTGGGTAGAGGGGGAAGTAGATGCAGGGGGCCGGGGAGAGAGTTGAGGGTATGCAGGCCTTGAAGGCCCAAGCATCAGTAGGAGGGCTGGCCTTGAGTGACAGCAAGGACAGGTTTCTTCATGTACTGGTTGGTACATTTGACGGTGGGAAGATGCAGGTACTCCTGTCTCTTCTTTTCTCCTTGTTAGCTGCTGAGAGAGGAGGAAGAGGGAGCAGTGTCAGAGATTTGAGGAGATGGTGAAAAACTCTTTTCTTTCCCCATTGAATCAAGTTCTATTATTAGGCTACTTCAGTTATATTTTGAATCTTTCTAACACTGCGGAAGCCTCCACAGTGACTCCAGAAGTCTCCCAGACTGCAGAAATCTAATTGCTCTCTGCTTTGTCTTTTCTATTCACAGTGGAGTAATCATAAACATAAAATCAGATAGTATGCCCTATTTGAGACCATTCATTGGCTCTTCTTCCGACTTAGATGCCTCTGTGTGCCCTGCAGACCCTATTATCTGACTGGTCTACATCCTTGACAACACTCCCCTGTCCTCTGCTTCCCAGGGCCTGTTTTCTGTTTGGTCCGCAGGCCTGGTGTCTGTGGCCTTTGCTCTGGTCTTCAAGGTCTTACTTGCTTGTCATTTACATCGCACCTTAAAGTCACCTCCTCAGGGAAGCTTTCTCTGATCACCCAGAATGAAGTAGCTGCTTGTCACTTTTATCACAGCACTATTTGCTGCATTTACTTATGTTTTAATCATCATCTCCCAATTAATCATCTTTGAGAGCAGAGACCTTGTCTTTGTTCATTGCTGCATCCTCAGTACTTAGAATATTGCTTGACATGTTCTGTAAGTCTCTATTGAATGAATAATTAGAAACGACATTTTGTATGATTTTTACTTTTAGAATTTCTTAAAATTAGAAATTACTATTTTATATTTTCTTATAATGTTTCCCATTTAGATTCTGAGGCAAGAAATCCTTATATGTAATTTCATGTTTTTTTCAAAACTCTTTCATTCATATTGGTCAAGATACCTGTTTTTGAGGTGCTTTTCTTTTTAAGACTTATTTTGGAGAAAGAGAGTATGAGCAGAGGGCGGGGCAGAAGAGAGAGAGAGAAAGAAGCAGACTCCCCACTGAGTCTCCCCACTGGAACCTGATGCAGGGTTTGATCCCATGACCCTGAGATCATGACCTATGCCAAAATCATGAGTTAAACACTGTATACGTACAGTGGAATATTACTTAGCTATTTTTTATAGCTATAGAATGAAATGCTGTTTGCAACAACGTGGATGGAACTAAAGGGTATTATGCTAAGTGAAATCAGAAAAACAAATACCATATGATTTTACTCGTGGAATTTAAGAAACAAAGTGGATGAACATAGATGAAGGGATAGAAAAATGAAAAAAGAAAACAGAGGGAGGCAAACCATAAGAGACTTAACTCTAGGAAACAGGATTGCTGGAGGGGAGGTGGGTAGGGCATGGGGTAACCACGTGATGGGCGTTAAGGTGGGCATGTGATACAGTGAGCACTGGGTGTTCTATGCACTGATGAATCACTAAATTCTATCTCTGAAACTAGTAGTACAGTATATGTTAAATTGAATTTAAATAAAAATTTTTTAAAAATTTGACGCTTAACTGAGGCACCGAGGTGCATCCTTGTTTTGTTTTTTTTAATAGACTTTCTTTTATAAAGTAGTTTTACGTTTACAGAGAAATCTCTCAGAAAGTAGAGTTCGTAGAGATCCCCTCCCTCTGAGTCTCCTCTCCCTAGTTTCCCCTTTTAATATCTTCCATTACTTACAGATGTACATTTGTTGAAATTGATGAACCAGTAGTGATTCATTATTATTAACTAAAATCCATCGTTTACATTAGGACTCACTCTTCGTGTTGTATATTCTTTGGGTTTTGACATGTGTAGTGTCATGTATCCACCTTGACAGTATCATGCAGAATAGCTTTATCACCTAAAAATTCCCTGCATTCTAGCTTCCTGACTCCTGCAGCCACATACTTTTACTGTTTCCATAGCATCATAAGGTTGTAATCCTATAGTATATAGCCTTTCATGCTGGCTTGTTTCACTTAGCAATATGCATTTGAGGTTCCTCCATGGTTTTGGTGGCTTGAAAGCACATTTCTTTTTGCTATTTAATAATAATGCATTGTATATAGATATATTCTAGTTGGTTTATCCATTTACCTCTTGAAAGACAACAGAAATAGACCGTTTTTAACTATGAATAAAGCTGCTAAAAACATTCAAGTACAAGTTTTTCTGTGGACTTGTTTTCAACTCATTTGTATAAATACCTAATATTTTCTTTTATTGTTTACAATTAATTGCCTATTTTGTTTTTCTGTCTTTCCTGTAATCTCTTTGTGGGAGGGGCTAGTTTATTCATTGATAATATCCCCAGTACCTAGCACAGTCCTAACACTGTGGTAGGCACTCAGTAAATACTTGTTGAAGTTTATTTTTAAAAGTATGTGCCATCCAAGATAACACAAGAAAATGCAATTGTAGGAAAAAAAAAAAAAAGAAGAAGAAGAAAGAAAGAAAATGCAATTGTAAATTTGTTTTTAATTAATGGTCACCATTTTTTTTTTGTAAGTGCAGACTCTGAAATTTATTCACAAGAGATAATAGCCCCTAAAAAAAAAAATCCTGCCATTGTTAAGAAAATAGGCAATGAGAAACTTTGGGAGTTGTAATCCTTCTAACTACATTTCAACTTTAGGCAGAGCCTAATGAGTCTGGTATAAAAGAGGAAAAATCCAATGCATTTTTTCCCTTGTTTTCTCCCACCCACAGCTCTTGGATTAGTTTGTAATAATGTTCTTATGTTGACAGGGTTTATAAGTTAGATTTTATACTATCTCTGTAATTGCCGTGACTGTGTTATCTTACTTGTGTACTGAAGTAGATCCCTGGTGATCACTGGTCTTGTCATTGTTCTTCCCATTCCTGAATTCTCTATTGGTTTATTTCTAGATTGGCTGGATTTGGTTTCTCCAGTAGCATTATGTATGTGAGTGTGTGTATGTGGTTTGAGTTTTTGTTTGCTTGCTTGTTTGTGAGGCAGGCCTAGGCTCTAGTATTTTGTTCTTTTCTCATCAGGTTCTTTTTTATGTTTGTATATATGTGTTTGCCTTTTAATTATACTTCTCTGAAAACATTTGTGCAGCCTTTACATAATTTTTTTTCAGAAATGTTACATATATCTGATTTTATTGATCCTGCTTGGTAATGTGTTATATATATGTTTCTATATGTAGTTCTAAATGGAGCCCCTGGATTTATAAACTTGTGCGATGCTTTGAATGCCTGGCAGCTGGTGAAGGAACTCAAAGAAGCTTTAGGCATTCCAGCCGCTGCCTCTTTCAAACATGTCAGCCCAGCAGGTAAAAAAGCGTTACTCTCTAGAATGCTCTGAATCTGTTCAAGATGCAGTTTTTCTATTTTGGAAAAAATTGGCATGTTCTAATGTGAATATAAACATTTTCTAAAGTTTCAAACTGCTTTTGTGAAGTCTGTTAACAGTTTTAGTGTAGTAGGACAAAATCTGGTAATAACATGTACATGTTTTTTATATATGTAATTGTATGACATTACTGTGAGATAGGATTAGAAAATCACGTTTTTTTTTGCGTTAGAAACGTGTAAAAAATAAAGTAAAATGGCTTAATGCAGTATGCCTAAATATTTTTCTACATGGTTGAAAATGGAATTGACACCTTATCTGTAGCTTTTTATAGCCGTTGTATGAGATACCTTTTTGCTTCTATGTCAACTCTAACACATAATTCTTTGATATTTACTTTTGATATTAATGTAAACAGGGAGGAGGAAATAAATGGTATGTGGTATCAAGCAGGGTGGAGATCGAGAGTCCTTAATGGAGTAAACTAGCTTCATACGCATGCATGGTGCTGGCTGACTCACACAGTGGTTCTTTTCAGAAGCCAGAGGGAAAAGATTCCATTTGCCCTCTCCCCTGCAACTATATTTTTGGTGTCTAATTATCTAGCCAGATGTTTTGTTTAATTTGGCACAGGCACCAGAAATTATGCTGCATAGACTAGATGTTAAGAAAATTGTTGTCTTGATTTAGGAGAGGACAAGTAGTAACTTGAGACTTGGGGGTTTATTTTATGGTTTTCTGTATCAGGTGCTGCTGTTGGAATTCCACTCAGTGAAGATGAGGCCAAAGTCTGCATGGTCTATGATCTGTATAAAACCCTTACACCCATATCAACTGCATATGCAAGAGCAAGAGGTCAGAACAGTAATGAAGTTCTTGTTTCTTTGTTTTTGAAGGAGAAAAAAAATATTTTATCCTAAATAGATAAAGTAGTAATAATCTTTGTTTCAGATTTCAAATTATCTTGGTTTTTTTTTAATACTTAGGAATGACTCTGAGTGCCTTGGAATAAGTTTGTTTATAAAAGTATGTGTTCGTATTTTCATGTAATAAATGGAAACACAGGTGGAATTTGGTGCATCTAATTTCACATTAGGCTATTGAATGCATTTGTATTGTTTATTAATATATGAATAAAATTATATGATTATTTTAACTACACGGAATTTGGTTAGAGTTGTATTCTATATGTTTTAGAAATATCTAATTCATGAGGTTAATAACCTGTGAATATTATTGTAACATTTTTGGAAGATCATAGAGAAACTTGATAGCACAATTGACCTTCTAGCATCTAGCATACTATGGTGCATGCACTAAATAAATCCAGCCTGCCACCTGTTTTTGTAAATACAGTGTGTTTGAAACAGGGCCATGTCCCTTTGTTGATGTGACTGATTTCTACAACTGCAGAGCTGAATAGGTATAACAGATTAGGTACCTATAAAACTTAAAAAATATTTGCTATCAGGCCCTTCCAGAAAAAGTTTGCCAAACACTTTGTTAAAGGGTAAAACTAAAGAATACTTTGTCAATTATTTCAGTTAAATGACTTGTTAATCTATTATTTAGATCTTAAATAATAAAGTTAGATTTAGAGAAATGGATTTTTTATGATCGCCTTAGGGGTTTTTTTAAACATCTTTCTGAGTAAGGGTATTTGTGATACATACCTCATTTTAATTTTTATTTGCAGGGGCTGATAGGATGTCCTCATTTGGTGACTTTATTGCATTATCTGATATCTGTGATGTCCCTACTGCCAAAATTATCTCCAGAGAGGTTAGTGGACATTCACATATATTGATCCATTCATAACTGAGTAAAGCTCGCTATATTCATAGTGTTTGTTGAAACCGTAATTTATATTTATTTACGCCATCTGTAAGTTGGTTAAGTTTATCGTTTAGAACGTTCATATTTTATGTAGAACATGAATCCTTGACTGAATTGTAATTTTGAGATTAATGAATATTTCAAATGGATATTTTGCTGTTAGGTTTTAACTTACATACTTAGTCCTTTTTTGTTATCTAGTAGTCATTATCTTAATGCCAGTTATTGTTTCTAAAGATCATAGGATACGCTCTTGATTGATGTAATAATGAACCTTCCTATAAACCTCTGTAGGTCTGTAACAAAAGAGATGTGTAAGGGAAGATTATAAACTACTCTGAAAAGCTAACCCCCATCAGTTGAATACCAAGCAGGCATTCCAGAAAGGTGAGATTTTAAGTGAGGAGACAGAAAGAAAAAAGAAGATAGCTCAGATTAGCTTGGAAGGAAAACAAATAGGTAGAAATGAAGGCTACGTGGCCTTGAGAATATTTAGTTCCTTTAGGGATTCTTCCCATGACCACTACCATCCCCACTCGCAGTAGAGCTGACCTGCTGCATTTTATGTTATAGCACAAGGCTTTGTAGGATGAACTATGAGTCTTCTGTCAGAGATGTTAAACCTGATCCCTTTGACTTGCTGTTGAGGTACTCGCCTTGCCTAAGGTTATTAGCAGAGATGTAATCTGAGCCCCGTGTCTTGCTCTAGTGGAACTTGCTTTGCCTAAGGTCATTTTACCTGGTAGGGTAAAAAATTTTACCTGGTAGGGACTAGAACATGTTCTTTCTAGTGCAAAACACCACTCCCTTAACAAAATTGTGAGAAATCATTTTTCTTCCTAAGGTACATGTATTAGAGTGAATCATTTGTATATTCTTAGTTAAAACTGAAAGGATAACAAATGAGATAAGGTTAGCTGTACAAAGCTGTATTCGAATGTAGGCTTTTCCGAGTTTAGGTGTTAGCATTGTCTTTTGGAAGTAGAAACCAGAAAACGCTGCTGCATTAAGATAGATACTTGTGTTTAGATTGCTTAAGAAGCATTCCTTAATTTTTGAAAGTACAAATTGTTTTATGTAATTACAGGTATCTGATGGTATTGTTGCCCCAGGCTATGAAGATGAAGCTTTGAAAATACTTTCTAAAAAGAAAAATGGGAACTACTGTGTTCTTCAGGTTAGTTTAATTCATGTTTAAATAGTAATTTGCTCTTTTAGTTTGTGTTTCTTTTTCCCCATAATTAGTGTTTATGGTTAGAAACTTTTAATTTATCTTTCTTTGCTGAGGTTTCTTTAATTCTTAATCCCACAAATTTTCTTTTTCCTTTCTGTTGATTTTTGGGTTTTGGATGAGGAGAGAGAGCTTCTTGACTCTCTTAGTTATAAATTTAAAATTTTTAAGGAAGTAGTTAATACATACGTATGGTTTCTCCTGTTCAAAAGGTATTAACTGTTACTTGGTGAAGTCTCCCCAACCTTCCCTTCTATTACTTTAAAAAGTAACTAATATTTTAAATTTCTTGGTCATCCTTCCTGAAATAGTTGATACTTTCCAGCAAAATTTTATTTCTTTTTTGTTGTTGTTTTTTCCCACTGACACAAATGCACATAGTTTAACCGTCCTGGAAGTTTACTCCACGTCTGTGTGGCTTATGTAGCCAGTCACCAATCCTTAGCTAGTACACAAAACCGCAGTGAGCTTAGGAGCAGGTCATGGTTGGTGTGTATTAGTAGTTTTGATAGGTCCTGTTCCTCTTTGAGGTTGTTCCAACAGATTTTATGTTTTAATGGGAATGTGAAGGGTGCCAGTTTCTAATACCTTTGCCAGCGTTGTGTTCTTTAGTTTTTTCATCTGATCGATGTGATAGATAAAAATGACCTCTCATTGCAGCTTTAGTTTCCCATTATATGTGGGGTAAAGAACATCTTTTCATATTTAAGATTATTTTCAGTTCCTTTTATGAAGTATTTGACCATATTCTTTGCCTGTTTTTCTAATTGTTGAAATTTTTCCTTAGTGATTTATACTAGCTTTTATCTATTAGGAACTAGCTCATGGTCTAAAATTGTACATGGATAAAGCAAAGAGTTCTTTGAGTTAAAATAGAAATTCATAATACCATTTTACAGAAAGTGTTGATGTCAAAAAATTTGTGGAATCCTAACTCAATATAATGGAAATTCTAATTCAGTGCTTTCTAAGGCAAAGATCGTTCAAAGGATAAATGAAGAGATACTGTCAAGTTTAGGAAAATATCTACAGAGAGAGTGGCCTTTACAGGTGATTTTTACATCTTAATATCTTTCCAGTTCAAATTTTGTGAGAGGAAGATAGCAACAAATCACATATATTCCTGGAGTGCCTGACTGGTTCAGTTAGTAAGAGTCGGTGACTCTTGATATCAGGATCAGGGTTGTGAATTCAATCCCCACGTTGGGTGTAAGGATTACTTAAAATAAAAACAAACCCAAAAAAGACATATATTCCTTTCAAATAACAAAGACCTCGACTCCAAATGCTGCTTTCCCCCTTTTAACCTTTTAGATCAAGTGTTACCTCTGTATTTTTTATAATACATTATTAGAAAGAAGGCAGAATTAGAATTTATTTTTTATGCCACTACCTGTGTTTTTTTTTTTTTAAGCAAATCTATCTTTTTTCCATAGTGCTTTCAGTTAGTATAGCCAGAAATGCTATCACTAGAATCATTGATTTTAATATGTTTGCTGTTACAAAACAACACAGTTGCAAAACCTATAAAATTTTTTAGAACAAAATACTGGTGCGGGCAGCCTGGGTGGCTCAGTGGTTTAGCGCCACCTTCAGCCCAGGGTGTGATCCTGGAGACCAGGGATGAAGTCCAAAGTCAGGCTCCCCGCATGGAGCGTGCTTCTCCCTCTGCCTATGTTGTTGCCTCTCTCTCTCTCTCTCTCTCTCTCTCTCTCTCTTATAAATAAATACAATCTTTAAAAAGGAAAAAAATACTGGTGCATGGCCATTCTATTAAACCTATGCTAAAGTGATCTTACACATGCCTAAATTAGAAAAAATGCATATGACCTTGCTATAATGATTTTTTTTTTTTGAACATGAGTTAGGTGAAAAATGTTGAAGATTGTAGATGTTTTACTTTTGACTCTAAATTTGCATTTTAGATGGATCAGTCTTACAATCCAGATGAAAACGAAGTTCGAACTCTCTTTGGTCTTCGTTTAAGTCAGAAGAGAAATAATGGTGTCATTGACAGGTCATTATTTAGCAACATTGTGACCAAGAATAAAGATGTAAGTTTGAAAATCTCTGAACTGAATGCTAGTAATTCAGTAAATTTGTTTTTAATATGTATAAGGTTATGCATTTACTAAGACTCATATTCAAAACTGGTTGATCTGCAAATGTCTAGCTCAGCTTTGAGTTATCAGATAAGTTTGAGAGCTTAAAAAGAGAAGAAATGACCATACCAGAAACTTCTGTGCGTATGTACATACATAGAGGTATTTATCTTCAATTATATATAATGGAATCATGTCTTTCATAATTCTGTTCTTTGACTTGCCTTTATTCCCTGTGCTAAGCTACAAATAGGCTTCTAGTTAAATAAATATAGAACCACACCTTCATCTGAAAGTCCACGTGGCAATCTGTGTATAGATGTATTACGATATTTTGTTTTCCATTTTCAGTGCTATGATCACCGTTTTTTTGTGGTCATATTTTTGCTCTGGTGCTGTCTGTCATCCTTTAGGAAGGACATATCCCTGGGGTGATAGCGTGATTCTTTTTCATTTACATAAGTGTATTCTGTCATTTAATATGCATAGCACTCTGGATACTGGGAGTGGGTGACTACTATCATCTGTTGTATATGTGCTGCTGAAGTGAGCACTCATCTCTGTTGTAAAGATCACAAAACTGTGACCTAAGTTACAGTTAAGAAATTTGCCCAAGGGCAGCCCGGGTGGCGCAGCGGTTTAGTGCCGCCTGCAGCCCAGGGCGTGATCCTGGAGACCCTGGATCGAGTCTCACATTGGGCTCTCTGGATGGAGCCTGCTTCTCCCTCTGCCTGTGTCTCTGCCTCTCATTCTCTCTCTGTGTCTCTATGAATAAATAAATAAAATCTTTAAAAAAAAAAAGAAAAGAAATTTGCCCAAGGTTTCATAACATGGAAACAGATGAGCTAGTATTTATTTTCTGAACTCTCTTATTTGGAACTTTAGTTTTGAAGGATTTTTTTTGCTGGTTCTAACATTGGCTCTTTTTGGCTCTTTTTTCCCCCCTAGTAGTTAAGATGTGTGACTACAGTGTTTTGTGGTCTTATCTGCTGATAACGTCTGGTATTTTTGATTAAATGCTGGGCATTTAATGTGAAAAAAACTGTACACGTATTTTTAGTGTCTGGATGGTATTTTTTTTCCCCTCTAAAAAGAACTGACTTCTACTTTTGCCAGGCGAATCAGGTGGAAGTCAGACGGTCTTTATTCTGGCAGGATTTGAATTTGGGCTTGAGTCTTTGTGAGGACTGGTCTGTTCATGGTCCACCCCTCTCCTGCTGAAAGCACCAGGTGTTTAGTGTCCCTTTTACCATTTAGCTTATTGCCTTGTAACTTGGAAAATACCTTGAGGCAAAAACCATAGATGGTCACACTCAATTCTTCCTACTTCCTTTATCTCTGGGATCTTTGTCTCTCAGTATTTGCTATTTTACTACCTTAGTGTTGAGTTTTTCTGTTCGTTCCTGGGAAAGGTTTAGTCTCTTAAGTCCTTCCTTATAACAGAAATAAAACATGAGGAGATGCAGTTGTTCCCAGATGTGACACCTGAGGATTTAAGTAGAATTGCTAAAAATAAGCTTTAAAACCTTTATTGGAAGAGTTCAGTCTGTTAATAAGTATATGGTAAAGAGGATGTGGTCTTTGTTGATTTAGTAGATACTCCTCCATTTTTATTTTTGAAAATTAATGGTGCCCTGAAATAAAGGAACACAGTAGGTAGGCGTCATGTGTAAAAATACCTTTAAATTCTATGCAGTCTGCTCCTTTGGTCAAGGCTATAAGGTACTGGGATTTTCAGGTGGAAGCATTGTTTCCAACATTACTTACCGCAAGCAGCTCACAGTAACATGAGGCGGGGGTTTTTTTGTTGTTGTTGTATTTCTTTATTAATCTGGCTAGTTAGTATTGACCTAGATTCCATGGTACCTGTGTTGACAGGTCTGCCTAACTCTTGAGGCTTTTACTTTTGTAAGTTTTCCTTGTAGGTTAATAGGTATTGTACTGATCAATAATTTAGCCCCTGAAAGGTTTTGTGCCCTGGCTGTGCTAACTTGGATGTTTTTTTTCCAAGAAATGAGATATGGTTTTAATTCATGTTTTATCTAAATTCCTCTCTACTTGTTTCATGTGTATTTTTATTTAGAAATGTAGAAACTCAAGCATAAGAGTGATAGTTTTATATTTATGTTCCTCCTCTTCTTTTAAAACAGTGTTTTGTTAACATGTCAGCCTCAACATCCTTTTAGGTTTAGAACAGTGGGAGAAGCAGGAGTGTATATTAATAAGCATTGGTGATCATGCTTGAATTACTTCCTCTCCCATTTTTCTTAAATCATGCTTTAATTTGTTTTAACTATTTGTGATATGTTTATATGACTGGATTCCCTCACTCCCATCCCCACCCCATGAAATGTCTTATACTCCTCAATCCTAACTCAGAATACCAGGGTTACATTTCAAGGCAGACCTGTAGGGAAGCTGGGTTATGTTAATCTTTCTTAGAACCAAAAGAATAAAATGTATATTTTGTGACTCAACAGATACAAATAGGAAAATATATACTACATTAATACTGTCTTGGAATAATAAACTCTTAAATTCTAACCTTGTTTTTTAATTGTTTTTAATTTTGAGATAAAAATTGCAGATTCACCTGCACTGTTAAGAATTCCCATGTACTCTTTGCCCCATTTCCCCTGGTAGTAGTTTCCTGCTTTTTATAGTACATGCTAATGATACCGATAACAGTCGAGGGACAGAAAGAAATTTCCATGACCATGAGGGTTCCTCATGAATCACACTGACTTCTGCCCTGCTTCCACCCCCTCCTTAACCTTGGGTGACCTCTAATCTTTTCCCCCTTTCATAATTTTTATTCAGAGTACATTCATGAATGGGTTTTTATGTGAACTTAAGTTTTCATTTTTCTGTTACAAAGACCCAGGAGTGTAATTGGTGGCTGCTGGGTAGTATCACAATTGCATATTTAGTTTTTTAAACTGCCAGACTATTTTCCAGAGAGCCTGTGCCATTTTACATTCTGCACCAGCAACATATGAGTGATCCAGGTCTCTGCATCCTTACTACCTTTTAGTGTTTGTTGTCTCCTTTCATTAGTTAGGTATGATTTTAGTTAGAATTTTCTAATGGCTAATGATGCGTGTTTTTTCATAATTTATTTGCCATCTGTATATCCTTTTAGTGAAATGTTTCTTCGTGTCTTTTGCCCATTTTCTAATTAGATTGCTTTTGTCACTAAGTTTTGAGAGGTCTTTACATATTTTAGATACTAGTTATTTTTTGGATACGTGGTTTACAGATATTTTCTCCCAGTTTGTAGCTTGTCTTTTTATCCTCTTAATACAGGGTCTTTTGCAAGAATAGAAGTTTTCATTTTGATGAAGTCTGATTTATCAGGTTTTCACTTACTTAGCTAATTGATCAGTTAGCTGCTGCTTATAGCCTTTGTCCACTTAGCATACCTATATTAGATCATCCTTTTTTCAGTTTATATTTGTTCTTTTTATTAAACATAGTGATATTTTTTGCTACAATTGTTTTATTCTGTTTGGACTGGTAGTTTACAAGTATTTTTGAATAGTTTCTACCTAAAACTTTCTAGACAATGCAGAAAATGATCTTAATTTTTTTTTTCCTGAATGGCCTTGGCTGTGTATGGACATCACAGTTGTTTGTGATGTCTGAAAACTATTCTGTGTTTTTTCTGATCATAAATTTTATCATGCTTCCATATATGTTTTTTTGTTCTGTGGTTAAGAAGGTATTTGTCAGTTTGGGGTAGTAGATATGGTATGTCATCACTAGTATGCCGTGTAAACAGGCTTAAGCAAGAGTCACTACAGATGGCATTAGTCTGAGTCTGTGATGCATTAAGCACTGCTGAGTTCCATGACAAGTATGTTGATTATTGATTGGGTTTTTTCAGTAAAACACAGTAGAATTTTCTATGAATTCATTTCATCCTGTCATTTGAAGGATACAACTACATTATGGGTCTGTTTAAATAAACAACACGTAAGATACTTAGAGTTACAAAAGTCTGTTGCAATTGACCATCCTCTGTTTTTTCAGTTGCCAGAGTCTGCACTCAGAGACCTCATTGTAGCCACCATTGCTGTGAAGTACACGCAGTCTAACTCTGTGTGCTATGCCAAGAATGGCCAGGTAACCAAGCACTCGGACACACTTTGGACAGACTGTCATTTTACAAAAAAATGTTGTTCATCCCTCAGGTCCTAGGCTGCTTGAAAAGGAAAATCTGCTCGGTCTTTCTCTTCTGGGTTTATCAGTATTTACTCAGTATCATGGGGCACTGTTAAAGCCAGCAGTGACAACAAACTATCTTTGGAATGACATATTAAAATTGGTCGTATTGCTTCTTGCTCAGACTGAGTTGACATATTTGGATTGGTGGGACTCTAATAGCTGCTATAAAACTAGTTTATTCGCTCCCCTCCTCCTGAGTAGTGTGGTATTTCCAGTGAAAAGAGAGTAAGAGATAGTACTGCCACCCATTATTCCATGATTTGCAGCTTGTTGGGTATTTTTATGTGTATTTTTAAGGTTACTAAGAATCAGCAGATTGCAAGTTAATGTGATCTTTTAAAATCCAGTTTACTAAGATGTAATTTATATATATTTATAAAATTCACTCTTTAAAGTATCAAGTTGTGAGCAGTTTTCCCAAATTATGTAGCTACATGAACACGGCCACAATGAAGATGTTGAACATTTCTTGCTTACATTAAGCAAGATATTTAACTTGTTTCCTAGTGCATTAAGCCATAGAATGCAGGTCTGAGCTAGCTTATCACTGGGGCCTCTCCTAACTCTGAACTAACCTGGTTCTGGTTTTGCCATAGCTTCAGCAGCAGTGGGAACCCTTCTCACAGTGTCTTGAGCACTTCTCTTGGCATCTGTTAAATTATTTGGCCCATAAGTGGGGGAGGAAAAGTGTGGATATTAGCATATGCCTTGGAAGATACTTTGAAATTCAGTATTTTAGTTGATTGTCGATTGTTAAAAGACAGCTTGTCTCTAATAATGGAAACTTGGGAGATTGTGGTTACTGGTCTCCTTTGACTCTGGTTCTAAGAAAGTCCACTAAACCTGCCTCATTACTGATATCCCAGAGTTCTATAAACTTCCACAGTATTAGTAGCTATAGTTCAGATGTCACTGAAGAGGTAAAATGTAAAAATAGCAGTTAAAAATTTCTATAAAATATAATGACTTAAAATTAATTTGTATTTTGGCCTCATTTTTTTTCCCACAAAATCGCTAAATTTGGGGGAATATACACCAAAGATCTGTTAAGAAAAATACGTTGTTGAAAAATAAGTTGTTGGAAGAGATATTCATCTAATGTTCATCTACTTCAGGTTATCGGTATTGGAGCAGGACAGCAATCTCGAATCCACTGCACACGCCTTGCAGGGGATAAGGCCAACTGTTGGTGGCTTAGACATCATCCACGAGTGCTTTCAATGAAGTTTAAAACTGGAGTGAAGAGAGCAGAAATCTCCAATGCCATTGATCAGTATGTTACTGGAACGATTGGCGAGGTAAAAGTCTTGTCATTGGGTTTGTGGGTGGAGTATATTGGTGTGCTTAGCTTACCTGTTTCTGTAAGACTTTACCTTCGTCACTGAGAGAAAATGGATTTTTCTTAAAATTTTACATTGTCTATAATTTTACATTCTTAACAATTCTTTATTGTCTTCTGTCTTTAACCTTCTTTACATTTCTTCATCCCTTTCTGACACCACAGACCTTCCTTGTCTTTTTAAATTATAACCATTGGTTTAGTTTTATATGTTGTATTTCCCCTGTTGATTTTTAAGCGTTTGATGGCAGGGACTATGTTTTCACCTATCCTGAGGTTAGCGCCAAGCGCCAAGCATGATGATGCTTGCTACATGATAGGTGTGTATGCAACATGAAATACAGTTGTCTGATAGCAGGTAACCAGTGTCTTCTCCCCACATTTTGTACCAGTGCCTTTGATAATTTTTGTTACATTTCATGTTCTCTAATAATTTTCTATTTTGAAAAAGGCATTATAAGAGCCATAAAATTACAGCTATCAAGTAGCCTCCCAAAAATAGAGAAATTAGCCCCATTTTTGGACATAGCAAGTACTTAATCCTGTATGGAAAACGAAAGAGAGAAGTCTGGTAATCAGACTCTAGATGGTCTTCTGAGGGGGTGAGTGGACCACACTACCTTGTCTTACAAGTTCAAGGACAGGAATCCATGACCTAATAAGTGTCCCTGAAGAGTGTGCCCTATAACCATAAGGTACTTAACACATAAGCCGTTCTCTTTTCTACTTTAATATTTCTATTTGCCTATTTAATATTACCTAGCAAAATCCTGTTCATAGTTCTGGAAGAAGCTTTATATGTATGTGAACAGGAGTTAAAAGTACATTGTTTTGCCAAAATACCATCCAAAATAGAAGCACGTTTTAAAAAATATGAATACCATGAATCATACCTTGATTCATCTGTTAAGACTGACTATAGACTTGAGGCTGTGTAAATATAGTTCTAGAACATCCATCATCATCTGTTTGCTTGCTTTGACACAGGAATATAAGGTAATAGATCTAATTTAGGCAGAGATTAAAAACCAAAATATATTTAAAATAAACTGATTCACAAAGTAAGTGGTATAATCTTTGTTTAGTACACTTAGAATTACTCTTCTTTAATGAAATGTTAAAACATTAAAAAAAAAAAAAAAGATTCTAGAGATGTAAACTGGAATGAGCCATTGTAATTAAATCCTGGGAGAAATGCCCAACTGCTTTCTGGCATTCTGATTTGCATCAAAAAGTACTAAAGGTCATGTCCAAAATCTTTCTCTCCTCTTTCTATCCGCCCTACTCATAGGATGAAGATTTGATAAAGTGGAAGGCATTGTTTGAGGAAGTCCCTGAATTATTAACTGAAACAGAGAAGAAGGAATGGGTGGACAAACTTAGTGAAGTTTCTATCAGCTCTGACGCCTTCTTTCCTTTCAGGGATAATGTAGACAGAGCTAAAAGGGTAAGTGTGGTATTGATGTGCATTTGCATAGAATTGATTATCATGTAAAAACTATTTTAGAATCCTGCTTTTGTTTAAGTTTTGAGTTTTATATTCAAGTTAGGGCAGTGTGATATATCAGTAATATTTATTTTACTTCTGCATTTGATGTACGAATAACTCAGATCCTATTATTTTGCTGTTTTAACTGAGTGAATCGGTCTGCATTGTGAATCATTGTTAGCTTATGCTTTCTAGAGGGGGATTTTCATTTTTGTATGTCTTGACATAAAATTGTGTTTTGAAAGTCAGTGTCTCTTCTTCCCTCAGAGTGGTGTGGCCTACATTGCTGCTCCTTCTGGTTCTGCTGCTGACAAAGTTGTGATTGAGGCTTGCGATGAACTGGGAATAATCCTTGCTCATACAAACCTTCGGCTCTTTCATCACTGATTTCATTGCATAGTATTTTATGGTTTGCTTATGTGTAGATGGAAAATTACATGTGATATTTGACAATATCTTTTTTAAAAAATAAAACATTAAGCCTTAGTTATCTTGGATTCTTTGCTTTTGGTTGTATTGAATATCTTAAAGTTATAAGCTCTCTAGCATGACAAACATTATCCACAAATATTTGAGTCTACGAAATACAGGGAACATTTCTGCCTCCTAGAGCTCAGCTCATTCCCCAAAACATTGTGTGAAACATCTAAAAATTATCAAGTAAGCCAGAGAAACTGAGCAGATCCTAGAGTTAACTAGCATAAGCATCCTGCAGTCTCACTGGTTTTCTCATGGGGATTCCATTCCTGCAGCCTTTCTTTTAGTCAGTTCTAAAAAGCTTGTCTACTTTCTAAGCAAACAGCAGATTGCAGCGTGGGACCTAGAATCATAGAGGGCATGAGTAAGTTTTCTGTTGATCCCATATATGAGTAATAAATACTAGTACATACTTTTCCTTTCATGTCAAATAAAATGTTTCACATAACATCCACAATCCACAATCTCTTCTCGTCTCCTCTGGAGGTGCATAAAATGTAATCAATGTTTGCTGTTCAAAAGTGGACCCAGCATTCCATCTACAGGCTTATTACCCAAAGTGGGACCCAGAGGGAGGCTAGTGTCTACCTGCATGAGGACAGAATGGTACCCTCATGTACCCTGCACATGTGGCCTTGACTGTTGATAGAGATGATACCGGTGGCCAATTAAAACCTTTTGTCATTTTTCATCTTAATATAGAGATCCTCTCTTTCTATTGTCTTTAATCTACCTCCTCCCAAAATCAAAGTTTCTGAAGTGGTCTTTTTTTTTTAAGGTCATCATTCTATCATAATATTGTGTAATCAATAAAATATAAAAATACTGTTGATTTCTGATGCAAGATCATAACAGGCATTGCAACTTCAGCCTGAATTTTTTGGGTAATTTGCCCTGGGGTTGGCGAACACCATGTTGTAAAGACATTTAAGCAACAGTCCACAAAGACAGGAACCATCTTGCCAACACTGCCTGCCACCTCTGTGAGCCAGCTGTGTTGGAAGTGCTCCTCCAGCTCCAGTCCTGGACAACATCTGGCTGCAACCTCTAGAGAGTCCTGAGCCAGAACTACCCAAAGGCATCATGATTCCCATGATGATCTTTGCATCTTTATCCCTAAACATTAGAATTCTTTGTCTACCTACCCAAAGATTATAAAGATTTACTCTTGGTTTTGCTGTAGACAATTTATGGTTTTTACTATTACAGTTTGTTTGAAATGTTTCAATCTTAGTATGATGTATGGGTTAAATTTCATTTCAGTTTCTTTCCATACACTTATGTAGGTGTTTCATTATCATTTGAAAAAACTCTATTGGATTGCTTATTTCGTCAGTTAACCGTTATTTGCAATGGGTCTATTTCTGGACTCTTTTCCGTTCCATAGTTATATTTGTCCTGACACAAGTGCCACACTGTCTTGAAAATTGCATCTTTGTAGTAAATTTTGAAATAAGGTAATGGGAGTCCTTCATACTTATCCTTTTTAAAACTTGTTTTGGCTATTCCAGGGCTTTGGTACTTCCATATCATCTTTAGGGCAAACTAGTCTATTTCTACGAAAGAATTTGTTGGGATGTTGATTTGGAATTGCATTAAATCCATAGATCAATTTGTGGAGACTTGACATAACCCTTCTTTACCTTTCAAGGTTGATCCTGTCTGGTTTCCACCACCTTTTGGTTGGTCTCCAATGGTTTCAAAGAGATTTTGTAATATTTTTGTCCTGTGTTCATAATTATCTGTAGGAGGGTTAGTCAAATATATGTAATCTACTCTATCCATAAGGGAATCAGGAACACGTATAAATATCATGGGAAAATTTCTAGTCACTGTTTCCACTTCTTGGTTTGTCTGTTTTTTTTTTTTTTTTTCAGTCAATTCTAGCAAAGTAGTTTTTTGCTCCTAAGAATTTGACCATTTTGTCTTAAGTTTTTAAGATTGTTGGTACATAGTATTCTGAATTTTTAAAATGCCATTTTATGGAAGTTTTGAGGTGGACACAATCAAATTAGTTAAACTCTATTTGTCATCCAAATACATCTCATGATCACTAGTTTTATCTACTATTTCCCCACTTACTGCTCAACACTGATTATTGTGAAGCACAACATAGGTATTTCTTCTACAGATATTTAAGTTACCTCTAAAAAAATTTTAAGTAGCATTTTTACTCTTTAAAATATATAATAATGCTTATCTGCTGAGAGGGCCAAGAAATAATGATACCTCAGTAGCAATGAGCACACCTAGTGCCAAATTCGTGGTTTCTAATGTCACACCAATAAAAGGATTCAGGACGCCTTAGAGAAATAGCTAACTCTAGGACTAACTAGGACAGGAAATAATACGAGATAAGACTGCTGGAGCGCCTTACAGTGCCAGAAATTAAGGAAGTACTTTAAAAACAGACACACGATGATGCGAGTATGTCAAAGGACATAGGAGCAAACCAAAAGAATTCCTAATAGCCAAAACTGGAATCACTTAAGCAGTGAAGTAATGTAGTGTTGAATTATAACCCAATCAATGATTTTATGGCTGTCCTAATGAATCATTGAATATACGAATGGAGAATAAATCTGTGCAGAATTTTAAGTAATTTATATAGATACTCCACTTTGAAGAAGATGAGCATAACTCCCTACCCCTTAAGTGCAGACTGCATAGTGACTTTTGTTGGACCTCAGCCTGGTGACGAGGGTTAAATAAGCATGTCACGTATGTAATGTGTACCTCTAAATGGAATTGTCTCTTTACCTCTGTGGTCTTTCCAAAAATCTACAACTCCAGTTCAGTCATAAGAGAAACACCCGGCAACACCCAGTTGAAGGACAGTTTACAAAATACCAGTACTGAAAACTCAAGATCTTCAAAAGCAAGGGAAGTCTGAGGAACTCAGTCTAGAAGACACTGAGACATGTCAACTAAATATAATGGCTCCAAGATGGACTGCTTGAACAGAGGAAGGTCACCAGGAAAACAAAAGTATGAATGAAATATGTTTTAGCTATTGTGAGTCACAGTTAATTTCTTAACTCTAACGAGAAACAGTATAGGGCATATGGGAACTCGACCATCTTCACAATTTTTTCTATAAATACAGGTATTAGAAAATAAAAAAGTATTTAAAAATATATGTAACCATATTTCAAGTATCACATTAAAAGTCATCCCAGTTCTACAGCACCTGTGTGACTCGGTTAAGTAACTCTCTGGCTTTTGATTTCAACTCAGATCATGATCTCAGGGTCCTAGGATCAAGCCCTGCATCAGGCTCAGTGGGGAGTCTGCTTGAGATTCTCTTTATCTCCCCCTCTCCCTGCACTCTCTCAAATAAATCTTTTTTTAAAAAGGCATAACAGGGATCCCTGGGTGGCGCAGTGGTTTAGCGCCTGCTTTTGGCCCAGGGCGCGATCCTGGAGACCGGGGATCGAATCCCACGTCGGGCTCCCGGTGCATGGAGCCTGCTTCTCCCTCTGCCTGTGTCTCTGCCTCTCTCTCTCTCTCTCACTGTGTGCCTATCATAAATAAATAAAAAAGAATTTAAAAAAGTTTAAAAAAAATAAATAAAAAGGCATAACAATTCTTAATATCAAATACCCAGTCACTTTCCACATTAGCTTCCCCCCACCCCACCCCGAGTTTGTTAGTAAGATCCAAGCCTGAGACACATTGCATTTGACTGGTGCATCTCAAGTCTCTTAGTTGTCTGATTCCTCTTTTTAAATTTTTATTTATTTTTTGCAGTGAATTATTGAAGATACCAGGGTTTTGGTTCCATAGAGTTCCCAATATCTGAATTTCGTTGTTGCATTCCTGTGATGTCATTTTATTACATTTGTGCCTCTGTTCCTTTATTTCTTTTAAACTGATAGTTGTAGTTTAATGATTTTTAAGTTTAATCTATCAACAGTGGAGAAAGATGGATTGAAACCTCCCCCTGTGAAGATGAGTTTACTGGTTTCTCCCTGCAGATTTATAAATGTGCTTCATGTATATTTGAAGCTAAAAAAGTGCTTGCATGCATTAAGTTACTATTTTTTATAGTGATTTTATTATGTACTAACTCCAATACTACTAAAAATTTTTTCTTAGATAAAATATATAGAAAGTTATTTTATATAATATAAACATAGCGAGACTAGCTCTTTTTTGGTTTATATATGTCTATTACTTCTTTCATTCTTTGGTGCTCTTATGCCTTAAGTGCAGATATATCTGAAATCTGTTTTTGTTTTAATTTTTTTTTATTTTATTATTTATGATAGTCACAGAGAGAGAGAGAGAGAGAGAGGCAGAGACACAGGCAGAGGGAGAAGCAGGCTCCATGCACCGGGAGCCCGATGTGGGATTCGATCCCGGGTCTCCAGGATCGCGCCCTGGGCCAAAGGCAGGCGCTAAACCGCTGCGCCACCCAGGGATCCCCTGTTTTTGTTTTAAATGCAGTTTGCCAGCCTTTACCTTTGCGTTCAGCTCATTTATATTCATTTCAATGATTGATATTTTTGGACCCTGCTTATATCATCCTATAAAGCTTGAACCACTTTTTATTTCCGCTGTACTATTGCTTTAAATTTATAACTGTATTTCTCCCATAATAAGAACTTCCACCTGCTTAATGAACATTTCCCCGTTTCCACCCCACAAAACTCCCATAAGATTGTTCCTAGACTTTCAGTTCTGGGTTAGAGAGAGACATTTTCTCTTAGTTTTTTGTTGTTGTTGTTGTTGTCGTTGTTGTTTCTTAAGACAAACTTTCCAAAGTTTCTGTTAACCTTTACCTCACATATCTCTTGCCATCTCTCCTGAGTTTATCTCTCAGGTAGAAACTGTATGTAATGTGGTCTACTAGGCACAAATCCATTTTAAAAAATAAATTCTAATGAATCATAGCTATGGAAAGTGCATAAAACACCTACCGTTTGGGGCACTTGCATGGCTCAGTTGGTTAGACAGCTGTCTTTGGCTCAGGTCATGATCCCAGAGTCCTGGGATTGAGCCCCACATCAGGCTCCCTGCTCAGTGAGGAGTCTACTTCCCTCTGACCCTACCCCTCTTGTGCTTTCTCCCTCATTCCCTCTCTCTCAAAGAAATAAAATCTTAAAAAAAGAAAAAACACCTACAGTTTAAAGAATAATTTATAAACAAACACCTAGGTCACCACTAACCAGGTCAAGAAAATAATTTTCCCATACCCACTGGTATGCGTGTTCTGGATTTTTTTCCCATTTTTTCCCTCCAGAATACTACCTTGTGCTTTTTATGATAATCACATGTTTTGCCTCTCACCAGTTGTGTGATCTTGGGCATGTTGTTTGACCTCTTGCAGTTTGTTTCCTCACCTATAAAATAGGAATGGATTTGCTCTTGGAGAGGGTGAGTAGCTCTCAGTTGAAAGCACTTCTGGTTAAAACCACACAAAACTAGTTTGTCAGATTCAAGACCCAACTCTGCTACTTAGGAGCTGTGTGATGTTAGGCAGTTCTACTCAGCCTTTCCCTCACTTTTCTGTTTGTAAAATGATAACAGTACCCACCCTGTAGGGTTATTATGAGAAGTAGATGAGACAAAGTATGTAAGAACACTTAGAACACCACCTGGAACATAAAAAATAACCATTTGTGAAAAATGCTAGGGTCCCCTGGGTGGGACAATTAGGTAGGTGTCTAACTCTTGATTTCAGCTCGGGCTGTGATCTCATGGTTGGTTGTAAGATAGACTCCTGTATCAGTCTCTACACTCAGCACAGAGTCGGCTTGAGATTCTCTCCTTCTCCCTGCCCCTTCTGCTTGTACTCTCTCTATCAAATTAAATAAATAATAAATAAATAAATAAATAAATAAATAAATAAATAAATAAATCTTTTTAAAATGATAGTTATTATTCATAATGCTTTTGTGTATATGGAAGCATAAGGAAGGTAGTGGAGGATGATATTAGTGCATGGAAATTGCTTTAAAAATAGTGTATATTGGGATCCCTGGGTGGCGCAGCGGTTTAGCACCTGCCTTTGGCCCAGGGCGCAATCCTGGAGACCCGGGATTGAATCCCACGTCGGGCTCCCGATGCATGGAGCCTGCTTCTCCCTCTGCCTATGTCTCTGCCTCTCTCTCTGTGTGTGACTATCATAAATAAATAAAAATTAAAAAAAAATCACTAAAAAAATAGTGTATATTTGTAGAAGATGTTTTTCAGTTTCTGAATAGGTAGCCAAAAGATTTCTGAGCTTTTTAAACCTTCCATCTACTCTGTTTCCCCACACCTCACATCTTATCAATAAATAAAAGTATATTGCAGAAACTTTCTATAAATAAAGTGGCATTGTCTTCTCTTTTTTTATTGAAATAAGATTCACATAACATAAAATTGACCATTTTAACTATTTCCTAATGTACAAGTCAGTGATTTTAAGTGCTATATATTCACAAAGCTGTATCACCATCACCACTGCTTAGTTCTATAACATTTTCATCACTCCAAAATGAAGCCCATCCCCATTAGGAGTTATTTTCTATTCCTTCCCCCTGTCCCATTAATCTACTTTCTCTATTGGTTTGCCTATTCTGGACACTTCATATAAATGGACTCTTATGTGGCCTTGTGTGCCCGACTTCTCTCATTTAACATAGTGTTTTCAAGGTTCATGTTGTAGCATGTTTCAGAACTTCATTCCTTTTAACAAATAGTATTCCATTGTATGGATATATCCCATATTGTTTATCTCGTCATAAGTTAATACACATTTGGATTGTTTCCACCTTTTAGACTATGAATAGTGGTGTGATGAACACATGTGTACAAGTTTGTTTTTTTAAATATATATTTTATTTATTCACGAGAGACACAAAGAGAGGCAGGCAGAGACAGGGACAAAGGGAGAAGCAGGCTCCATGCAGGGAGCCCAATATGGGACTAGATCCAGAAACTCCGGGATCACAGCCTAAGGTAAAAACAGACGCTCCACCGCTGAGCCACACAGGCATCCCAAGTTTTTATGTGAACATATGTTTTCAGTTCTCCAGGGTATATACCTTGGAGTGGAGTTGCTCAATCCTATGGGAATTCTGGGGTTAACTTTTTGGAGAACCACCAAACTGTTTTCCACAGCAGCTGGGCCATTTTACTGCTCCACTAGCAATGTATGAGGGTTTCCATTTCTCCACCAAGGCAGCATGTCTTTGAGTCAAATATAGCTTTTCAGCACTTGGCTCAGCATCTTACAACTAATGCTAAATTACACAGATCAGTAGATTTCATTGTAAAGTCCTGTCCAGTGGTTTGCTGGCAGAGGCAATGTTTCCCTCTGGAACAAAATGGTAGTTTCCAAAGTATCTTAATGCAAAGATAGAAAAGAAAAGACCAAGGGAGAATCTTTAGCCTTCGTTATATTTTATATAAGAGGAGTCTGTCGTGGTGGGCAGTGTGCAGGACATGGGATTCCGGCCCCCGTGAGTACAGGTTGCCAACAATCACCTGCTGGCTGCCTCCCACAGCCTCCAAGCTGTGCTAATTGTGGGTCGTTGGGGCTCCACACAGGAGCTATTTCAGAGATAAATTTGGCTAATATTGTTGAAACCCACATGTCTCTAAAGAGTAAGTAAAAAGGAATTCAAGGAAATGTAGAACATGCTTTAATATCATACCTATTCTACTAAGAAATGTTAAAAAAGGAATTTCCGTTTTTGGCTTTCAGCGGAAGCACCATTTCTCTGCTCTTTTATTGTACTATTTTCTTTCCTTCCTTTTTAATATATAGATTTTTGTTTGGAATTCAAATTAATCTTTTATTTTAATGAAGATATGGAGTGAGACAATGTAGCAATGACAACAGCTCTTATTTCAAATATGAACACCACATACTCTTTAAAAGAGTTTTCTTAGAAAAATCCACGGCAGTGCAAGGTCATCTTTGCACGGCTTCTGCTTTATCAGCCTTTATGGTTATCTTTAAATGTTCCCAAATATGAGAAATCCCAGGAGTGGTCTTCTTATTTTTTTTTTTTTAATGGTTGAAATGAATCTCCTGAAAATGGGATTTTTTAATTGTAGCCTACCAGTTTCCCTACCACAGTAATGGGAATTTACTGAATAGGAAGCAATTTCAGTATTTAAATGCGCTGACGTGATGTTCCTTAATCACTTTAATGAGTTTCATGCAACTAGAAATGGAATAGAATTTTCAATGGAAATATAATTAAGTAGAAAAGTCATTTCCTATACTTGTAATTTCCACGTGATCATTTCTTTATTCACTACCTTGGAAAGTGTGCCCCACAGATTTACAGTGATATTATTATACATATTAATTTGCATCATTCACTTAGGTCATTAGAGCTGAAAACAATATAAATACACAATAAATTGTTACAAATCAAATGCAGCAAGGCAAAGTAAAGCTTCAAATCTACAAATTTTCTTTTTAAAATCTGATTTTACCTGATTTTTTTCTTGACTTGGCAATTTCTTGCCTGAAAACAGATTGGTCATTTAATTATGCCTTTTCAATCTGGCCTGTTTAAGAATTCTCAGGGGAAGAAGTATCACGAGTCAGTAAAAACTGTGAAAGAACTTTGGAAATCCTCTTAGTTCCCATGTTTGAATAATTTTGCTGAGAAATAGTTAAAAAGAAAATTTTACCATTCTTGCATTATGATGCCAAAACATAAAATGTGCTTAATTTGTGCTTATTATTGAAATACAGTTACTGATTCACTATTGAAAGTTTAATTATTTTAAGATTAATATATTTCTTTTGAGACTCTAGCAGACATTCTGGAAAAAGTGGTATTTTTAAATCTTAAATGTAGAGCTTGTGTCTTTTCCATTTCAGAGTATAAATTGTCAAAAGGGATTGCTATTCATTTGATTAATATAGTCCAAGCGGATTTACTTAAACTCACATTTGGGAAAGATAGTTCTAGGTTTGCAGATAGGCAAGTGGTGCAAAACACATTCTCAACTGATAGCTGCTTTTTATGTTTTAAGATACAAAACTTTTAAGCTTTTAAGCAAGATGGAGTCGAGGTATAGACCTTCACCCGCATGGTACCCGGGGCCCCCTCTTCATATATGAAGACAGAGGGACCAGCCTGCTTTCCCTCAGGCCTGCATCTTAAGTGGTGTGTAGATTTATATTGAAGCACATTTTCTCTTGAGTGACCAATGATGACACTTTATGTGAGACAGTCATGTAACAGCGCCACAATCTCTTCCTATATCTTTTTTTTTTTTTTTTTTTTTTTAACATAGAGCTGCTGCTACCTTGGTCATTACTGCCCTAATAAAACAATGATTAAGAATATTAAACAGAAATCTAGGGTTTGGGTCTGTGTCTTGCTAAGGGAAACTAATCTGAGTTGCATTCTTTATAGAATTAGACTGCAAAACCTCATCCCAGTGAGATATTAAATGTCAGGGCATTTTATAAACTAAATCAATTCAAATGTGAGATTTTTTTTTTATAACAAATGAACCCTGAGGAAATCTTTCTATATTTAGTCTTAATATTCACTGACATTTTTTTTTTAAGATTTTGTTTATTTATTCATGAGAGACACAGGGACATAGGCAGAGGGAGAAGCAGGGTCCCCATGGGAGCTCAACAAGGGACTTGATCCCAGGACTTTGGGATCACACCCTGAGCTGAAGGCAGATGGTCAACCACTGAGCCAGCCAGGCATCCCTCATTGACAGATACTTAGGAAATATTTTCTTTGATTACACAACAGTGAATAAGAAATATTTTCCACATCTTGTATAGCATGAATTACTAATATTTGCTAACTAAAAATTAACTATTTCCAGTGACAATATTTACTATTCTAGATGCCAGATTTAATCTCAAAGTTTTGTTGTTTCCCCAAAGTTAAATCGAAAAGGAGATATCCTTTGTCGATCAGGAGTTTGCAAACTCTATTCTGCTGGGGCACCCAGAAAGTGTCAGCTGGCAGGAATCAAGATGAGTGGGGTTGGGGTTCTTGTACCACACCACTTCCCCACAAGGAAAATCCTCTAGGATGTACTATTCAAGTAGCTTAACATCTCTGTCCTCTTTTTATCTTCCTTGTAGGTAGCCTCTTTGAATAGGTGTTTATTCAATGAAGGGAAAAAAGGAGAGGGAGGGAGGGAAGAATGATGTTTGGAAAAGAACAGGGAAAGAAAGGTTCTTTCAATCCCACTTCTGAAGAGCTGGCTAGCAAGTTCAACAAATATTTGAGTCCACTAAAATCGAGGAAAGCAGGAATAGGAAACCAGTTCCATGACTGAAAAGATGAAGTGACAAGAATGGATCCATTTTTGTATGAGAGACTTGGAGAATTTTGTACTTAAATCTCCAAGAAGGAGAGAGCTGTACAAGATCATACGTTTTCAAATGCCTGCTGAACTGAAAAGAAACCTTCATGGGGATTCTTCTTTTCCCCCAAATTTCTTTATGCAAAAAAAGAAGCCACGACGTTCAAGTTGTGGAATGTAAATCTTTTATTAAACAGTTGTCTTTCCACAGTAGTAAAGCTTTGGCACATACAGTATAAAAAATAATCACCAACCATAATTATACCAAATTCCTCTTATCACCTGCATACTAAATGTCTTCAATACAATTTTTTCCATATAAAAATACTGGGAAAAATTGATAAATAACAGATAAGAGAAAGATATTTCTAGATCATTACTAGAATCTTTTGGAAAAGGTGGACACTGTGGATATTTTAAATATCACAGTAACAAGGATATGCCATTCTTACAATATTGCAGGCCAGTTAAGTGGAAGCAGAAGTGTTTGGGTAACTTTCCTACTTTAAATTCTGAGAAAATCATTTCAATACATTTTATATGTTGGTTGGTGCCTGTGCTTCCCTATCAATCCCAAACCAAATCACAAGTGAGAATCATTTCATTTAAAATACTGAGCGGTACTGAATACTTCGGAGCAAAACAGGAATGTACTGCCCTCATTTATGAGAAAAGTCTCAAAACACTCCCAGGGTGATGCTTGGAGAAGCTGTGAGTTGAGCTGAAGCTGGAGAAGTTACTCCAGAGCAAAGGGCTTAAGAAAGAAACACTCTAAGATGGGGTCTGCTAACATCACTCCAGTTTGGATGGACCTTGGCGGAGATCCATGCTTGTTTCTCTGGGTTGAAAATATTACTCCCGGGAATCTTCTCTGTCAGCCTGTACATCTAAAGGCATGAAGCACTCAATTGGGCAGTTGACATTCTGTTAAAACAGAAAAAGGGGGAAAAAAAAAAACCAGCATTGTTAAAATAGAAGCAAAATTTACGAAAAAATCCCATAAAGTGTACAGAACAAAAGCGGGGAGGTTTTTATGACAACTATTTACAGAGAGGAGAGTATCTCTAGCTTCAAGAACTTAGCAATGAACTTATTAGGCAAGAGGAGATATTCAATCAAGAGTTTCATACATTTGAACCTTCATTATGTCACAGGGTACAGTCTCCTCCTCAAGGCATTTAAAATACTTTTTTTTTTAGAAAAAAAGAATATTGGGTTCATTCAGAAGAGAGCTGCCTACAGAAAGAGACTCCCTACTAGGTATCTAACCGCGTTTAGGGTAGAAACACTCAGGGTGCAGGTGCACATACAGTGTTTGTTCTCTGATGGTATCTTTGCGAGTACTGATTGTAGTGGCCGCTGGAGCCTTCGTGACCGGGTTCGGCCCCCGGTCTGCGGCAGTTGTCACAGCGCCAGCCCTGAGGGAACACAGGCATGAAGTCAGATGAGGTTTACAGTAACCTGGGAACATCAGTTAGGGCTTGTGTTAACCAAGAGTTTCAGGTCTTACCCACCTGGCAAAGTATGAGCAGTTGACCACTAGGGAAGCTCTGAGGATGATTTTATGCATTTATAACTTATAGAATACGTTTTGGCGTATTATTCATATCTTATAATTGCCCCTGTCCACTTATGCTTTTCCCGCAATGTCCTCCTTTCTCTTCCTATTCAAACCCCACCCACCGGCTAAGTCTCGTTCCAGTCCCCATGTCCTAAGAAGCTTTCTGTACTAGAAGTCACAGAGAAGTTTTCTGAGAATCCTAGAGCTTTTTTAAATGGGAGTTGAGATCACAGGGCCAAACACCCTCATTTTATAGGAAACTCAGACCCGAAGAGTGAGTGGGAGAGCCACACTGAACTGCTGGTGGATTTGGGACTGTCCCACAGCTGAGCAACTCCTGGCCATGCTCCTTCTGTCGTCACTTCCTTCTTAAACTCCCATCGCTAGACATGGGATGAAAGACGGGACCAGGACCCAGCTGGACCACTAAGACTTCTCTCTGAGATTTTTGTTCAAAGTGCGAGGAAACATGTTCTCTTTCACTGTTGCTCCGAGGCCTATAGGGGATAAACATGGGGCTGACAGATTCACCTTTCTATCAGCAGAAGCCTTTGGAAAACAAAGCCAATACAAAGGAAGAAAGCACATGAGAGAGTGAGAGACTCAAGGCCACTGCTGGGGCAGCCCTGCAGCAGGCAGATCCTGGACTCTTCAGTCATGTGAGTCTTTTTTTAAAAGCCTAAACTAACCTGAATCCAGCTTTCCTCTTACAACCAAAAGAACCTTAAATAATACAATCACTTTCTGTCTTACACTGTCACTTAAATATTTCAGACATCTTTCTCATTTAAAAGCATATTCCTCACGATACCTAATATGATACAGGTAAAAACCTACTTCTAGAATCACTGAATCTTGCTTTCACATAAAAATGTAACAGTTTCCACTGCTGTCTTAAGTGTCTCATTTGGTACTTTCTTAGAACAGGTGTCACAAATGAAAGGTTTCATGTGCATAAATAATGAGGAGATGCTAAAGTGAGACCATAGCCTACAAAGTCACTTCTCATCACACATTTCTATACCAGTCGCTTACCACAAGTGTCCACCATCACACTCTTTTGTAAGTGTTAATGAGAGACAGAGAGCACCTCCATAGCTTCTCTCTATCAGAATAGGGGGCCTCTCCCTCCCCACCTAACCACTAGAGGTGGAACGAGATCAGAGTAGTTTCCTCAGGCTGTCCCAGTCCTCAGGTGAGGGCAGACCCAGACCCTTGAAGACCCTTCCCTGCTGCAAGATTACTTTTCCTAAAAATCATTTTCCATCATACTCCCTCCCTTTCTTTTTGGACACTTACAACTGGCTAATGCCAAAGGCATCAACCAGTGAATCCTACCCTGGGGTAAGGAGCATGGTCTTCATGTATCAGAATGTGAGGAGCTATCGGAGGGGACGTTTTCACTGAAAACAAAAGGCATGTTATGTTCCATTCTTTTGAGTTACAAGAGTCATTTAATTTTGAAATTTCAAATAACATTAGAGGAAAGCACAGCATTTTTTTTTTATTATAGTGAAGGAGGGCACAGATTAGAAATGGTTGAGAACTTCTGGCTTAAACTGTAGGCTTCCAGGCCTTTCATAAGTGGCCCACACTTCTTCCCATCTGATTTGTTACCACAAGCACTGAGCAGAGGGCTGGCTCACTAGAACCTACATATGCCCACTCCTTCCCATCCCAGGTGGTATGCGTAACTCTGGTCTTAGCCTATTTTAAACATCCTAAACCCCAGCCAGTGTATGTTCCTCTGTTCCATGAAATTTTCTTGCTGATTCCAGCCTACCTGAAAACTCTTTGTCAGACCCACTAAGAAACTCACTTAATTAAGCTTGACTTCCAATGTATGCTAATTTAATGTCTCCAGTTGTATCATTAACAGCCAGGACCATTTCTCAATCCCTCTGTCTGTCCCATATTCCTCAAGCACAGTGCTAGACCTGTAGCAGGAACCTATTACTGGATTGACAGAAGGTATAAGGAAGTGGTATTTTCTTAGATCCAGGATGCTATTCAAAATATTTAACAACGCCACGGGGACACCTTATCCATCATCATGGATCTAGAGGTCCAATGCCACCCAGCATTTAACACTTCAGTTGCTGAAAAATAGAGGCAGCCTCAGAATAGTAGATGTGAAAGTGGCTGAGACGTCCAAGGAGATGGAGAACTGGGAAGGGGTATAGAGTAGCCTCATGTTGGCAGCTACATGCCCACAGGAAATGAAGCATTTCAACTTTCCTAAGGGACACCACCACACCTTTGTGTACAGCATACACCCAGGAAGCTGACCCCTTAATCACCAGTGCGGAGCCTCCCCTTTATAGTATCTAAATTGTGCAGGGAGGCTGGCCTTACCCGCTGGCCTCCAAAGCATGTGCAGGAGCAAATAGCACCGAGATATTCCTTCTGCCACTGTTCTCCCACATGGTATGTCTTCCCATCGTCGTAACATGTTGCCTCATCTACATGGAGACACAAATCAGAAGCTCACGTAAGGCTGAGAATACAGACTTCACCTTTATATAGGGGTGGGTTCTGTTTCTCTCCAAAATATGTATCACCACAGCCAAAATCCCACATGTTTATGGGATACATTGGTAACAGAGGTACTGCTGGACAGATCTCAGGGCAGCACTCCCAAAAACTAAATCTGATCAACTGGAAAAGGTTCATATTTTAAAAGTTGAATCTAAAGATCCATAAAGCTTTCTTGCAATATTTCACTGCAGATTATGGTCAAAACACTCAGGTCGGGAAAATGCTACTGTGTCCTGTAATAACATTAAATCACGGCTCATTTTTGAAGCTTGTCTCCACTTTCCCAAATCAAAAGATTAACAAACCCAGTGTCCACTCCTCAAGGAGACCTAAAGTCTCCAATCATTTCTGTGAATGAGAGTTACAGCTCCGTAATAAAAGGGGGAGTGCTTAATAAGGCACTAAAAATGATCTGTGGCAATGCACGTACGAGGATCACACTTGAATTCTCCTTTTCCATTTCCAAGACATGTGCAGCTCATCATCTGGCCATTCTCCCCCTGACGATCCCACTTCTCGCCAATCTTGTAGTTCACACCGTTATCATGGCACCATTCTGTGGGGTGGGGAAAAGCAGAGGCAAAGAGTGATTGGTGTGTTCTGACTCAACAAGACCGCATGCTGGAACATGTCACGGGATTTTTAAAAGGCAGGTACCTGGAAGGAGTGGCAAGAAAAGTTGAGGGTCACGATCTCCATGACAGACCACTTTTTTGGTTCGCTTTAAAAATATTATCTTTACCATTTAACATTCTCTAGGATATTTTAAGATGCAATTCATTCCACCACAATCATGTCCCGAGAATTGTCAATTGTCAGTGACCTTCATTTGCATTCTCACTCTTAAGGATTAAGACTATTGAAAACCAAAGTAGGATTTAAATAGTCTTTTGGGAATGGATCATAAATGAAAAGTCACTTTTCGGATTTGCAGAGAACCTGGATACAAAGTAGTTCCATTAACCAAGAAACAAAGCTCAGCTGGTTTCTACATGCCACAATCTGTTTCTTGTAAATGGAAAGAGTGAAAGAATTAACCTGGGTACCCAAAACAAAACAAAAACAAAATTATAAATCACTGGTTATTAGGTAAGATAGGTTCTGAGGAATATCTAAAACTCACAGTTACATATTTTTAACTGCTATCTATCCATAAAGGATGACTTTTAATCTCCAAGGTTTTAACTGAAACAAAATGCACTTCAGAAGTTTGTAGAAGTCAGCCATCCCTTAAACTTTTTTCATTCCTAAACTTGAAAAATTATTCGACAATTATGAAATCTAAGCAAAGAATATATAAGTTGAGCCCAAGAATCACAGAAATCACTTTCTCTGTTCCCACAATTGTGCCTAAGTACTTACCTAGGTAATAAATACACAAACTTAAAATAGTTCAGTTTCAGAAATGAAAAACCACCCAACTGATGCCAAATGTTAAAACTTCCAACTCCTAAATGGCATAGGACACACCTGCTCAATATTTCCATGTTCAGATGGTTGAACACAGTAGTCTGCATTGAAAAAATTACTCACCTTCATATTTTAGTCTGAACTAAACCATTTCATACTTTAGTGTGAAATCTTTAAAAAATCTATTATGTTGGATTTCTCTAAATATAATTTCTGGATATGTCTTTTTTATAAGCTATAATGGTTAATGCCTATAAAAATAAAGCAACTGTTAATAATAATCACATCCCCAGGGCAGCCTCGGTGGCCCAGTGGTTCAGTGCCGCCTTCAGCCCAGGGCATGATCCTGGAGACCCGGGATCGAGTCCCACGTCAGGCTCCCTGCATGGAGCCTGCTTCTCTCTCTGCCTGTGTCTCTGCCAGTCTCTCTCTGTGCCTCTCACGAATAAATGAATAAATAAAATCTTAAAATAATAATAATAATCACACCCCCTAAAAACAAAGCATAAATGAAAGTTTTATAAATTCTAATGTTAAATCTCAAAGCAGAGTAAGTTACCCCCTGGATCATTTTAACTGAAAATACAATTTAAAATATTAAAATCTTTTTATAGTTTGAAAATCAAATATTGATTTGATTCTCAATTATCTACAGATGATTATCAGTACTCTCTATCTGGCAAGATTCAAGCTATCTGATGTGCTTATGTGTATGTGTGATATGAGTGTGTGTATATATGAAAGTATGTGTACAATGATATGTGTATGTTTGGTTTGTTTTGAAAGAGAGTGTGAGTATAAATTCTCACCTCTGAGCTCATTCAACATTAAAGATTAAAAGAGATTTGGAATTCTTTTGTCTCTGATACTCTTCATTAGACTTGGCTCCAGAGAGTTTGACTTTATCATCTTAACAGAAAATTTTTAAAAATCCTATTACCATCACAAATTTATTTTTAATTAATAGTTGTACTGACACAGAACCCCTGAAGTGAAGCAATATTCAACAAGTAAAATTTCCCATCATTTTTCATGATGCAAAATGTTACTTTGAGTTAAGCAATCTCCCCTCGTCTGCTTCATGTTTGGAAGAGCCCGTATCTGCCAAACATGCTTCCTCGGCACCTTGTGCAAATGCATGGAACTAGAGGGGATGGACAAAGCAAGCTACTCACTAGATGAGTCACATCTGAAATGACCACTGCCAAAGCCTAAGCACTGGCACGAGAGCTTAAAGCCAGATTCAGACAACCGCTCCCACTCCTCTCCAATGGCATAATGGGAAACCGTGTAGGGGTCGAAGCACGAGTCATCTGTAGGCTGGTTTAGGCCTTGGTCCACTACATGAAGAAAAGGAAGAAAAAGAAAAAAAAAAAAGACATCTTATTGGTGGTTTTGGACCAGAAGAAGAAAACGGAATTGTTATTCTAACGATTTAGTCTAAAACAGAAATCCCAGCAGCATTAAGATTCACCAATGCATTAGTTGCTTAATAAACAATGCTTAGATGTTGCCCACGGACACCTGCCACAAACACCTCAAAAGGAGCCCATCTTATATTTTTTGCCACCAATATTAAAAAAAGGTAATCATTTCTGGTAAAACTAGTCCATAGCACATGGAACATATCTTAAGGCATTTTAAGCTAGTTAAGAACTCGAGGAGGCAAAGACTGGAATGTCGCGTCATCAGTACCTGACCGACCCTAAGCTAGTTATTTCTCATTTCTCTGCCTTCCTTCCCTCATCTGTAACATGGGATTAATAATAAAAATATATCTACCTGCTCAGGATCTTGTAAAGATTACAGGATATCATGAATTCAAAGCACTGGTCCATTGCCAACACACACACAAAAGCATCCTTTGCTTTTAATGCAAAAGTCTTGGCCATTTTTATACACCATGAAAATGGCAATATTCACTTTTATTACTGCATTTTTTGCACCATAGTGCAAAGATCCTAGATTTTGTACATCAGTATGATAGTAGTAGGACAGCTTTACTTTGGCAATAAAATCAATTGCTCCAAGTATGAGAAAGCAAGGAATACGAATGACTAAGAATAAATAATGGAGTTTCTTCATGTTGCCTAAGATACTGGTCTTTATGTTTTGAGAAAGCTTAAAGTAATCTGTGTAAACAAAGCATACTTCCAATGATTCTCTAAAAATTACATAAACTAACTTCTGTGACTTTGAATCCCACCGTGTATGTTTCTTTTTACGGTGCAAAAATCAAAAACTCCAAAGCAATAGATATTTGAAATGTGTAACAGTGAAAAAGGCGTCGCCCTGGAAGAAAATAAGAGTGGGAAAAACTAACGTCTGACATGTCTGAAAGCCAGGAGCACCTGGCTAGAATGCAAAATACGGCTGCTGGGGATACGGGTTTGGAAAGGAAAATGAAAGGAACCTAAAGTGTTACGAGGGGTTTCAGGAACCCTCCTAAAAATAGCCACCAGTTAAAATTCCACCTGACTTAAGTTATGGAGATGGAACCTATTAAAGAAAACGATGTGGAAAAAGCACAAATGTCTTTGAAAATTCCTTTCATGTGGCTTTCTACTAGTAAAACCACGCAAAGCAGAAGGCATGCATGACCATGGATACATAACCCAACAAGCACAAAATGATCCCCCACCAAAATGTCAACTGCTTAAATTCACATGTATTTATGCAGGTGAAATAGCACCATCATCTGCAACCCTGGATTCAGTAACTGGCCCTAGGATTAGAGCCCATCACTTGACGGAGACAGAATTTAGCACTCCCTGCTGCTGAGGAATAGAGAGAACCCTCTGGTGGGAAAAATGAAGACTCATGGTTTTGATGATTCCCTATCTCATGTTTCTTGGTGACTCTTCAGCTGATGCAGGTTGAAAAGCCAGGTGCTACAACGACTGGTTTAAAAGGACTTTGCAGGTGCTACAAAGAGGAGTCAGCGATCATTTAACCTCTATTTCGGCTCTGGGCTTATATAATCAGAAAAAGAAATTGAAGTAACATTGGAAGAAGGGTAGCTCTTTGAACAGAAAGGGGCTATGTTAGTAGCATTTGATAGCAGGAATAAAAACCAGCAGTTACTAGTGTCTGCAGATCGAGAATTTCCTTTACAGGTAATCGGTTTCTGTACTCAGCAATCACTCAGGAGGACAGCAACACGGTGAGGAGCAGAGGGTCTGGCAAAAGCCATTGGGAGACTTGTGCCCTGTATCAACCTCAAGACACTCGCTAGCAGGGCATCAGAGTGTTGGCCTGAGCCAGGTTTGAGGTCCCTTCCAGGTCTATCCTCATGTCACTCTGTGAGGCTCTATCTATTGAGATAAATAAAGATTTTACAACGAAACTAGCATACTATGAGGGAAAAGAAAATCACCGAATTTCAAGTTGCTCCTTTACTTCACGGCACCACGTGCCAAAGTTAAATGACAAGAGCCACAAAGGAACAGTCGAGAGAAGAAGCGTCCCTGGGGTAGTCCAGAGGGGAGCCCGCGCCTGAGGAACCAGGCATTCACATACCAGAGTTGCCCACGGTAACAACCTCCTCCCGAACCTTGTGCCTCTTCTGGTCTTTCAGTGCCTCGACTATGATGTTGTAGGTGGCCCCTCTGGTAAGGCCTGTCAGGGTGGCACTAGCAGAAGTGCCAGGAACTCGGAACTGCAATCATTGGCACATCCAAAGTGAGGGAGAAAGTGTTATCGTGAGGAATTGACACGACTCACCCTATTCTCTTATCAACAGCCTGTACTGTGCTCATAAAACGAAGGGAGACAAAGAAGGAGGGTGTGAAGGTCCCAAACCAGCCATGGGGAGAAATGGAACTTGGCTGGGGGGCCATCTTCTCAATCTGCCAAAAATCTCCCGTCCATCACCTGGAGCCCTCAGTAATCCAACAGAGGGCTGCCTGTTCGTCCTGCCCTGCCTGTAGGTCTGCGCCAGCCCACTGGGGTCCCCCGGCCATGCCCTTGGCACATGACACGGGGACATGGTGCTGTGGGGGAGATACATTCATCATCTGCACGGTGGCATGTGACCCTCACATGGGGGCCCTTAGAGCATTTGGGCAAATCCTCAAACTCATGTTTCTGAGCCCATAGATGTTTCACAGTGCAGTCAGTTTTTAAAGTTCTGCCACTTTCCAAAAACAAGAACGCACTAAAAATTGATACCAGCAGGCCAAACCAAAAAGTGCTTTTAGAGAATCAGTCACTTCTAACAGCTGATGTGCACAGCTTCACTTAAGTTCTTTTTCCTCGGACGTATTGTAGATAATGGGATTCTTCAAGGACGAGCCATAAGGATGGCATTTTATTTTTTTAATTTATTTTTAAAGATGTCATTTTCAAGCAATCTCTACACCCAGCGTGAAGCTCTGAACTCACGACCCTGAGATCAAGAGTCACGTGCTCTCCCAACTGAGCCAGCCAGGCGCCCCGAGGATGGTGTTGTAGCCCTTCCTGGGCAAACGTAACTTCAGGCCGAATATTTATCTCCCTTTCCTCAGATCATTTCTTTGTCCATACTACTAAGGAGCCTCAAATGTGCGAGAATAATAGAAATGGTTTTATTTTCTCTACTAAACAAAAGCTGATGCTATTCTTTGGTACAGTACATCCCCCAAAGTACAGCCATACTGAGATTAAAAAAAAGAAATATCAGGGCTTAGGCATGCTACCTTTCTAAGAGGCCCTAAAAATGTAGCCACCTTATGTTAGAGCTCTGGTCACTTCCGTTACCTAGCTCACTTATTTCTAGGCTGCCCAGAAGTAGAGAGAAAATCAATTACCTGTAAAGGTTCTTCATCAATGCCAACTGGATGACATGAAATGATATACTCAGAGCTTTCTTGGAATGGAGTCCAAGAGATGGTTGTCTGAGAGAGAGCTTCTTGTCCTGTAGAGGCATTTGGATTGAGTCCCATAACGTGAGGGTAGAGGTGATGGTCTACGTCTCCCCTGGGGACATGACCAACTTGGATCTCCTCATTTACATTCGGCGGATATGGTCTTGGCCTATGCCTTACAGGGGTGGCCGTTGTGGGCGGTGTGGTGCGCCTAAAACCATGCTCCTCAAAGATCATTTGTTGCCCAACACTGGGCTGCTGACCCGAAGTGCCAGGAAGCTGAATACCGTTTCCAGTGTCATACCCAGGGTTGGTGATGAAAGGGGTCTTTTGAACTGTGGAGGGAACATCCAAGATCTCTGGTCCGTGAAGATTGGGGTGTGGAAGGGTTACCAGTTGGGGAAGCTCATCTAGCCAAGAGAGGTTAGAGCCAAAAAAGCAAAGCGTGTTAAGCTCCCAAAAGTAGCAGCAGTAGTCATTACCAATTCAGGCAACAATGACTGTTTATCAATCTGATCAAAGCCCCGAGAACATTAGCAGTTCTTAGATCACAAGACACTTTTTCCAAAAAAGAAATCTTTATGATTTTTCTCAAAGGTTTCTTCATAGTTTAGAATGAAAAAAGCGTTAGTATGAATTTATCATACCCACAAAGCTTTGAACCGCTAAGCCCCATAGAAGCTACTTCTGCTCAAATTAAGCCTAATGGAGCTGAAATGTGCAGACCTTTTTTCTTCTTTTCTTCACTCGAGAATCATATTACAGGGACTAGAATCCACACTAATTATTTGAATTCCAGACGTTTTACTCAACAATTTTTCATGAATTGAAATGGTAAAAATAGATAAAACCACATACATGTTTATTTCTAAAACTCTCCTATTGGTATAAATAGAGAATTTTCTTCAAATTAAACTGAAATTAGATGAAAATGTAAGATTATTTAGTTCAAGTTTCAGAAACCAAATAATAAATAAAGGTAATAGGAAGGATTATTTTCCCTATTTTTTTTTTTTTTAACATTAACTTCAACAGAAGGTATAGAAGAATAGCAATAATAGCAGCCTGGTTTCTACATTTTACTATGTGGCTTAGATTTTTTTTTTTTAAAGGTGAATAAAAGGCTTTATATTAACTGGCTAAGAAAAAATAAAACCAAATGCTGCAGATTATGTCAGGTTATTTGTGCTATCAAAGAGCACAGCACACATGCTAAGCTGTCTAAGAAAAAATTTCCGTGAGAAAAGTATCAAAATCTGAAGAAACTTTTCACCGCAAAATTGATGACTTAGAATTAGTTTTTTTTTTTTTTTTACTTCAAATTAGTTTTATCTTGATTACCTTCCTATTACCCAGAAGGCGCCCTTTACCTGTCTTTTTCCTTCCAATCAGAGGCTCACTCTTCTGGTTGTTCTTGAGGGCAATGACTTGGATGGTGTACTCGGTGCCTGGTTCCAGACCTGATGGAAGGACAGATCATCACGTTATGTCCATGGGCTCAGCTAGTCAAGTGGGAGTTCATCTGACCAGGAGATGCTACTGGGAAGCAAGCATCCTCTCTAGTTAGCCTTTGGCCTCTTGACAGGTAAAAATCGACTTCACTTTTTTTCCACAAAACCCCAGTATTCTGCATATCATGGCCACTTGGTAAATTAATAACTTTCCTCCCAAATCTAACAGCTAAGTGCTTCTATGCTAACTTTTTATGGGTATTCTTTTAACGTGTGTTCTTATTTGCCCTTTTGAATTCAAGGAAATCTCTCAGCATCATACACCACTGGCAGGATATACATTTGGGAGAGATCACTGCAGATTGTATACATGAATCTATTTAGGGCCTAATAACCAGATGGTCCTCAGTGGCGGGATCAATGAAAACTTAGACTATGGCGAAGTACTCTGTAGGAGAGAGTGGCCAATCTTTGTGTGGTCCCTGTAAGAAGTATCCAATGCTACTTCCTTCCATATCTCATTCTATTTTCCTCTCCCCAAAGTTTCTAAAAAAGCAGAATCTCCTTCTGGTATCTCTGTGTTCTGTTGGATATTTAAGTCCAGATGCTATCCTATACAGAGTTTAAAATTTTAATCTCCTGGCCAAAAATAATACCAGAGGCTTGTGATCTTTCCCATTGAAATAGACCATGTTATTCCCCATTCCAGGCATGTTGTCCAGTGTGGGTGGTTGGGAATCACTTTGCCTCAAAACCCATTCTGTGAAACTGGGTAATGAAGGTGGTGGCAGGTGGTACTCTGACAAGTCCTATAAGATCATCAGATCTTTAGGGAGCTGGTGGGAGGGCAGGATCACAATTTGCTAGTTTGTTTTGAAAAATGTCTTTTCCTAGGACAGGATTGACAAATATTTGGTAAACGTACAGCCAATAAAAAGATTCTAGTTATGCCATTATGACAGTATTAGAATTATTGTGTTTTCATGAATTCATGCCTTTTGAGATGTATTGAGACCTACAGCTCCTCCATAGAGGGTGCTTTTTGAAGTTAACAGAAATGGGGCTTCTTGTTTTCATGATACAGCATCAAAGACACAATTGGAATCTGCTAAGCACTTCGTGCGTCCTAGGGAGTCCGCAGGAAAAAAGGCAACACGGAAGCAGCAATACCAGTGATAGTAGCCTCTGTGACGCCAGGGCGGGGACGAGGGACCACTTCTCTGGGAGGGGACCCGGGCTTCTCATACTTGATGATGTAACCAGTAATCCTGGCACGGGGTGGCTGCCATGATACCAGCAAGGAGTTAGGTGTGGTGGCCAGGAAACGCAGGTTGGATGGTGCATCAATGGCTGAAAGAAAACAAAAGTAAATCTCTAAGAAAATGAATAACCAGGGAACTTATTTCCACACTCTTTCCCCACCCTTAGAAACAGACTTTAGAGAATCTAAGAGTTCCATAACTATAAAAATGGTTCACAGTCAGCCTCATTTTTGTTTCTTAAGTTCACGTGACTGATCACACATAAGTCAGTGGCATTTCTTCAGAAAAAAGTAGTTACCAGTGGAGGCGTCAATGACCACAGGGGAGCTCCGGGCATTGTCATTCAGGGTGTACAAGTAGATCTTGTAGTCAGTGCCGGGTTGTAAACCTGCGATTTGTGAAGAGATAGATGCCTTTTATCTGATCTTAATTTATTAGGAAAATTTTCACACTCATCTGTAATTTTCACAGTTCCTCTATCATCTCCTGTGTATATGGACCACAGAAGTGGTCCACATTTTCTTTTTTTTTTTTTTTTTTTAATTTTTTTTTTTTTAATTTTTTATTTATTTATGATAGTCACAGAGAGAGAGAGAGAGAGAGGCAGAGACACAGGCAGAGGGAGAAGCAGGCTCCATGCACCGGGAGCCTGACGTGGGATTCGATCCCGGGTCTCCAGGATCGCGCCCTGGGCCAAAGGCAGGCGCCAAACCGCTGCGCCACCCAGGGATCCCAGTGGTCCATATTTGAGCAATAAATTAGAGCCTGGCATGGGTGCTGTTAATGAAAAACATTATCTCAAAAGAAAATCACCGGTGCCTACAGAGATACTGGCTAAAGTAAATTTTTAAAATTAAAAAATGCTATGTTAGAAGTGGCCGTCATGGAGAGGGGTGCATAGGTGGCCAGTCAGTTGAACGTCTGGTTTTTGGTTTTGGCTCAGGTCGTGATTTCAGGGTCATGAGATTGAGCCCCATGTGGGGCTCCATGCTCAGCATGGAGTCTACCTGATATTCTCTCTCTCCCTCTCTCTCTGCCTGTCCCACTTATGCTCTCAATCTCTTGCTCTCTCTCAAATAAATAAATTTTTTTTAAAGAATCTTCTTTTTTTTAAATTTATTTATTTATGATAGACAGAGAGAGAGAGAGGCAGAGACACAGGCAGAGGGAGAAGCAGGCTCCATACCGGGAGCCCGATGTGGGACTCGATCCTGGGTCTCCAGGATCGCGCCCTGGGCCAAAGGCAGATGCCAAACCGCTGAGCCACCCAGGGATCCCTCAAATAAATAAATCTTAAGAAAAAAAAAATTAGTGGCTGTCTCAGAGAATGAGGGGCAAGCACCTACTAAGTGTGTTTTCTCTTTGTTGTAATGAGTCACTGATTGGTAACTAGAATCAGAATTTTAAATTTCAGAAAGACCTAAACTGAGCAAGATATTGAACATTCTCTGACTACAACTTGGATCTTTATGAAGTAGTATTGTTTGCTTTTTAAAATTGGATTATGTTTTATAATCTAAGAACTATAGGCCACTATTAAGTTTCTCTTGGTTTTAAGCATTGTGTTACATTTTTTTCTAGTAAGAAAGGGTGCACTGATGAAAGCTTAGATTTCATAAATGGAACTTATGCCATTTCTCTGACAAACATTAGATAAAATCAAGCATTCACAGGACACAGCTATTTCTAATCATAACATGAAAATAAGTTTTTAAAAATTATAGCTGGATTATTTAAAACATTGACAATAAATTTAATCTGTGTAAGTGGTAGAGTAACTGATAAGCTAATGTATGTTGTGAGTGGCAATCAATGAACGGGATGAGTAAGGTGAGTTCCCTGACCTGTGATGGTGTAGCTTCTGACATCTGGCCTGATGGTTCTCTGAATCGGATTCTGGCCATTTGCTGGGATGGCATCAACTTGGAAGCCGGTGATTGTCTCGGTCTTGGTTCTCCAGCTAATGGTGATGGTGGTCTCGGTAGCATCTGTCACCCGGGCCCTTCTTGGAGGGCTGACATCTGCACAGATCAAAACTAGAGGTTAGTGCCTGGCTAACTCACTTTGATAAGGTTTTGATATTCTAAGCATTTCTTTACTATACACCAAATATGTCCATTTCTACACATAACTAACCATGTATAGATTTTTCTCCTGTTGCATTGAGAGAGAGAGCTTGATGGGAATTAGAAAATACGAAAAGATTCACCTCACGTACCTTTTTTTTAAAACTATTTTTTTTTTTAACTAAAAACCTTTACAGATACTACCAGTGGTTCCCAAGTCTGGGTTTATGGTATCTACAAATACCTCAATAAGTGTGTTAAAGTTATTAATTTGTTGATATAAAATATGTGTAGCAGGCGTTACAATGATATGGCCGGCCAGCAATAATATATATATATGTATATGTTTTGTTGGTAGAGTGGTCTTTCTTATAGGGCTTCATTTTTTCTCTCTCAATGTATGCAATGGCATCCATATATTATAGATGAGAAAACTTTGATATTTTATGTGATTTCTGAAAGAGCATAGTATAAATTACTGATACGGCACAAAACTAGATTGCAGGCCCAGGTTCGTCCGATACTTACTGCACTATTAAGGTACAGCAGAAGCCAGGGTGTCTTTCCCAAACATCATGAAAACAAGTTCCAACATGTAGAGCATAAACTAGGTGTCAGTCCTAGTTCCTAACACTAACATGATAACGTTTTTGAAGTGATCCCATTTATGTGCCAGTATGCCAGCTTCTGGAGGGGCGTAAAAGGTGACAGTTGTAAAAAGATGGGCAGGCAAAGCGGTTTCCAAACTGGGAATCCTATTAATTTGGTGATCTAGAAAATCATCTACCATTCTTTAATTTTTGTTTATGGAGAATGTTTGTTGATTACTCACTCTCCAGAGTAGTGACAACTCCCTGAGCCGGTCTGCTTGTCAACGTGTCCTTAAGGGCATAGACGCTCACTTCATATTTGGTGGCCACCTAGAAAGAAGGACACGGTAAGCTTCAGCAACATGATCTTCGGAAGCCCAGGTGTTTTCACTACAGCACCAGAAAAACACAATGGTTATAAAATGAAAAAATAAACTGGCACAGAATTATAAATTCCTAGATGAATTTCATTCCTACACTGCAGATGATCAATAACACATGTAAATTCTAGGAATTTAAAAATGTGCTTAGGGGTTAACACCAAGTAAGCTATAACTTACATAGTTACACTGAGCTGATTTAAAATGGGGAGAATAGGTATTAGCCTGCTTTTCTCCTTTATGATCTGACAAGTGCCAATCATGAATCTGTCTGATCATGGAGAGGCAGAGAGAATATCCTATCTCTGAATACTCTTTCTGTCATTTCTTCTGGGGTTGGCCTTATGTTAAGAAGTACATCAATTTCCTAGATTCCGGGCTAGTTTTCCACATGCGTGTCTAAAAGGATTAAAAACGTTTCACTGGAGGGAGGGTCAGGTAGGTTGGTATAAACTGGAGAATACTCCTTGCCAAGGTAACAAAGCTGAGAAAATGCATAACCGGAGTGGATTTATGCATTCAGCCTATGGACATATGAATTGCCTCCCACCCCCACATACACTCATAAAACCATTTTAAAATACATAACATGCATATACACTTAAAGAGCTGTGTAAAATCCAACGTGATTTATAAAAGTCCCACCCAGACAGTCATCTGGAAGAGCTTAGGTCAATACAGAGAATTCTACTTGATTATTTGATGGCAGAGGCAAAGAACACAATTAGATTTACTATATTTTGTCTCTGTGACTTTCACACTGTGAAAGAGGCACTACAGTTGATCCTTGCACAATGTGGGAGGAAGGAGTGCTGACCCCCTGCATAGCTGAAAATCTGCTTATCACTTTTGACTCCCCCCAAAACTCAACTAGTAAAAGTTGTACTTTTAACTAGATGTGGTCAACTAGTACTGCTGACCACAAGCCTTACTGATAAATATAGTTGATTACCACATACTTTGTACATTATTTATATTATATACTGTATTCTAACAATAAAGCAAGCTAGAGAAGGACAATGTTATTAATAAAATCTAAAAAAGAAAAAATTCATTTATAGTCCTGTAATATGAAAAAAAAATCAGTGTATATACGTGGATCCACCCATTCAAAATCACGTTGTTCAAGGGTCAACTGTACTTGATTCCCATGGAAAAGGGCACTTCTTACCATGAGTCCTGACACAACCACAGAGGAGCTGTCAGGAGCAAGGTTGATTTCTTTCATCGGTCCTGTCTTCTCCTTGGGGGTCACCCGCACTCGATACCCAGTGAGCTGAACATTGGGTGCTGTCCACTGGGCGGTCAGGCTTGTTGGTGTAACCTGAGTGAACTTCAAGTCAGCTGGCGCGGGAATGGCTGTCGGGATGGTCATTGGTTAGAGGTTATCTTATAGGAACTGAGGAAAGGGAAAATAAAAGTGAATTCCAAGAAGTAGAATAAACTGTGCTTGTTTGGTTAGGTGGGTTCCCTGGTCAAGCGAAGATTCAGCATGAGAAAGTACAAGAGGGGATACAAAATAAAGAAAATGTTTGCTGAAAAACTGGGTTTTATATCCACCAATTCTCAGAATCACTCGAAGCACTTGGGTAAATGCCAGAAATCTAAGTAAGAGACTTTAGGGTTTAAAAGTCATTTTTTGTTTTTGTTTTTTGTTTTATTTTTGGGTTGTTTTTTTTTTTTGCCTTCCCTTAAAAAATAAAAACAAAAAAAAAATCAAAATGACTTATTGGCATTAGGACTGATCTTCCATTTGTATGGAAAGATGAGCAATAGCCCTTTTTCTAGATAAATGATCTTTGTATGGAAAACCATTTCACAGTGTTCCAACCCCCAAAAGATAGAATTATGTTTTTATCCTCTTTATTTGAACCCCACAGCAGACAGTGCTGCTAAATCTGAAGTATTCTCTGTGGTGCAGCATAAGAAGAAAATTGGCTCACAACAGAAGCAGAAAAGAGAAGCAAAGAGCAATAATACAGATAGTCACCTCCAGGGTTTATGCTGTCACAAGGACACAAATTTAGCATTCCACTCTGCTTCAGAAACAAAGCACAAGCAGATAAAGTATTGTGGAAAGCATTTGCCCTAAACTCTTTCCTATGCGTCCGATTCTCAGTCCTTTAAGCAAACCACACACCCAGCACAGGATATCTAACCAGAGAAGGAAGGTCTTACCTACGTGTTCTCAGAATCATGCTGCTAAGAAATGGCCCAGTTTGGATTCTTTTTTTAGAGTAAGCTCTAGGATGCCAAACTTCTTTCCTTTATGCACAGTGGGTGTAACCACAGGGAGTCAGGGTTCAGGAAACAATCCACAATTTTAGGATCATCTTTGAATATCTTGCTTTATGGCCTTAAACCAAACCACTCTAAAACTTCCCTTTATTAGACTGTATCTGAATATCACCTAAACTTTATTGTGCATGACTATTCCTTTCTAAAGAGGGTCTTTCCTAATAGAGGGACTGTTCTTTCTTTCTTTCTTTCTTTTTTTTTTTAACCCCCTTATAGGGACTCAATAGCCCGATATAATTAACTCATTCAGCAGGGCATAAAGCCACGGCGCCCGTGAATACCCAGCGGTGGCAGTGAACGATATACCTGTGGACTGGGTTCCAATCAGGGGCTGGCTCTCCATATCATCGTGCAAGGCAACCACACTGACTGTGTACTCAGAACCCGGCCTGAGGCCTTGCAGCTCTGCAGTGTCTTCTTCACCATCAGGTGCAGGGAATAGCTCATGGATTCCATCCTCAGGGCTTGAGTAGGTCACCCTGTACCTGGAAACTTGCCCCTGTGGGCTTTCCCAAGCAATTTTGATGGAATCGACATCCACATCAGTGAATGCCAGTCCTTTAGGGCGATCAATGTCTGTTAGGCAAATTAATGGTAAGAGGTTATGTGAAAAGCAAGTTGTGAAATAAGCATTTTTATAACGTGCAAAGCAGTTCTGCAGATATCATTTTCTTTGATGAATTAAATTCCGATTAACCCACTCTCAAATGGAAAATTACTTGACACCTGATTAAGTTTCTTTTGGTTTAGAGAAGATTTAATGTTACATCACTTATTAAAAAGTAGGTGTATGTGAGCCACACAGACACCCTGCAAAATGTCCCCACAATTTATTTGTATCAATTTTACGATATTCTACCAAGATTTGTTTTGGCAGTGTGATGTTAGTCTCATAGACCTGGATTTTCTATACCTTGGAAGTGGTAAGGTTGATTTTCAATGTTAGATTCCGATCATTATAATCTTTCTTGAACCCTTCTCTCCCCCCTCTATTATTTACATTAAATGCTGCTCCAGACAGTTTTCCAAATGCTCCAATCATAATAGCTTCATGAAGCATGCTGCAATCAACTTTACCATCCAGTCGTAGAAAAGAAGGTCCAGGCAAAATATTCTGTGGATTTGCTATAGGCAAATAAGATTCTGCTGAGGCCATATGAGCAAAAGAAATTCCAAGCACAGCAACCATGATAGCTCAGCTTCTTTCCCTGTATGTTCATTGCTTGGCACCAAGAAGGAAAAAATGTTTGTAAAGGGCTCAGCTCAAGATGATAAACTAACCAAGCTGGGTTTTCTCTAGGTGTACTTGCAAAAGACATGCAGAGGGCATTCAGATGCCTAAGAACAAAACTGACTTTGAAAATGAGAAATAAGCATTGGTTACGTACTGGTTACTGCAGTTTGGACCAGAGGCTGACTCTCTCCGTTTCGATTCTGAGCATAGACACTGACCACATACTCCACTGTGGGCTGCAAACCTTCAATGGTCATTTCTGTTTGATCTGCAAAGGGAGTGAAAAGTAAATGCAGCGTCTGTGTCATCCACTGGAAGGCCAGCTAAGTGACTTCCCGAGTTCGGTAAGAAATGCTTAGTGGCCTGGAATTTTCATGTGTAGCATTATCATGAAAACATGGAAGAGTCAGATATGGATTTCTCTTGGACAAATATGTTCATTTCTAATGCAAACTGCCATACTGGAGTAAAGTCCTCCAAAGGATACACTCTAAAATTGAATATGATGTTTCCAACAACGAATGAGGCTGCTCTTGGGGGCAAAAAAAAAGAAAATTAGTTGGACTTTAAAGATACTGCCTTAGGACCCTAACTTTACCAGGATTTTCTATAAAAACAAAAACAAGAGCTAAAAGGATCTTAAAAAGTTAGGCCATCGCTCTCCTTTGCGTGCACGACTCAACAAAACCACAAAGGGAGAGCTAATAATGCAAGATGTCCATACCATCCAACAGAACTCTGCATGTAAAATCAGAAAAGCATTTACCCTAAAAATTCTACTGTGGTGGGAGTCTGTAACAATCTCGAGCCCTGAATTTACAATCGGGAAAACTTGGACATATGAAAATGGATAGCGCTCAGACCTCGGTGGCCATTCATTTTAAAGGGCATCCTGCGTGGCCCTCTTCTGTTTATCTTGATGTATGTGAGACACTGGCTATTCTTACCTGGACCTGCAGTCTTAGTTTTTGATGGTCCGGGGCCATTTTTGGGAGTAGTGGTCACTCTATAACCAGTGACAGGAGAACTGGAAGGCAGCCACCTGACACTAATACTGTTGTCCTGAACATCAGTCACTTGCATCTGGGATGGCTTGTCAATTTCTACAAAGAAAAACAAGGAGAAACCAGTGAAGCCCCAGGCCAGGAGGCAAGAGTGGACAAAGCTTGTTTCTAGTCCTGGTAGACACAGGGAGCTCTCTTATTACCATTAATTACCATGAATGACTCCCCGGTGTTTTTGTTTTGTTTTTTGCAGAAGCAGGGACATTGCCTTGGGGAGGTGGGGTGTGCATTTAGATACCATTACCTACTTCCCAGGTGCCTGTTTCATTCACAAGGAAACTATATTCCAAGTAGGCATTTGTCTTCTTACCTTATCAACTCATTCATTCATTCACTAGCAAATATTATTGAACACCCTTTAGGCCTCTATGCCTATCTCTATTGTAGGCACAGACTATATCCAGTTACATAACAGACGACATCTCAGCCCTTTGTGGTGCTTCTTTGTATATCTGGCTCAAAACTCTACAAGCTGCCTGTGCTGCTTCGTCTTTTTTTAACAAAGGAAAGCGACTCCATCCACCATGAGGAAAATAAATTGGGAGAACACTGCAAGACTATCTGAGTAAATACTCGTCTGTCTACCCAGCGGAGGAGTCGGTACCTGTTCGGTAATCAATGGAAACTGGCTTGCTGCTTGCCGGGCTGTCTCCACGGCCAGTGACAGCGTACACGGTGATAGTGTAGTCTGCTCCAGGTTTGAGGCCGCTGATGGTAGCTGTGGACTTGCTCCCAGGCACAGTGAACTCCTGGACAGGGCTATTTCCTCCTGTGTGAAAAGGGGTCATTTCCAAGTGTGAGGGGCTGAGGAACAGTGGGGGATTGAACAGTGATGACGTTGACATATTGAGACAGCATTTAGCCACACCTTTGATTATTCCCTTTAAGACAGTACTATTAACAGGGCCTTCGTGGAAACATACTGATTTATGCATGTAGTGAACCTTAGTAAGTGTGTAAAAATTGGGAGAAAATTGCAGTTTAATGCTATTTGAACATTCCAGATTTCAAATGTCACTGAGTCGTGACATTAACATTAGAGGGAGAAAGAAGGTAAGGCCTCGACCCAAGATGGCATATATTGTATTCCCTTTTCAAAATAGTAATGAAATATATTCAGTTTAGATGAAATTTCGAAAATACAGGAAAGTAAAAAAAAAAAAAAAAAAAACAAATCGCTTATCATTGCACCACTGATACTATATTTGTGAATTTGTAACTCTTTCTCAGCTCCATTGTTCCTCCTTGAGTATTATACAAACAACTTTATACCTTGATTTTGCCACCAATTACAGCATACACATTTTTTTCACATATTCTTGAAAGAGACAAGGCTCCACTGAATGGACTTGCCAAAGTCTCTTTAAATATGTATCCGCCCTTGAGCTATCAGGTTACCCACAGCAGAATCTGACTTGATCAGAGTGACAGAGCATTTTACTAACACACCTGTTTCTCCATAGGTGATCCTGTAATATCTCACTGTGACAGCAGGAGCATCCCAGCTAATCAATAGGCTGGTGGGGGTTGCAGCGATGACCTCTAGGTCCCTTGGAACATCAGAAACTAGAAAAAAAAAAGCAAAAGATCCCACATCTGTAACTTTCAAACGACACCCAGATTCACTCTTTGCTCTTTTTTTCAAATAACTGCCTTTATAAAAATGTAAATATTACACAAAATTAGCAGAATGAAAAATCATGAAGAATTTAAAGGTAAAGGGTTAAGGAGGCAACTCAAATTGTGATAAAATGCTTATTGCAAATTTATTGAAGCACTTTTTTCCTTCTACTTTTTATTTTGAAATTTTTTAAAACAGGGGCACCTGGGGTGGCTCAGTCGGTTAAGCATCCAACCCTTGATCTCAGCTCAGGTTTTGATCTCAGGGTTGTGAGTCTGAGCTCCATGCTGAGCATGGAGAACACGTAAAAAAAAATTAAAACAACACAGAAGTTACAAAAAGAATATATCCCCTTTTGGGCACTGGCTAATTGGTAACATCTGCCACATTTGCTTGTTTCTCTTCCTGTGTTTTTCTGTTAATCAACTTGAGACTGAGGTATAGGTATCATGATGCTCCTTCTCCCCTAAAGACTTCAGCATCTGTCTCCCAAAAATACTGACACCATTTCATTAAAATAATGCTTGTTTGTAAGGGAACTTTTGAAATAGGGATTGTCTTATTTAATATTTGAATAATAAAACTTTGGGTATTAGAAACGTATAAATACCTAAATCTGGTGAGACAATTTTGGTGATAAATTATCTGCAATATAGTCTAAGAAGATTTTCTCCACATATTCTCTCACTTCTCTCTCCATGCCTCCTAACTACAATCTTATTTTTTTAAGAGATGATGACTCAGACAACACAAAGCCGTTTCATAGAAGATCCCACCTGCACAGAAAGTCCTCTGAGTTTCTTGGCAGACCAGAAAACAAGTTACCTGTTGACTGTTGGCCAATCAAGGGAGGACTCTCTTCTCTGCCATTAAGAGCAATGATGCTGACCACATATTCTGTGCCGGGATTGAGGTTGGTGAGGGTGATGGAATTCCGAGAGGGAGGCACTCGATCCTCCCGAGGTCTTCCACTGGTATGCTCTGGATGATGGCGAATCCGATAGCCAGTGATCGTGGCTCGAGGAGCAATCCAATGGACAGTGAAAGAGTTGGCAGTGATATCAGAAAAGTCAATGCCAGAGGGGGAATCAAGACCTGTTTTTCCCACCCGAGGGAAGAAAAAGACATCACCAGGTTAGGAGCTGAGGAAGAATGTAGGGAAGGTAACACACAGCCAGAGTTTCTGTCCTTTCTCATTAGCACGACAAATTGCCGTAAACCTCAGGTCATGATGCACTGATTCTAAACCACACATAAATTTCAAAATCATAAACTGACCCAGTTAAAATGGCCAACTCAAGCTTTCTCTTTTCTTTTGCTAAGTAATATAAGTGATTTATACGTGTTGTTACCCAAGGTTTCTGCATCCCTTTTGAAGACAGGTGTCTAAGATATTCTGGGAATTACTTTCAAATGCTTCAGTGTTCAAGTATTCTGTCTCTATCCTTTAAATGTGTCTCTCAAAATAAGGCAAGATATGCTCACTCTCAAGTTAAGTGTTTGGTTCTCAAAGAAGCCTTTTGCATTCAAGAGGGAATTGACAGGTCAACAGGGTAGTAATAATGCCAAACATAAAACTCTCAAAAACTAAAATAAGACATCATCCCAGACAAATCACAATGCAGGTAAGCCCTCATGAGTCGAAAATTTAGCGTACTGCAAAAAAATTAATAAGAATTGAGAGTTTATCTCAAATTCAAATCACTTAATTTCTCTGGGCCATCCAGAAAATTTTTATTGTAGTATCAATAAATTGAAATATCACAACTCCTTTTTGGAACCAAGTGGACAATGACAAATAAATTAATGGATATACCACATAGCATTTTTTTTAAAAGGGAAAAATTAATAGAATCCCTCATGTTAAAGAAGAAATGTAATATTACGGGATTCGATTCAACTTCCTTATATAGCAAATGGATATTTCATCAAGCAGAAAAAAGTAGATAAACTTGTTGGCTTAGCAAAGGAGGGACAAGACTTCCATGACAATGACAGTGTTGGGTCAGGCTTGACCAGAGCCGCCTAATAAGAAGGAATATTCACCATCTCTAAATGATAAAGATTATATTGTTCTTGGGAGATGTTTTACAAGGATAGACAAGAAAGTTTCTGGACTATTTGGGGTCCCCTTTGGAAACAGAGAGTATAACCTTAGTGACTAAAAGTCAGGGTACTACTTGCAGAAGGGTCATTTCGTTTTTAAGACCAGAGTGATCAGAAAGTAATGATACGGCTATAAGCACGCTGCCACCCCAAAAATGGAGATGTATTTTCAGAAGCAGCATCCCGTTTTGCTCTTGAAAACTGGTAGGTGAAGCTGTTTGATCAGCACCCTGCCAACATGACCCACCTGTTTTCTGCCTTCCTCTAAGGGGTGTGCTCTCGTGCTGTTCGTACACACTGGAGACACTGACCAAATATTCCGTGCCAGGCAGGAGATCTGAAGAAGCAAAGGGGACTTATTTTTAAATCGTGCTCAAAAGCATGAAAAACCAAAGCACCTTTAGGACTATTTCAACTGATAAAATAAAATACACCAACGTTTGGTCCTGTAACCTACTTATACTGATGTGAATGTTGCTCCCTGGAGGTGGGCTGCAATGAGGTGATATGGAAAGGTCACCTTGCCCTCTGACATCTCTGAGCCCTGCCCTCAGATGCACCCCTGAGAGGACGATTCAGCTGGTCTGCAGTAAGATGGTTGCTGCCACACAGTATTATCTCTGTCATCCACTTAATAGTACATCTGTTGAGGGCACGTGATGACAGTGACCCGGGCTCTGTGGATTATCATTGACCCGTCACCAACAACCGTAGGAAGCAGTTTGCTACTCTTTGAAGCAGACTTGTGGCCATACAAGAAACTGCAAATATTTAAAGTGTACAGATTTGACAGGTTTTGGCATATGTGTGAATTGTGAAACTATCGCCACATTCACGACAACGAATGTGTCCTCACCTCCAAAAGTCTCGTTTTACATACGAGGGGACAGAGGCACAGAGAAGTTATCTTCTTTGACATACTTGCCTGAGATCATAAAGGATTTGACCCAGGCCAAGACGAGTGGTCTCAATAATTAACATTGACTGAAAAAGAGTCATAGTCCACGTTTGCTTCTGCCACACTGAAGAACAGGACACTTTAAAACATTACCTATGCTTTCCCGGGTATCCTTTTCTCTTGTTTTCAAGTTCCCCAAAAAGTACAGAGTAAGGTTTTTAACCTTTGAATTCTTCCTCCATAGACCCCGTTCCCCTCCATACCATTTCTGTAGAGGTCACCCCACAAGGTTTGGATGCTTGGACTCCACTTTCCTTATTCTCCTGCTTGCCCAGGGGTGATTTACTGGAACCACTAGAGACCTTAGTTGCTTCATCTATAAAACTGGGAAATAATGGCTTCTCGGGGCGGTGGGAAATGTCTACTTTGCAAACTAGAGCAGGATCTAGAATAAAATCTTAGAACACATGACGAACATGTGACCAGTCAGCTGAGGCGGACAGTGGTCCCGGAGCAGGGGCTGTGTACTGAGTGATGCTTTAACTACTGACTCCAGAGTGCTCCAGAACAGAAACAACAGCCCCGATGATATGTGGATATAAGGATGTCCTCACCCTAAGTCATGAAATGAGAAGCCAAGACTATAAGACTATGGTCATGTTGAGCTGCCTTTTCTGCTCTAAAATGTCTGCGACATAGAGGATGTTTCTAGACCATCCTTTGCTAAGGTACCTGTGAGCTCCTTCTTTCCTCATGGAGAAACCTATGCTGCTCTCATGTGTTTATTTTAGTGTTTCAGGGAGAAGAACGAGAAGGGACGCTGACAGGCAACACAGCACCATGTCTCAGCCTCCTCTTTTCTTTAATCAACGATGTCTATTTCAAAAAGGTAGGATCTAGAAAGACACAGCTTCCATAAATGGTTGCTGTTTTCCTAGGTCCTCAGCCTTCAGAGAAATCCTGCCAACAGATTCTTTCTGAAGTACCAGTTACGCTTCTGGCTCCTTCTTCAAAAAAGCGTCCTGATCTATCCTGAGTAACAAGCCACTGTTTCCAGGCTTTCAAACGCTAGAGATTACCTGCTTGATGCTTTTTTTTAAAAAATGGGAATTAAACAGATATGGTGACACTATTTTCAATCCTCATTGTTTCTCTCTCCAAACATTTAGATTTAGTCAGACATTTTTCTCTTGACATTCGTTTATTTTTATGTGCTCATCTGGAAGCAAAACTTGTTTGAAGGCTTCGAAATTCACTGCTGGTGTTTTTCTACTATGATCTTTAAAAAGTTACAGATCTCAAAAATACATACATGAAAATAGCCATAAACACGACATCTTTCAAAACGTATAGAGCTGCACAGCAGATTGGGAGTTTAGCTCGCCATCTTGTAGCTGCCTTGATTTCAGCTGCTCCTACCTGAGAACTCGGAATTCTTTCCTCAGGCTCTCACTTAGTATTTATTGAACAGATACAGTTGACTGCTTACTTGTTAAGACCACTACGTTGTCTGAAGGAGAGATTGACAACTCCGCAACGTCTTCCTCGTTTTTCACAGGGGAGTAGCGCACCAGGAAGTTGGTCAATTCAATGGATGGAGGTGGGGCCCAGGTGACACGCATAGTGTCTGGACCAATATTGGTGAATCGCAGGTCAGTAGGAGGCGGGACAGCTGGTTTCAAATAAGAAGGAAGACCGGGTTAAAGTAATTTTAAAACTAAAGCTAATAAAAATAGCTGGAAAGGTAAACACAGTATTTCATGCATAAAGGAAATGAGTCATTATCATGCAAATAGTCTAATCTAAGTCTAATCTAAATCACAGTGAACTACTGTTAAAAATAAAACACTACTCACAGTACGGTTAGGCCCCTTTAACCTTTCTGCCATCAGTACATATCAAAGAATAATTTTAATCTACGTTCAAATATGTGGATTTTCAGTACATTATTAATACCACCGACAGTTATTTTATCCCAAGCTGAAGAGGCTTAAGTTGCCACACAGCAGAAACACAGCAGTACTTTCCAAAGAAACATGCACACAGACAAAAAGACAAGAGGGTCCTAAATTTCCCCTGACACGAGGTGACTACAGCTACTGGCATCGCTACAATCCCACTCCGTGAATTCTACCTACAAGTGAAAAGTTTCATGCAAATTGGTTCTCAGCATGTTTCTTACCATGCAGGGCAGAGAACCTTGGTGATGTTGCATGCTCGGCCCCAGACTGGTTAAACAGGAGTTTCTTTACCTGGCCGTGGCAAGGCAGTCCACTGTGCTCCAAAGTTTCTGTTTCTCCTATGTCAAACCAACCCCCTTCCAATCCACCCTAAATTTGACTGGGTTTTTAGTCAACTATGAAGCAGGAACACGGGAGGGTTTACCAAAGAGGAGAAGTAAGAGCATAATGGTACAATTTGGAACTACATTTCTTATGAACTGGTGCTCATGACCCAATTTGGTATTCGTGTAAGATATGTTTAGAAAAAGCTCCAGGTCTGCAAATTCATTTAACCTTTGCCATTTTGGATTGAACAGATTCGATCTCTCTAGCTTTCTGCACACTTGTGGTTTAAATGAAAGTGTATCTTGCACATGCCTCTGACCACTCAGTTGAGCAGATACATCCAATTCCTTACCCCCAACCCCAACCCACCCTCCTCTCGATCGCTGGCAAATTGCTGGCTTTTCCAGTGAAACATCCATATTTAACCAGAGTGACTGGTGGCAGCATGCAACACCCCATCCATGTCTCAAACACAGAAGTTTTCAAAATTCACCCGTTTGCTGTGTCAGTGTAGTAGGGGCACTCTCTCCGCCATTAATGAGAGTGATAACGCTGATGTCATAGTCAATGCCCGGTTCCAGCCCTGTAACTGTGTAGTATCCTACCGAGGAGTCCACAAAATCTTCAAAAATAGGGATACCTTCTCCTGCCGCAACTACTGTGATGCGGTACCCAATAATGGTGGAAGAGTTTAGCGGGGTCCACCTCAGGCCGATGCTTGAATCGGTTATATCAACAAAGCTTAGGTCAGTGAGTTGGGGCACCTCTATTGAGTTACAAAGTAAAGGGGGGGGGCAAAAGGAAGATAGAGGCAAAAAAGGAAAAAATAAAGCAGTGTACATCAGGTTACTAGTGGCAAACTTGACAGAATGTTAAAGCAATGATGGTAATATGCGATCTTTGCCAAATTTTCTGAAAAGACGTTCTAAGCATCATGAATATAGTTTGCTTCCCTGGGAGGATAAAACAGGTTACAGTATTCTTAAGGGATTTTCTTACATTTGAAAAGTGTCTCTAAACAGTAGAGTGTGAACCTCTCAGGTTCTTAAAAATTACAGGCCTGTTTACCATGTCAAAACCATTCTTAGAACCTAGGCATGATATCTGTAATAAGCATCTGCAATTTTTTTTTTTTTAAAAAAGCCAGAACTTTTTTAGTAAGAAAACAGAGCTTGCATGAAGAAGGCTAAAAAAAAAAAAAAAAAAAAAATCGGCCGGTGAGTTGTCTTTGTTTTCCCATAGAAAAACTCATGACAACGTTATGGCCATACCGCTAACGCATTATGAATGCATCGTGTGAAATGTGCCGTTCAAAAGCACGTTCAGGAGCAAGACAGATAGACTTGAGTCCAAGACCACTGCCAATATTTTGCTGCACTCATAATCAAAGTTATTTCATCAGCATTAGTAAAAGCATTCTAGCAAACAGTGCAGAGGAGAACACAGTCTGTCCAATGCTTTCACTCTGTCACAATCCAATTTTGGACAAATAACAAACCTATCCCTATAGGTCTTTTCAGGGTTGCCTTTCAGTCCACAAGAAAGAACAGCTGAAGGCGTAGCCTTTCTTGGTCTTTTTCAATTTTATAAAGAGAAAGGATTTGAAACTGCAAGACGGAGAACTGGACGAGTCAACCAAGTGCTATTTTTCAATGCTCACATATGGAGACAGGTACGATTTTATAGACAGCTGTTGAAAATTGATATAGACTGTAAAATCAGGGACAAATGTACCGATGGGATGCATTTACCATATTACTTTTAGCCTGTCAGTACCGAGGACGACACATGACATCATTTTAGTAATATTTCCACGTGAGCGGACAGTACAGAGTTAATGCCATGGTTGCCACTCCATTACATACCCATCGCAACAAACAGCATCCTGGTGAGGCACAGACAGTAAAGCAGTGTTAACAGCAAGCATTTGTCCAAACAGTTGCTTTGACTTCATGGTTTTGGAGAGTGTGGTTGGGAGGTCAGAACTAAATCCCAAATGTACCTGACACACTCAACCACCCGGGGATTAAGACATTAATCCCCACTCTCATCGAAACTGCCACTCGTAGGATAACAGTTTATTTTTCCATTACCTGGGATGATGGTATCAGAGATAGGGACACTTTCCTTGTCATCTTTAACAGTGTAAACACTGACATTGTACTCCAGGCCAGGACTCAGGTTTTCAAAAGTGCAAGAGCTCTGATCTGCATGGACCACTTCTTCCAAAGAATATCCCTGTTGGCCATTTGTAGGGGTGGTGGTAATTCTATAACCAGTAATGTCTAGAGAAAACAGAAAGGAGGAAGTTACTGCACCAAGCATTTGTGACTCAGGGCATATTAAGCTGGACTCCAATGATGGACCCACAAGGGGGAAAGAAGGAAGACTCGGCATTTATTGAGGGTTCTCTTGTTGTTCAGTGCTATGACAGCCCCCCCCCTTTTTTTTTTAAAGATTTGTTTATTCATGAGAGACACAGAGAAAGAGAGGCAGAGACATAGGCAGAGGGAGAAGCAGGCTCTCTGCAGGGAGCCTGATGTGGGACTGGATCCCAGGACTCCGGGATCACGACCTGAGCCAAAGGCAAACGCTCAACCACTGAGCCACCCAGGTGTCCTACAACAGCCCTTTGAGGCAAATAGTAATATCCTCAGTTTAAAGAAAATCTTGGGACAGGGGAGTGATTACCCAGGGCTTGCCCTCTGATACATCCCAGGCTTACCTGGAGTAGTGCTCCTCTCCCAGGAGACGGTGAGCACTCCAGTGTCAGGGTTTGTCTCCAGGTGCAAGTTTGTTGGTGGAGACAATGCTATGCAGAAAAAAAAAATTAAAAGTTAAAGCTAACTTCCATAGTCAAGCACTTGACCTATGGAAAGGTTTTTTTTTTTTTTCTTTCTTCTTTTCCTTCCTTCCTTGCTTTCTCTCTCTCTCTCTTTCTTCCTTTCTTCCTCCCATCTTCCCTCCCTCCTTCCTTTTTCTTTCTTTCTCTTCTTCCTTCCCCCCTCCCTCCCTTCAAGAATCAATAAAAATAGAGAAGCTATACTATGAAACCATAGTGAACAGCAATTCTCCAAGAGCATTTCCTTTTACAGTTAATGATTTTGCAATACTATCGAAATTCTTTTGTCTTGCCAGTTCATAAATACTCCTGACATGGAAAGAAGAGTTCTGGTGGCAACGCGTATAAGACAAGAGTTGAACTTGCCACTCCAAATTTAGAAATAGCCAATAAGTTGAGTAGGGATGGGATCTTTCCCTCGTGCCATTATCAGAAGCAAAAAGTGATACTAATATCTAGCTATGTTAAAAATCAGAACAGTTTTAGAAACTAAGAGAGACAACTCCTCTTACGTGTCACCACTTTCTTTACAATTGGAGTATCTCTCTCCTGTCCGTCCCTCAGGACTGAGATGGTGTAAACGTATTCCACACCGGGAGTCAGGCCAGACACAACAATGCTTCCCGAGTCTGAAGTCACTTCTCGTGGTGCTTCCCCTCCCTGGCTTGGTCGTACACCCAGCTAGAAGAAGGAAAGCAAAATAAACACCAAGGACAAGTATTTCCATAGCTGGATTACTGCTGAGAGGTTGTGGTTATGCTTTGTATAATGTGAACTCCTGTGCACACTGCGACTTTAGTAGGGGATGAGTTGGGGCCTGCCTTTAGCTCTTTTAGAGATTTTAGCTGGAAATTCCTCGGACTGGGGGGCAAGGTGGAAGAGGTGTCTTCCAAAACCGCATTTCACTGGCTTGTCATGGAAGGTTCCAGAAAAATGTCATTACATGCTGTTTTGCTTGATAAATAATCTCCCAATATAAACCAGAAGTACCTAGGGGCGTTGGGCCACAGGGCAGTTCATTTCTATTTTCTTTGCTGCTGGAAGAACTCCTCCAGCACTCTCTTTAATGAGTTATGAACATTCAATTTAAAGGTAGCAGCCCCTTTAACATTTTGTACTTCAGAAACATGCCTTTTGAAGAAGTATGTTCACAGCTTACACTGTAGGACAATATATTACAAAAGAAGAATTAAAATGAATGTGCCCATAATTTTCAATTTTTTGGTATTTTATTTCAAAACCTAGGTAATATTGTCTCATCAAACAGTATTCAACTCTAGAGATGTCCTTTGTAGGTTATAAGGCTTCTCTGAAAGTCAGAATGACACGATTAAGGGAAATTTAAAACGGCAATCTTCAAAAAGGCTCTCTCTATATTTAAGTAGCATAATCATCAATATGGCTATTTGCATATTTCAAAAAAGAAGTGACCTTTGGTGTATTTTTTTAAACATGCAATCATGGGGATTTAGTCTTGATTTCCAATTATAATAAATATTTCTCTCCCCATACTCTAAATGCCAAAGAAAGGAATTCTTTTAAGCATATTCATTTGTATTCATCACTTCCCTAATATCATGACTTTAAAGAACATGAATCCAGATATCTACAGGGAAGACCTTAATCTTGACTTCTATTAAGAGATTCACCCAAGGGGCTTTGAACAAGTGGAGATGAAACCGATTGGACTAAAATGTGATTTTTAAGTGACTCTGAGTTTAATTGGTCTCCCTAGATTGGTTTTCGTGAACTTGTTGACATCCATTTAGAACAACACCACAAATGGCATTTCCCTAGATATTTTAAAATGCAGTCCCCTGGGGGAAAGGCTGGAGAAAAATCACATCACAGCAACGGTTCCATACTAACGTTCTATCCTTTGCAAAGCACTTCCACAGCCTCAGTCCAGCCCTCCAGCCATTCACTGAAGCAACGGGCACGTTATATACCTGGATGGTGCGGGCCGAGAGGCGCAGACGGAGGTGGCTAACAAAACCCAGGTCTGCTGACTCCCAAACGTCCTATTTCCACCACATCCAGAAACACGAGGGTACTTTGGGGCTGTATCACAGGAGATGAGGAACATCCGCAACTTACCTTAAAACCAATCCTTGGAGCAGGGGTCCATGTGATCACAATGGTGGTCTCGGTGACCTCCGTGTTGTAAGGTGGAATGGAGCTGAGAGGCTGCACTGTGAACCAGAATCGATACACATGGTCAAACCTTGGAATCACAGATGATGCTACCGAACGTTCAGAGCAAGTATTTTCATGGAGAGCCTCTGTTTACCCAGCTACGGGCTCCTGAATGTAATAGCCCTCACTGGGTAGGAATCTGGAGTAGGTCCGTGCTTCCCAGTCTTTGATGCGCCACACAAAGTATCTGACACCTGGCTGACACGCAGGTTCTGATTCTGTAGGACCGACGTGGGGCTAGAAGTTTGCATTTCTGTGATGCTGATGCCAGTGACGCCAGTCCATGAATAACTTGAGTAACAAGGTCTCAGTAGGACCTCAGAGGACACTTTCAAGTCCTTGGATTCTTTGATTTTGTCTTTTCATCAAGTTTGGGATTTAAGTTTAATGATGATAAATTTCCCTATGCAGTCAGTATAAAATCCCATTTGAAATGTAAAACTGGTCACCACAAATGGACTATCATTCTGCTTTTTCAATCATTAATTTAAAAACAATTGTTAAATTATAGATGTGATCTGAAAAGAGCTCTATGCTGAATTATTCCATAACAATAGCCCATTATTTTTGGCTGCAATGAGAAATACCATACAAAAATTAAACAAAACCTGCGACGTGGACATACTTCTAATTTCTAAAGATTCCTAGACCACATTGCAAAAATTTAGTACTCTGCAACTGGAATTAAGAATTATAAGTTAATTTTGCATCTCTTAGCATCCTGACCTCGCTGTTATTTCAGTGAAAGTATCAGCTTTAAAAAAAAAAACAAGAAAAGAAGAGAAATGAGTATGTGTACACAAACTGAAGACAGACATTTGCAGCAGTTCTACAAACCTTATTACAGATTTAGAGTCTCTAAAATGTAATCGGCTGAACAACTCTATCTTGTAATAAGGGGAATAAGCATTCCAATAACTGGCTGCTATGGGAAAAATGAGGTCTCAGAAGCCAAGACATTTGAACAGAGTGAGTCAAATTCAAGGGTTTCGAGTTGTGTTGCCAGCCCAGGTCACATGTTTGGTGCCTTCATAATTCCTCCCTTTTTATGCCCCAACCAAATTCTGTGCCTACTGGGGCTGGGGGGTGGAAACTATTAAATGCACTCATGCTAAATTATGAATGGCCGGGGAGATAGTTATCCTCCAGAGGTACCCCATGGAGATGAAAAGTCTTGAGACCCTGCTCACACCTCAGCTGCAGTCACTTGTTTTCCCTTCGACCATGTGGGGATTTGGGCACCACTGCAATTCTCCTATTTGTCTCCCGGCTAGACTTTACTGTGTGCTTTTAAAAAATTGATTTGAAAATACTGTGTGGAGAAAAATCAAGTATGTGTGTGGGCTGCTCTGTAATAACTGCTCTAACGACTGACCTAGAGTTCTACTGGTTTAGTGAGCTGTTTCCTAACTACGTTATTATTTCAATGGTGTCTTCAGGGTGAACCAGGATGGGTGACCCATGGTGCCTTGCCAGAGTTTCTGAAATCACACACCACTTGGCTGCTGCTGACTTTGCCGAAATGCCGTGGCTTTGCCCTATGGGACCATGTCAATGGCCACAAGAAACAATTCGGAGAACGAGCAGCTTCTTGCATGGAACGTCTGTAAAAGCCACAACCTTTTCACCAATTACATTCTCTCCAACTCTCTTGGGCTTTAAGACTGGGTGTTTTCTATTGCTCGAGCCAGCCAGCTAGAATCTTCCCAAGTTTCTGATGATGCTCTCTGCCTGGGAAGACCATTACAGGAAAATCTCCAAACCACAAACCCACAAACTGATGTCAAACAAAGGATGTGACTGTAAGTATGAGTTATGAGTTCTGGAAGGTCTTGGTAGGTGAAGAACAGCCTGGCTGTTAAAGAAATAAAATTTGCCCTATTTATAAAAGAGTAAGCTGTATTTTCCCCAGAAACAGCAGCCCCCACCACCATTCCACCCTCACTTTTGCTTTTAAGAATTTAGCACAAGTTATAAAATCCAGAAAAGTTATTCCCAGAATTAAGCATGGTAAGACAGTAAAAAGCTACAGAAACTTAACAGCAATTGCAAAAATATGCAAGCTCTACTGATGTTTACAGCCTCAGAGAGTACTTCAAGTTTAAATGAAGTTGTGGAACTGCCTACTTAAGTAGGTTTATTTAAATTGAAGCTTGGTTGAACTGCTTTCATTCTCATTCTTCCCTCAATCGCCTAGTCAGTGAATATTTCTGGAAGGTATGCTGTGTGCAAGGCACTAGGTTAGCCTTTAGCCAATAAAATTAGTTTTGACAATCAGTGCCTTAACTCATATTTAATTATATTTTATATAAATACACCGTGCAGAGCATAAAGATAACATGTCCAATATATCAGTTTCCGAAAGTAATTGAAATAGTCGAAATTGAGCCACCGTACTTAATTAATTATTATTTACTTAACAATACTTAATTATGTATCATTAAAATGCTTTTAATTTTCAAAAATTAGATTATTGTTAGTATCACTAAAAATGCCTTTTTTAAAAAGATTTATTTATTTATTTGTGATAGACCTAGAGAGAGAGAGAGAGAGGCAGAGACACAGGAGGAGGGAGAAGCAGGCTCCATGCCGGGAGCCTGACGCGGGACTCGATCCCAGGACTCCAGGATCACGCCCTGGGCCAAAGGCAGGCGCCAAACCACTGAGCTACCCAGGGATCCCCAAAATGCTTTTATCCAACAACAGAAACTACATAAAACAGTTCTTACGTTAATGAGTGAAAAAGTAAAAATGCTCATTCGTAGAATTATATGTGATCAATAGAAGGATAAATCTACCGATTTAAATCTAACTCATGAAGTGCATCTCTAAGAAATAGGTATTTATAAGAATTACAAGACACTGATTTAATATTAATAGATTTTAGAGTAACACATAACATAATATAGCAAAATTCAAAGGTTAACTTACAAATGAAAAGCAGATTTTCCTTGCTGATAGTTAGCAACTACTTAAGAAAAAGACTTCCCTAGCCAAAAATCATACACCAAATTTAAGTAGAAATACATTTCTGGTAAATTATGAATTCTTACCAGGACAAGTTTGTAAAGAATTTTCTTTGGGAGGCAAATCCCATAGTTATTTACAGCAAAATTTATATTCACTTTTTGAAGGCTTCTTAACTTCTATATTTTTAAAGGCTTTTGGAAAAATGCAAACTAGTTCATAGTCGTAATATATGTTGAAAAGTATTGGGCACTTCTACAATTCAAAATGTCAAGTTAAAAATAATAACTGATGCTCAGCTAGAAATTATGGGTCTCATAATTCATTGTAATGTAAATGAGAATATTTTTAATAGAAATCAGTTTATGAATATAGGTCTTTATTGTGATGTAGATGTGTAGGAGATTTAAGGCCACTTCCCATAAAGTGTCGTGACCAAAAACTGTCAGCATTCTTCCCTCTGTGGAACTTCAAGAGTAATTTAAGAAAGATGAAAAGAAAAGAAAAAACCTATTCTGTTCTGCAGAAATACTTTAATCTGCTGCTGTCTCATAAAGAAATCATTTCCTTAGCTTCTTGTTCTATTGGTTTCCATTCAGTTGGTCAATGTTTTCATTCTACACTTACTGCTACCACTCAAAACCCATAGTAGCAGGATGTAGACATAGGTGCTGATTTTTTTTCCTCACCTCAACTGGTATTTGGTATGTTCATTTAATACAATAGCATTCGACTTTCAAATAACTGAGTGCTTTAAACCGTGTTACTCAAAGTGGTCCTGGAGGAGATAAGAAGCTTGGCAACATTTGAAATTTAACACACTGCTACCTTCATCAAGAAAATCTTGCGTCAAAACATGACCAACTGAACTGAATACCGTGTTCCATGATTTATATGCCGCCACAAGCTCCTTACTGTCCAATAATAAATGGATCAAGGGGCTGGTCCGTGACCACATTTTGAGCAGCACTTAAATCTTCCTTTTTATTTTAACCTTGTATTAAGGTCTTTTAAGTTAACTTTTTTAAAATTTATATTCAATTTTCCAACATATAGTATAACACTCAGTGCTCATCCCATCAAGTGCCTTCCTTAGTTAACTTTTTAAAAATTGGATGAAGCAGGGAGAGTGTAAATATAGGTAAGAATCTAGACATCACTAAGAAAAGACATGCAAACTTTGGCTTACGAGTGGTGAAGACTCCAGTGGCTTTGGGGCTCTGCTGGTTGCCTTTGACAGCCACAAGGGAGACAGTGTACTCAGTTGCAGGCTGCAGATTCCTCAAGGGGTACTGCGAGGCAGAGGGTCCCACATTGTACTGCTTGGGGTGGCCTCCTCGGGTTGGACCCACGGTCAGTCGGTACCCAGCTATCCGGGCCCGAGGTGGAGTCCAGATCACTAAGACAGTTGAGTCAGTTTCGTTGACAAACTGGAGGTTAGTGGGAGCATCCAATTCTAGAAAAAAAGAGGAAACACATCAAGAAATATTTGACCCTCAGTAATGATCATACTGAAACTCAAAAAGCTTGACTGAATTTTCTAAAGTTTTCTTAAGGTTGAAGCTAAGTAAAACTCAAAACTTTGGAAATGTTGAGCCATTATGAAATGGAGTGCTACTTGAAACTTTGCAAAATTGTGTCAATCATGAGAAATTGCAGCCTTTTTTTTTTTTTTTTTTTGCTTTGACTTTGATCCTGAGAAAGTGGAATGTTCCAGCATGATTTTCCCATCACCCTCTAAAATTATACTAACATTATAGAGATAGTGCTATAAAAACAAAAACAATAACAAAAAAAAAACCCACTCATGAATGCCACAATGTGCTCTGAATCAAACAGGTTAAGAAAGGAGAGATAAGCCCAATAAAAGGAGGGCAAGGGATCCCTGGGTGGTACAGCGGTTTAGCGCTTGTTTTTGGCCCAGGGCGTGATCCTGGAAACCCGGGATCGAATCCCACGTCGGGCTCCTGGTGCATGGAGCCTGCTTCTCCCTATGCCTATGTCTCTGCCTCTCTCTCTCTCACTGTGTGCCTATCATGAATAAAAAAAAAAAAAAAAAAAAGGAGGGCAAGATGAAGGGGCATCATCCTTGCCCCTTATGTTCCACTAGAAGGAACATAAAGAATATTGTCTGCATTTATTGAATGGCTAGTCCTTTGCTAGAGAAATAAAAGTAATTTTCCCATGGTTTGTATTAGATAATACGAATTATTAGATAATAATTATAACATCTGTCAGAATCATGGTAGGACACTGGTAAGTGCACACTATCAGAAAAATCACACAAATTGTGAGTTTCCTTGAGTGTGGTAACTAGCACTTTCTCCGCAGTAATTTAAAACCTTTATCCGATGAAGGAAATGCTGAAGAGGTAATCGAGTACAGAAGCTGAAAGAACAGGACTTGGAGTCAAAATGGCAGAAATCTATATGGACTCCGCTTAATTGCTTCCTAGCTCTGGGATTTCACAAGTTGCAGATTTTTGTGAGCTTCAACTTTTTCATGAATCCAATGCGGATAAGAAGACCTCTCTCATTAGGTCAAAAGAGTATTAAATGTCAGGACAATACTTGTAAGGAACAGAGCAGAGGCCCTGGTTCTTCACATGCAATTACTGTTTTAGCAACTACTATTCGTAAATAATTCTGCTATGAAAGGGTTAAGAGTGTACATTTGCAGTTTCATCTATATATTTTTAGTTACAAAAAAATAGACTCAAATTTACAATCCACATCTCTGTTAGCAAAGAAAATTAGGTTCTCTCCAGCCCTCCTCTCTTGGTGCCATTACAGGGCTACGTGTATTCGGGAAATGGTCACTGTTTAGCATCCATGGAGCTGGTCTCCGTTTGGTTTCAAAGTGTAATGTGATTTCTGCCTCCCCTTCCCCCTTAGCCACTGGGCATTTTCCTATTTCTAACTGTACACCTAGGAGTTCCTGGTTTGCTGCACAATCACCATAGATTGGAAGTGAGGGTGGAGAATTGGGGGTGGAGATGGTCAGGAGCAGGACGTACTGGTCGTTTGTTCCGCTGTCAGAGGCCTGCTCTCCCTTCCTTGGTTCACGGCGAAGACTTTGAAGTGATAGGTGACCCCGGGGGACAGTCCGGTGACTTCTGCGAAGGTGTTCCTGTTGATGGGAAGCCTCTGCCCGTGTTCTCCGGGCAGGTTGACAGGGATCACGTCTACGCGGTAACCAGTCACTGTGCTCTCAGGGGGGGTCCACATGATGGTGATCTTCACGTCTGTCACTTCTACAAACTGCAGGTCCCGAGGAGGGGGAACTTTATCTAATGGACAAGAGCCAACTGGTCATTCACAATTCCTGCTGAAGGTGATTTTTTAAAAGCCAATTTCCCAGAGGCATGTAAGGAAATTCATGGTGCCTCTCATCCCAAAGCAATGCTAAGTTTTGTCTCTTAACCAGAGAATATGCATTTTTGGCTTATATTTCTATGGTTCAGTCATACTGCTTACATATGACATATGAAGCTTTTTATTTTATTTTACCTAAAATATGTAGGAAAGCAGATGAGTTTCCAATGTATTAAGTGTCCCATCAAGGAATTTAAAATAAACACACACAAAATAAAATTTTTAAAAAATACAAAAACAACCCTAATTGTGACCACTGAAAAAATGTGGTTTGCATTTTACTGAACCATTTTGTAGAACTTGAGAGTCACAGATGAACTGACACGGAAGTTTCTGGGGAAGACTATGAAGACTTTATGGTGACAATTTTTAATCAGGAGGGGCAGCAGCCAGCTTCGATAAGTTACTTTATAGTATGGACATCTCAGCCAATTTTCTTAAGTTTAGGGATAAACTAATCTGTAAGATTACTTGCATATGGGAACTGTTGACAGACACAAAACAACCCTCCCATGGGAATAATTATTCTCTCATCTTACACTTCTGGTTCTCCCCAGCAGGCCCGCGAAACGAGGACAGTCCGAGGGCGGTTTTATTCCTCCAACAAAAGTGAGGTCAGACGTGTTACCCTGGTAAGCTCTAAGACATAGATACCATAGGAAGTGACTTTAAGTTACCTGAACGCGGGACGCCAGTGGTTTCTTGTTGGATGAAAACAGGGGTACTTTCTTGGTTTTCTTCCACCGCATAGATAGTGATGTTATACTGAACGCCAGGTTGCAAGTCACTGAGGGTGACGGAGTTGGCAGTTTCAGGAAGGTTGAGTTCTGTGCTGCTCCCTTCTACTGATGGCGAATACACTATTCTGTATCCTGCAGATTCAAGGGGAAAAAGTCAGCCACGCTGTTTCATGAAACAGAGGTTTGATGAGTCATAAATCCCTCTTCCCAGAAAATCCCTTAGCATCTTGCTTGATTAGTTAAGAACTAGTGATTCTTTCTCTTTAGATGTTGCCACTTCTTATAAGGGCTATTCGGTACAAAGATAGAGTAAGAGCAGCCATGCAAACCTTTTTAATAATAAATATCATCCTTGAAGACCTGATATCCTTAATAAATGTCTATTAGAGACACCATGAGGCGAAAATATTCACGTTAAAACGATTTCTTGTCTTTGAGCTCTGGGCAATGAAAGCAATTAATGAATCACCTTGAGTGCAGGTTGTCTAGCGCTGTCTGTGTCTTTTAAAAACTTCAGAGGCAACTGAGTAACTTAATGAGCTAAGAAGGCAACTGCGCCACCTCTTTAAGAAGAAGTCTTAGAGTGAGGTTTTCAGAAAAATTACCCCTCTTCGACCTCAGAAATGCCTGGTTTAAAAAGTCAGTGGGCTGGCTTTAGAGGTTGTGCGTGGTGTGTGTGTGTGTGTGTGTAGGCGGTCAATAAAATGGACATGACTAGAAATGATCTGTAAGAAAGTCCAGCTGTCAGACTTGAAAAAAATCACATTCTGAATTACGATCCCTGTCCACAGCTCAGAACTGGCTCCCTCACCACCAGTGCCATCAGGATTAACACGGAGGCCAAGAGAAGGAGGCTAGCCTCACCTGTTATGGGCGCCTGGGGTCTGCTCCAGCGAACAACAATCGAGGTGTCATCAACTCTGTCCACAGCAGGGTCAGGAGGAGCATCAGGTGCTAAAAAAAAAAAAGGAGCAAATGAGAAAAACAGTCAGGAAATATTGCTCGAGGCCTGTTCTACAGAAAAAAAGACTCTTTTCACAGCGCGTAGTACACATGTACCTGTTGTCTGCGAAGTAGACAGGATCAGACTCTGCTCTCCCTCTTCAGATATCTGATAGACATTTACAATGTATTTTCGGCCAGGAAGCAGGTCAGGGATGTTCACAGAAGTGGCCGTGCTTGGAAGGTCTTTAAAATAAAAAGGAAAGGTTACCAGTCGGAGCAAATCAATCCCTCAAATCACTCCACAGCCCATAAGAGCGGTACTTTTAAAACTATCCGTTCATAAGGGAAGGGGGCAAGTCTAGAAGGAAATGTACTCATGGATAATCAATAATTATCAATCCATTATGGCCTCATTCTTCTTTTGTCTGCCATTTTTCTAAATTTCTTCTCTATAGATACATAATTTTTATAATCCACCCCCATGTTGTAAAAATAGCTCTCTGTAGTCAGAAGTCAGGGTAGTGGTCATGGGCAAGGGATGATGGGATAGGACAGATGTTCTTTTTCTTAATCTGGGTGCTGGTCACATGGGTGTGTTCATTTTATAAAAATTCATCAAGCTCTGTGCCCATGAATATATTATGCTACAATGCAGTTTTTTAAGGGGCCCTAACCATGAGAACTCGAAAAGCACGAATGAGGGTACCGTGCACCCGCAAAGGCTAACATTTTCTGCCGTGGTCCTCAAACCCACAACCCCTTCCCCAAAGAAAACACCAGGAGCTTCTAGGTGGCTTAGACGGTTGAGCATCTGACTGGATTTCAGCTCAGGTCACAATCTCAGGGTCCTGAGATCAAGCCCCACGTAGGGCTCCACGCTCAGTGCAGAGTCTGCTTGCTCCTCTCCCTCTGCTCCTCCCTTACCCCACCCCCAAATAAATATATAAAACCTTTTAAAAAGTCATATAAGAAAGAAAATACTATGGTTGCACAGACTTGTGCTGAGGCAAATGGGTAATGCAGCTCATACTGGGGAGCAGGAAAAATGTGAGTATATGGCTCAGGAAATAGCGCGCTCAGTTCTAGAGGTGAGCCCTTTCCCTTCCTCACACCGGAAGCGTGTTCAGTCTGAGGCGAGCACCAGTCCCAAGGCTGCCATGACGGCACACGGAGCTTACCGAGATACTGTGGTTCATCTCCCTCCTCGCTCAGCTCGTATTCCACACGGAACCCTGACACGGTGTCCGAAGCCGAGACCCACGAGACCACGAAGCTGCTGGCCGTGATTTCAGTCACGGATTCAGAAGTGGCCACGACGGGAGAAAGGGGCGTCGTCTCTCCCGTCACGGTGTTACCTAGAGAGAGTCACGGAAAGGGGAGAGGGAGCCTTCAGCCACGGAGAACGTTCGCCGCTGTGGGGACACCACTTAAAAGTGGGTGCCCGCTGTGGAAGCACAGGACTTGAGAAGCGAAGCGCTTCTCTGAGGAACACAGGTACAGACATGAGGACGGGGGGTGAGGGGCGGGTGGGGGGGTAGGGGGTAGGGGGGGTGGGGTACGTACTGGTCACCGCCGGGCTGGTGCTGGTGGTGGTGAAGTCGAAGCGTGTCACCTCTCTGTGGCCGTAGTGCTGGACGCTGATGAGCTGGCCCTCATAGACCACGCCTGGCGTCAGGCCTTTGATGGTGTACGAATTCAGGTGGCCAGGAATGGTGGCTTCCTTCCAACGGCCTGGAGAGTTTTTCTAAAGATTTAAAAGCAAAAAAAAAAAAAAAAAAAAAAATCACCCAAGTATTCACAAGGATGAACAGTCATAGATGATACCGAGGAATCGTCAAAGAAACGGAGACCTCTGCAGCTCCATTGTGGAGGAAAATCACGGAAAACTGGAATCAGAACAGGGACCTGCAGCAGTTTAATACTTATTATTATTTTAGCTAATATTTACCGGTAGCTCACTGTGTGCCATGCTCTGTGTTGTTTTACTTAATAGTATAATTGCCCTCATTTTATGGTAAAGAAACATAGTTATGTGACACGCCCAAGGTCACACAGTTGCAGGTGCTGGGCACCTTCCTTTTTTGTCAGAATAATTTATTTCAGATCAGCATGAAAATATGATGAATCCAAGTTTTGCCTCTCCCATTTTTCAAAATTTCTACAATGAACAAAGAGACATTCTTCTCTGAAGTGGGAAAAGGCCACATATTCTATCTTTTACTTTGTAGGATAGAAATTTCTTGCCCTGCAGAAACAGTCAAAAGTAAAATATTGCTTTGTGACTCAGTTCCTGGGACGATCGCATATAAGGTTCGACTGGTCTGGCTGTATGACTCATTCTTGGATATGAATTACCCCATCAAAAGCAGTTCCCAACTTTGGGCAAGACTGCAAAAGAATGTGATTTCGGTTTATTTAATCTTTGCTTCCAGTTTACATTTTCACATCCTGTCCAACTTCATTAACATGTCATGGATCACAAAACTCATTGCAATAAAATGTGTGGAAAAGAAACAGCCTTACTTCAAACAAGATGAGATCCTTTTAAGTGTAAATATTCTAAACTAAGTCAAAATACATTTTTAATGCCCAATGAGTTTTTTAAATTATCCAATCAACCAGTTCCTCAATAATTCAAATACTCCAGTGTCCATTTATATTTTTGAAACCAATGAGATGGATCCTAGTATATTTTAAATCTAAAATTTAACTCAAATACCCTGAAAAAAAAATCTGAAATTAGTCATTACAATTAGCTCAGATTTAATGATTAATCTTTCATTCAATGTGAACTTTTCTAGGCAGTTAGCTTATCAGAAGAAAACACTGAAGAACAAACTCTCAGGTAACATCCATTGAGGAAAAACCTGAAAATTCTTAGTTGTTAAAAATCTCAAAGAAATTTATCACTGCGGTTTCAATGAAGATTTTTCCAATTCAATGTACATTTTAGACCTACCTGTAAATGTTCCTTATTACAGAGATCTCACATAACACTTCAGAGTTAGCTTTAAAGTAAATAAAATTGGTGATGAGATGAAAAGATGAAAGACAAGGAAGTGTTGGAGGAGAAAATATGGTGATCCCATTGACTAACATCTACTAGATACAAAGTTCTGGAAATGGCTGCTCCACATACTGTGGACAAGAGCACTGAGTATACTACAAAAAAATAAATGACTTCACAGTTTGGATTTTCCCTTGAGAGTTTAAATACAGCTGCATGAATCAAATTATTTATTTGTTTGTTTATTTATTTAAGAGTGAGAGAGAGCGAGAGAGAGAGCAGGAGCAGAAAGGAAGGCACAGGGCAGCCCGGGTGGCTCAGCGGTTTAGCACCGCCTTCAGCCCAGGGCATGATCCTGGAGAGCCCGGATCGAGTTCCACGTCAGGCTCCCTGCATGGAGCCTGCTTCTCTCTCTACGTCTCTCATGAATAAATAAATAAAATCTTAAAAAAAAAAAAAAAAAAGAAGGGACAGAGGGGAAAAGTAGGCTCCTCGCTGACCATGGAGCTGACGCTGAACAGGAACCTGGGATCAGGACCCCAACCAAAGGCAGACACTCAACCAACTGAGCCACCCAGGTGCCCCTCGATTTGTTGTTAATTGCTAGAATGTAATAGCTGTGACTAAAAGTGGGCATTTTCTACCTGTATTTAAAATAGTGTCTCTCAAGTTGTTCTTTACGAATTTTGGAGAGAAAGCAGACAGGTTTAAAGGATAAGAAAAACTAAAGCTTACTGGACCTGTATCTTCCTCAGCATGGCAATTTCCAGATGCTCCTTATTAGAAGGAGCAGGAGCATATCACAAGGTTTACTTTTTAAACCAACTAGCATCCCTCATGTGTTCTTCCCTTGCACCATCTCTTTTTCCCTTCAATCTAAATAACTTCAGAGGATCAAAAGTAATGTTTTAAGAAGTGCTCCCTTATAAAAGTGAACACAAATCACTAAATGTTAATTTTTCAAATCATGGAAATGATGCCAGTAATTGTTTTCCTCTGATAGAGTTGCAAGACATACGATGCCTTTAGATTCTCTTCCCACATTGGGGAAGAATTGTTTCAGGGATTATCATTTCTAAGTCCTTGTTAAGAAGATCTTTCTAAATCCTTCTAAATATCAAAAAAGCTAAATCTGTATGTCCAGTCACAGACAGTTAATCAGACCTGTTGGCTCAAAAGCTGGAAAAAAAAAAATGTTTAGAATGTGTTCATTTCGGCAGCCTCAGTGTGACCAGTTTCTGAGTGGGATACTCACAGGCTTCCATCTGAGAATGTACTTGGAAATGTGAGATGGTTCTGGGGCATTCCACTGGATGGGGTGGGAATTGGGTTGACTGGGGGTCTCAGTGATGATTACTTGGACGGGGCCAGTTGTGCCTGAAAATGAAAATATGAGATTTGGTGATCTTGGGTATTCACTTACTTTGGCTTAAAAAGTTAGTGCACATGGATGGCCATCATTAAAAGACAGTTTTGCTGATCAGTAAATGTGAGTAGAGTAAAAAAAAAAAAAAAAAATTCTGGGATCACTTTTCTACATCCGACCTTGGAAATCAATGCAACAAAATTCTTTCTTGGTCAATAGATCGTTGTCCTTCACATGAGAAATGCAAATAGAACTTGTTTATAGCAAATAAAATTTGAAAAATGCCTCTTAGTTTGCTTTTACTCTCCATTTTCAAAGTAAGAATTTTGAGAAAATTGCGAAACTACCCTAACCCAAATAAAGGGACACAGAATCCAAACTCTATTTATTTAGCATACTAAGCTTCTTTAAAGCAAATTCTCATTTGTGAACATCTTCATCATGAACAAATCTACCCACTAAAAAGGGAACATTCCAAAGGCCATACGACATGATGTAAAACTCAATTTCTAAATGGGATGGAATCCTAGGTGAATAATTATAGGCTCAGTTTTCTTTCTTTCTTTCCTTTTTCAAATTTAACCAACGTGGGGCTCTCTACACCCAACATGGGGCTTGAACTCATGACCTTGGGCAAGATCAAGAGTTGCACACTCTTCTGACTCAGCCAGCCAGACGCCGCAAGACTCAGTTTTATTTATCAGCCTATGCATCCTATTAGAGGAAAAGTTTTAGTTCCAGTTTTACTAAATAACTGTATTCCAAAATCCTACTACAGAGTGCTCAAATTATTAAGATATCAACTTTTTTCTTTTCAGCAGTTACCAACTGAAATGGCATTTTGCAGTATATACTAAATTCAGTATTTCCACAACTCAATACGTATGACTGTTTCCAACAAAATTTAAAGTATGGTTTTGGTTCTTCTTTAAAAACAACAAAAACAAAAACATATAAGGGAAGCAGAATTAATTTCTTAATAGTGTAGATGCCATTTAAGATAATAATGAAAAAGAGATAATAATGAAATAGCATTTAAGCTTGCAGAACAGAACAGCGTCTTTTTCCTAAACACTGTCTTTTTTACAATGCCAATCAATGGTCTACTTATTAGAAATAAAATAAAGTTCCCTGTCATAACCTTTCCAAGAATCTCTAACTGCTACTCTATCAAAAAAAGCCACATTTTGCAAGTTTCATAAGGCATTTCACCAGACTGTTAACAGATTTAAGTTTTCTGAAAGCTCATAGGAAAAAATAAAAGGGGATTTTCAAACTTAATTATTATCTTTGCTGTTGAATTCTCTTTAAAAACAAGGCTTTCTATAGTAGAACAAATACATAACTTGCATGTCTCTGTAGACTCAGAAGTTTTAAAATAATAAACTCGTTTCCACACTGGGAATAATTCAAAGTGGTGGAAGACTAACAAATATTCTCTGGATCTTAATTCCATTTAATGTACATATTTCAAAGCCACGTGAATACCAAAATCCACAAATAAAATTCTCAGTTTTCCATTCTAAAGCAGTGTATATTTCGCAGAACATGGTTGGATGTTTGTTTTAATCAATTGGCATAAGTTAGTTGCATGTGACTTTTTAACTTAGTCTTCTTGTTCATGAAGATCCTTACAAAGATAAATAAGTTTTTTAATAAATTTCAATAAATAAGACAAATAATGGAGTTAAATGTTGGAGATGTGACTTCTGTGAACATCAATAAATTATTTATGATTACTGGCATAAAGTTGTTTAAATATGATCCTCTAAAGAAGTCCTACTATAATTTCCTTAAGGAAGGAGCCTCGGTGTCCATTGAAAGATGAATGGATAAAGAAGCTGTGGTCTATGTATACAATGGAATATTCCTCAGCCATTAGAAACAACAAATATCCACCATTTGCTTCAACATGGATGGAACTGGAGGGTATTATGCTGAGTGAAGTAAGTCCATCAGAGAAGGACAAATATTATATGGTTTCATTCATTCAGGGAATATAAAAAATAGTGAAAGGGAATAAAGGGGAAAGGAGCGAAGATGAGTGGGATATCAGGGAGGGAGACAGAACATGAGAGACTCCTAACTCTCTGGGAAAATGAACAAGGGGTGGTGGAAAGGGAGGTGGACTGGGGGTTGGGGTGACTGGGGGATGGGCACTGAGGGGGGCACTTGACTGGATGAGCACTGGGTGATATGACCTATGTTGGCAAATTGAAATCCAATTAATTTTTTTTTTCCTTAAGGAAAGAGACACCTGATGTGTATTTTACGTAGTTTGGCAATCATAATTTTGAGGGAAGGAAAAGTTTACAATGCTACAGAATGTACAACGAGAGAGATCCTTAATGTCAACCACAGACATTGGGTGAAGACGGTGTCGACGCAGGTTTATCGATGGTGACACATGCACCAGTGTGGTGGGGAATGTGGGTAATGGGGAGGTTGTGCATGTGTGGGAGCAGGAGCTCTATGGGAAAGCTCTGTACCTTCCTTTCAATTTTGCTGGGAACCTAAAACTGCTCTAAAAAAACCCCCCAAAACAAAAAACCAGCGTGTAATTAAAAGCAAAAGGTTATGACGGTAAAATATCTATCAAGTTTCAGGAAGGCAATACAAATGTCCTCTACTGCCCATCTTTAGCCATAATCATGTTCCCTTGGTCCACGAAGAGGAGGGTGGCAAAAGGAAAAGGCGACTCATTGGTTTTTACCTCCACGATGGAGCAAAACTACAGAAGTTTCTTTTCTTTCTAAAACTTTAAGCACTGGTTCAAAATTGTAGGTTTTGAAAGTCACGCTTGAACCATAGCCCAGTTCCTTAAGGGAACTGCACAGAACAGTAGTGTGGATTTCATGCATTTAGTATATTTTTGTTCAGAAAGTAAAGCGACCGTGTCCATCATGTGTAAGGTCAACTAAATTCTGATTACCACTCTACCTTCATCTACATATGATCTGAAGACAGGAAATCTGAAAATTCTGACATCACTGACATCAATTAGATGTGATAAAACAAAAATGAACCCAACTGGTCTACACTAGCAATTACCATTGTAAAAACCGGACTCCCTCTCTTATTCAGTATGGTCAGACTAACCATAAAACAGCTAAGTAGAAACATGACACAATGTGTATACTTTTAAAATCAGTTTAAAATAAGGCTGAAAGGAATCATTTCCAGTACCGATGACCCTGGGGAAGTTAAATATTTATGAGTTTGCGACTCAGTCCTTTTTTTCTCTATTTTATTTGCTGAGATCTGTGCTTTCCTAGCTGTTTATTGACAAACCAAATGCCTCTTATCTACTCTCAGTTTGAACAACTCCACCAAATCCTCTGTAGGAGGAGCAAACAGGGCAAGGCTCAGAGGCAGTCTACCGGTAATCTGTGGCGCCTTCATTCTTTCCACACCCATAAAGCCCCATGTGCTAGGCATGAACCATTAAGCAAACCAGGCATGGAGATAAGCACCCAACCACGTGCTGAGGGCAAACACCGTCCCCCTCTCCAAATCTCCTCCTCTATATTCACTGGGCATTCCGCTTACCCTTTTTAAATAGTAGGAACAAAGTCGACTTGTAAAACCCCAAAGCAGAAGGCTTCCTTCCCATCCAGATTTCACCCCATCATGTCCACCTAAACGCTCCCAGAGAGCCGCTTTGTGAAAAGGCTCGTGTTAAGAGTGAGAAAAAAAATTTCCCTCTAAATCATGGAGGATGATTTTCAACAAGTTGCCACACCAGTAACAATCATTAACATAGAAACCAGGGAGCATTTCTTTAGATGTTTCTATCATTTAGTTGCCTCACTAAAGAAAAATAACAATTATGTAATTTCTGAACTTAAGGTATTTCTGCAATCAGATTTTTAAAAAATTATTAAACAAAAAAAATTATATTAAGTGATTTCTTCACCCAAATCTGCCATGAAACACAACTTAAGAGCCAGGTGAATTTGTGCTGTGAGCCTGTGAAGGCAAAGTCACCTCTGACAGCCCTACCAGTACCTGAGGGTTGGGGAGAACCAGGTTTCTTCCAAGTTTGTTGAAAGGGTATATCTGGGTGGTTAGTATTTAGGATCAGAGATCGTTAGATTGTTAGTGCTAGAAAGACCTTTAAAGGCAATGGGCTTTCAACTCCTCATTTTACAAATGGGAACACGATGAGTGGAGCTTGACATGGATCTCTTTCACAGCACACGGACAGCCCGGACCCACGTCTTGGCAAACTCTACCTTTGGCCAAATTGTTCCGTATCTGATTCCCTACGATAGTGAATCTCTGACTACACTATGGAGGGGTTTAGTTTACTTAATCTTAATTTCTGTCATAGGCAGATTCTGACATTCTGAAAACTTCTTTTGGTTTCTGAATCTGGGCCCTATTTCAAGCCTAAGGTTAACAGAAATCTAGGAGGCTCCGCACCTCGGTAGCTGCTCAAATAACCGGTACTAAAGATGAGAGCTTCCCAATTCACCATGTCTTATTATAATTAAATTTAAAAACTTGTTTTCTTTTTCTAAAATGAGTTAATCACACCTACAGCTAGGCATTCATTATGTCCTGTGACCTAAAAAATCCCCAGCAATAAACATTTGGGCGTATTTGAACTGCGTGGGCAGAAAATTGACTAAATTACTCAACTCTTGACCCAGAATACTTTGTTCTAGACTCCAATTGATCAAACAAATGAAAATTTTGACACAAAGAGGCCCTGGATGAAATGTTGAGCGAACACACACAGCGAACCCACATACCCTATACTGTATTTCATATCATCCCCCTATGCAATCTCTCTGTTGAGAGTCATAACATAAAACCCCAACCCTTCGCTCCCAGCGTAGCTCCCAGCATGGTTTCTATTTCCATGTGCAGACAGGAGATCAAATTAGTTGGAGCGTTTTAACTTAACGGAATGCTCTACAGTGTTCAGAAACAAATTGACACACCAGCACATTTTCACCGCCTTATACATATTTTACTTGACTGGGGAGAAAGGAAAATCATTTTAGTCAAATATCGGATTCTTAGATTGTGATAAGAGCAAAAGATGGGAAAGAGAGAGGAAGCCAATACAGGTGTCAGAGTGTTAAAAACACTGATGCTGCCCCGTTTTCACAACTCAGTTGGAAGTTCTCGGTTTGCACCAACACAGCTACTTACCTGGATAGGTCTGCAAAGGCTGGCAATGCCACTCCCCAATGCCACGGCCATAGCAGTAGCACTGGTACCGGACACCATGCACATACTTCTCCCATGAGTCTCCAATTTGATAAAATGTTCGGGTTTCTGAATCCTGGCATTGGTCTAAAATACACACAAAGTAAAAGAAGCAGCATTGAAGACTCAGAGCTACAAACTGAATTTCAGTGTGCTGGAGCTAGCATATTCTTAGTTTATTGGAAACTTACAATTTATTTGTCCTTACAAATATATGTGGTTACTAAATATTTTGTTCATATCTTTCACCTTACAAGACAATTAGTAAAGAAAAAAAAATACGTTGGCAAATCGAACTCCAATAAAAAAACATACAAAAGAAAAAAAAAAAAACACCCAGTGGAAGAAATGCTTAGTTTTCTAAAAAGACAGTTATTTCTAAACAAAAATCGTATGATTTAGATTTCAGTACATACTGACATTCTGAATGGCAGTTTGAGAAAACTAAATTAGATATTATTTTGCCTACATTAATGCAACTCGCCGCTTGAATAGTAAGAACAAAATATCACTTTAAACACCTCTTTAAATTTTGAAGGACTCCAGTTTACATGTAAATGGATGAACTAGACTTTGACTATGAATACTTGCTGAGCAGTTTCTGAAAAGAGCTCTCCGGCTTCTGTATCAGCTTTGATCATCTCAGGTCAAACAAACTCATCTGATGGGTTTGTTTTCTTAGTGAGCAACAGGTCTCCTTTGGTAAAGGAATATTAATGGGTTACCTTAAAGCTGGCCATGCAGCTCTGTCAAGGCTCAACCTTCGCTATTTGCTTAGACCTATTATAAAGGGCAGCCAAGAAAAATAAAGTATTTGGAAGGAGGTATTTACTGGCATGAGCATCTGCACAGTCAGCAAAGGAAAGTTCTCTTTCATAACACGGATTCTCTTTATGATTCAGAACCAAAGAACTAATTCTATTCCATTAAAATAAACCTGCATGGGTTACCAAACTCAGTGACAACATCAAGTTGATATACTGGGTCATGACTAGGGAAAAGATTTTACCAAGCTCTCCGCAAGCCACTGATCAAAGTCAACTTCAGTGATGTAATATGAAATCGCTCTCCTCATCTGAAACTTGTTAACGAGTCCCAGCAACCAAAACCATCTAGACCCGAGAGTTAATTACCAATGGGATCGCACTTCCATCTGCCCCGGCCCTGACCAAAGCAGGTACAATTCAGCATGTGCCCCTCTTCATGACGCTTGTGGAATGTGTCGTTCACATTGTACGTGATGTCATCAACAATGCACTGATCTGTTTAGGAAACAGTGGGATGGTGGAGAACTTTCTTAAGTTTTGCAATGAAATTTAAAAATGCCATGCTTTTTTTTTTTTTTTTAAGATTTATTTAGGGGGCCTGAGTGGCTCAGTCCATTAAGCATCTGCCTCTGGCTCAGGTTATGATCTTGGAGACCTGGGATTGAGCCCCACATTGGGCTCCCTGCCTAGCATGGAGTCTGCTCTTCCCTCTCCCTCCGTACCTTCCTCCACCTGGTGTGTGTGCTCTCTTTCTCAAATAAAGATTTATTTATTTATTAGAGAGAGAGGGAGAGAGCTTGTGCAAGCTGGGGGAGGGGCAGAGGGAGAGAGAGAGAATCTCAAGTGGACTCCACACTGAGTGTGGAACTGGGCTCGATCTCAGGACCCTGAGATTATGACCCGAGTGGACACTTAACCAACTGAGCCACCCAGGCACCCCCAAAATACCAAGCTTCTCAAAGTGTACAGTTTTTTTCACCAAATTATCAACACCTTCCACTGAAATAACTTTTCTACCAGCATAGAATGAGCACTTTTTCAAAGTTTGGTCAGGAATACAATTTTTGGAAAAAATAATTCTTTATCACATAAGCTCTTTCTTACAAACTTAAATATCAGAGGCCAAAGTATATACAACTACCAGGATGTGGTAAAATATACCTTCCCGTGGAAAGGTAATTTTTTAATAAATGTGCGTTTTACTTTTGGAAAAGTTCTTGCTTAGATGATAACGTCCTTCAGATCTCTGCTTGCTCTGAGAAATAGGGATAAAGATCAAATATACTTAGGAAGCACCCAGCACGGTGTCATGGTCTGATTTCTGTAACAGGTGGGGTGGGGGGATACTTGGATTTGGGAAATAATATAACATCTATGGCATTTGTGAAATTAAAAAGAAAATTAGGCCAACTCTGCTCCTAACTCTCTGAGAGATCCTGAGAAATTACTTTCCCCATTTGGGTCTCAGTTCCTTCATTTGGAAAGTGAAGAGTTGGTCTGTATGTCTTTCTAGGGTTCCTTTCACTTCTGCAATATCATGCGGAATTATGATTACTCCTGCAGTGTGTTACCCACAAAAGGAGAACGAGTTCAGGCCAAGGTCAACATACCAGTTACACGAAATATTTATTAGCTCAGAGTTCTACCTAAATCTTGGTTTTCAAATCAAAGAAACGGAAGTACTAAAATGGTTTTAATAAATCGCCATCCCTCTATCATAGACCAGGATCCAAAGGAAAACATTTGAGTTGAGCAAAAGAAATAGGTCTCTCTGTCACCTTCAGTTTGGATCTGCAAGGATCTGATTTTAGAACAGCAAAGTGTCAGGGCACCTGGGTGGCTCAATGGGTTAAGTGTCTGCCTTCAGCTCAGATCATGATCTCAGGGTCCTGGGACCCAGCTCAGCGGGGAGCCTGTTTCTTCCTCTCCCTCTGCCCTTCCCCTACTAGTCTTCTCTCACTTTCTCAAATAAAATATTTTTAAAAACCCAGCAAAGTCTCTTTTCTTTACAGAAACTATCCAATCTTTCCTTGACGTGACTCCAATGACATATCTAGAAGCTAAAAGGATCAGATCCTTGTGCCTTTGGAGTCATCTTCTCAGCTCAGTGTAAGTACTCACATCCTGGGATGCTTCAGAATTCTAGAATTGCTCTGCCAGCTTTTCTCCACTGGCTGCCTAACATGAGAGGCTTATCCTGCACAGGAGACCGATGGTGTGGCCCCGCATAGTTCCTCTCCTGCTCTTGGTAAACTACAAGTTTCCGCATACAAACTTGGTCCTCTCTGTGCTCCTGTTTCTATCAAATGTTCTCATTAATAAGCAAGCATACCTCGGAGCTGGGAGTAGGCAACACAAGTCCATTCTCCACGACCATTCCCAACGCATGTGCACCTCATCATGTGGCCCATATCGTGCTGTTTGTCCCACTGATCTCCAATGCGATACATGACCCCTTCATTGGTTGTGCAGATTTCCTCATGGGCTGGATAGAAATGGATGGGAAAATGATACAGGGTCTAAAAACATATGCGGTGTCATCGGTGCAGCGTGGTTATCCTAAGAACTCTCACTGTGAAAGCAGTCTGGTGTGCCTCAAAGAAGTCTCAGTGCTATCCTGGGCCTGTGTAGAGCTTTGAGTCCCAGAGAGCAAACTCAATCCAAAGGGGAAGTAGGTGGTAGGGAATTGTTGCAGGAAAGGTTGGGGGATGTTAAAGCACGATAATACCTACAGGTTCACACAACGGGTCTGCATTGTTCTAGAAGACCGATGTTGACTACTGCCCCATAACTTTTTCTAGTTCCAGTTTATTCTATCCCAGAGGGAAACTCTGTGTTCTTCTACATCCAACCTTCTCTCTTGAGAATGAAATGTTGAAAGAAATGAAAGTGAGTTTAAGTAGTATTCTTGGGTTTCACTGCCTTATACGTACACCTGATGATGCATAGTTCGTGGTTCTTGGTTCTACAAGTCAAAGATCAAATGTAATCTACGGGGTTCTTGAAACTTGAAAACAAAAGGTATGGACTTCCCTTTCCCTATCTGTACCAACTTGATCTCTCTAAATGAGAAAAGATCCCATACTTATCAGAAAACATAGTTTTGGCTATTTTGGTATTTCCTAAGTGATAGAGCTGATTCTGAGTGAACCACAGTTGTGTGTCAATATTGCAGGTCCGTGTCTGCAGCAGTTGCACACGGAATGTTTTAAGCTACTCAGTTGTGTGCTCCTTACAAACGACAAACCTGCGAAAAATCTGCATTTCCAGATGTTTTAAAAAGTATTCTTCTTAATGTATTTACATATTTTTGGGTGTTAAATTATATCAAAAGGATTTTACAATCATATAAGTAATTGTATAGTATATATTAATTGTATGTAACATATAATTCTGTGCATATATCTTATGAAGTTTTGTGCTGTCTGAAAATTAAACCCTTAATGGGTGAAATGGGAGTAAATTGGACACTATTCTTTTGTCTAACTCCATGATTGGATGGCCCACGGGGTTTCATCTTACCGGCCATGGGGCAAAATCCAAACTTCTGGTCAGCATCGTAGTTCGGCGTGGTTCCGCACCACTTCATGTTGTCTCTCCTGCCCTCAGAAGTACAGTCCGTGTAGTTGTGGTTGTTGTACAGGAAGGGGAAGTGGCACAAGGCACCATTGGAATTTCCACCTCGAGTCTGAACCAAAACTGCCCAGGGTAGTACACAAATAGGAAGGAAAATATTACACAACTGAGCCTCTCAGCGTACAGCGGGGCATATCTACAGGAAGGTTCCAAGTGAGCCAGGTTTCTGAAGCTAATTCACAGGGAGTCTACCTCAGAATAAAGGAGGCCTGATAATAGAGTTGCAAGCTTCCTTGGCGTATTCACCTTCACCTTCAAAAGAGATTTAAATCCAATCTCACTCTCATTTTCCCAGCCAGGAAAGAAAAGATCAAATGGTTGCTTTGAATAAAACATAGTTTTAACCAGAAGAGAAGCACAAGCACTCAGGGATCCACCCTGTGTGTTCTTTAGCCCTGCGGGATTGCCTACGGACTTTAATATACCCGTATCTTTAATCACATCGTGATCCCAACACGTCTAAAATAATTGAACTGGAGGGCTTCCCCCTTGGTGTCACTTCCCAAGGGTCCTGGGGAACATGGAAGGATCTTGGGCGGCCAAGTCGGCTTCGTGCCTCTTGGGTCCAGGTCAAACAAAAGTGCTACTTCTTCTGCAGCCTCAAGATTAATGGCTAGAAGGCTGGCAAATGAAAGTAGGGATGAGAAATGACTTTTTTTCTCTGCTGTGTGTTGCCCTTGGGAGACTCACCAGTATGGTCTGTACAGAAGGAGTATTTCTGGTCTTGCTCGTAATTGGAAGTTGTGCTGCACCACAGATGTCCATCCTGCCGCCCTTCTGTGGTGCAGGAGTAGAAAGTCCTGCCGTTGTAGGTGAATGGTAAGACACAGGGTTCCCCGTTTGAATTGCCACCGTAAGTTTGGGTGACGGCTACAAGCAAAACCAAAAGGGTCTCGGTAAATAAGGCTGCACTTATCTCCTACCAGTAGCTGCTTATTTCTAGCTTGAGACTGAGCTTGTGCCCTCAAGCTGCCAGTAGAGATAATCACCTAGTTAATGTCAGTCAAAATGTGTCACTTTGGGGGGCACCTGAGTGGCTCAGTGGTTGAGTTGATCCCGCGGTCCTGGGATCGAGTCCCGCATTGGGCTCCCTGCATGGAGCCTGCTTCTCCCTCTGCCTATGTCTCTGCCTCTCTCTGTCTCTCATGAATAAATAAAATCTTTAAAAAATATGTGTTACTCAGGAAACCGGTCTTTTGCAGATGGAGGGATGCTTGAGTTCTGTCCATGTCTTTTGTTGCCATCTCTGCTGCCATGCCTCAGTTTCCCCATTTGTAAAGGTATATGAATACAGGTTGACTAAGAATGGTGCTCAGAGTATACTGGAGGGGTGTATATGACTCTGTGGGTGCCTTCATCATTAATACACGAGGTTATTCTAGGGGAAAAGTTAAGTGCATCGATTGTTACTGCTATCGTTACTACCACTTGGTAGCCCAGAGAAAAACGCATCAGGTTGTTGAGAGAAGCTTCCATCGAGAAGCTCCAGAAACGTGCGATTTAGAGTCTAAACTAAGGCTGATTTGCTATTCAGAAAGCAACTCTCTTGTAACAACATTTTAGACAAATAAAGATAATACATAGCAGTTGAATCCCCAGTAGGGGAAAGAAAATACATAGATTAAAAAGATTGGAAGAAAATATATGAAATGCCAACCTGGTTGCTATCACAGGGTGGTAAGATTATAAGCTTTTCTATAGATTATAAGCTTGTTTTATTGTTTTACCTTTTTTTTTCCTGTAAATGAATGTATTGCCTTCCAAAAATTAAATAATAAAAAGTTATCAGCACTGTTTTTTGAAAAGATAATGCAGACCTGTCTCTTGGCAGCTGACTCCATTGCCCAGGCAAGTGCAAAGCATTTGCTTATTTCCTTGTGTCTTCAGCCACTGCATCCCCACAGAGTAAACCACGCCACTGTCCGTGACGCAGTGACCATAGGGAGCCGGCTGCGGGTGAGGCTGGGGCTGGTAAATGGCCGTCCGGACATCTGTGAAGGGGCCAGATCCTGAGGGCATGAGAAGGGACAGTCACAATGCTGGATAAGAGACAACAACTACCTTCCAGACTAGGGATCTTCAGGGTCCCACACAGATCGCTCTGAAATCCACCGCGTTACCACCTGCAACTGGAAGGAAATGCCCCTTCCTTTCTGCAGAAGCTTCTACATGCAGCCTAGGAAATACTCTGTAAGAGTCCTCCAGATGGTCTCCATCTCCCAGCTTATCTGCAGCTACTGGGATTGTATTTCTACATCGCAGGCACTATCCCGCCACTCAACAGAGCAGATGCCCTCAACAATTCCTACTCACGCCAGGAAGCTCATGGTCCCCTTCTCCCTTGCCATGGCCTCATCTCCTCATTCCCTCACGTACCCTGTGCTGTCTTCATGCCTCTCCCTTGTCCTGAGACGGTCTGCCTCACCCTTGCTCTCTTAGCAGCTTTCGTAAGTTCAATAGCATTGGGCATTTCTCTTCCTGATGTTGTTTTTGAGAAGTCCCCCCCATGGTCATCTGTGTGCCTCTGAGCTCATCAGAGAACACCTTGGGATTTTCTAGAAGTTGCCCCTCCTTCCACATTTTGTTTCTCCTCCGGATCATTTGGGGATTTGTGTGTGTTTCTAAAACCAATCCATCCTCTTAACACAGCTTTCCTTTCAGAGTAAGACAACAACAGAATATGTTGTTCTTTTTTTAAAAAAAAAACTTTTAGAAATCTGTTCTCCCAAAGGCCAGGGAGAACTGATGCCAGAATAACTGCAGACTGAAATCGGCGTCTCCCTAAGTCACCCAAAGACATGTCAGACAGTGGGTCCCATGGTCACACACGCTAGGAAGACGTCATCTGTATTTATGTACTCCACTGAAGAGCCACAACGCAAAAGAACGTAAAGATCCTACAGAAAGAGGTTCCATTTTGTTCAACCCAATGTTTCTCAAACTTTTTTGAACAGAACATTTTCTCTATAATATTCATAAGATTAATAAAAATAGACATTTATTGAATCTTTACCCCCATTAAATCCCAACTACAGTCTTAATTTAAACTATTTCAGGAGATTGATCTTTGTAATTGGTTTTTCTTTTTTCTTTCTTTTTTTGGTTAACAGTAATTTCACTGATAATAATCACATAACTCAAAGATACCACCGAATCTAATCTTGTTCACCTTCAGAAGTGCTCAGAACAAGATGAAAACTCATCAAAAGGAGGAAAATCTAAACAAAGCATAAATATTTTTAGCCTAATGACTCATTGATAAAAGGCTAAGCAACAATGGCTAGTACGTTATTCAGTGAAAACTTGAGAAATTATTAAGAATGTAACAAGCACACACCCTCAATCGTCGTATTTCTGTCTTTCAGACTCTTCCAAAGCAAGCTACAATGCAAAGATCTCATTCTCATACTAGAAATAATGAAAACTTCTCTCTCTCTCTTTTTAAATCCTTAGACATTGTGTCATTTATTCTCATCTCTAGGCCTCTTTTGAATTTCTGGAATTGTGAATGCCAATACATGAAGAAAATGATTGTGCATTATTTTATGGAATGCAACAAAGTTTTGCTGGAGCATGGAAACCACACATAAAGGATTGTTTCTGCTACAAAGAAAGCTGAATGTCAGGACAAGGAAATATATTCCATTTTGAAAAAGAACAACTGTACTTTTTTTCCCCTTGTTCTAGCAGAAGAATCAAATAGTCATGTAACTTATCATAACTCTTCCGTTTCCATTAAAATGCACTTCAGGTATTAAAAATGCACAGGCGTGGGGATGTGTATGTGTATATATATCTATACATCAGTTGTGTAGCTTTTATAATATTAGCATTTCCTTAAAGGTCAGTTTAATCTCTTGGGGCTAACACTGCTTTTCTCCCCCCCACTAAGATTGTTATTTCATTTTTATTTATATTTAAAACCTGACATTAGACAAAGTCTTAATGACTAACAATCTGTAAACGAACTCAGATTATTAGCAGAAACCTTGCAACTCATCCTCAAATGGCACGTCAAAGGAAAGATAGAGTTGCTGAAATATTTTTTTGGAATGCCTTCCCGATTCGGGCCCTGCTGGTTCCATGCTCACCGGTGGAAGTGGTCTGCAGAGACGCGTGCCTTTCACACTTCCACTCCCCTCTGCCGTTGCCCGTACAAATGCACTGAAGCAGGTTCCCCCGGTTATCCTTCTTGCTCCAGGTATCTCCGATTCTGTAGGATGTCCTGGTGTCCTGATCATTGCATCTGTCTGTGTCAGAAAGGAAGCATTTAAATATGCAAATCAGGTCAACCTGAAAAAAAGCTCCAGAATCAACCCCCCAAAAAAGAGTGCAGTCACTGAAAGTTCAGTGAGCTAATCTTTGGCGATGAAATGTTTATACCCAGCTCTGGCGACCACTGGCATCGACCTCCTGAAAGATGGGATTTGGTTTGTTACAGCAGAAAGAGAGACGTGTGATTTTGCATGATTTAGTCTTGTTCTGCTTCCCTGTTTGCCAAAATACTTTTTCGTCATCTCTCACTCATTAATTTTTTTAAAAATTGTTTTCACATTGGTCCTTTGATCAAGTTCATTCTCTGGCTTTCTGTTCTTCCCTCTCTTTCCTTCCCAGGCTCTCTCTGCTTTCTCCCTATAATTACTGTATATGACCGGCCTTCCAAGAGGGAACTTTCTTCAGAGATTAATAAACAATAGAGAGGAGAGTAAGCTTCAAAAGGTCTCCCCCACTTGCCCCAAAGAAGCTAAAAAGACAGCAGCATCTGCCTCTTCATTTGTTATGTAAGAAAATTCAGGGGACTACCAACTTTGACTAAAATGTTCTCTTTCCCTCCTCCCCCAGCACACATGGATTTAAAATCACCAATCAAATGGTTTCTTTTGAATTGCTTGGCATTAACCCTCCATGGAAAAAATGGCATTTTGTAATTTGTGACTGAATTGCCATCAGCCTATGTGTTCAATCATCCGGTGAGTGGATTGTTTCAGTAATAATCCAGTTTTGCCCATATGCTATCCAGAGAGAAGAGAGGATCTTATTTGCATCAGAATCAGAAAGTCATCTCACTGGGTGAGAGAAAACAATCAGACCGTTGATATAAGTCCATACAAATACCCAGACACGTGGATCTACCACCAGAATGGAGGTCTGGATGAAGACAGGCTGGTTACATACAGCCTTTCCCCAAATCCCAGCTAAAAGGACTGTCTTCCCTAAAACCCCCATAGCACTATTCTCAGTATTTGTCTTGAAGTCCTTAATTTTGTGCTCTGTAGAAGATGAATATGTATAAGCCTTTCTCATCTCCCTGACCTACTTACTAAGTGCTCTTCGGAGGCTGGGCTACTGTCCAATTCAGTTTTGTGTTCCTATACCATTCTGTACAAAGTGGAGGACTTATAAAACTTCATGGAATAAACGGCTTTTCTTTGAGGAACTTATCCCAAACTTGTTATTAGAAGAGCTTTAAATAATAGATGAGGGTTTGAGTCATCGCCACCAAGGTCTTGAAAGTCTGACGATCATAATACCATTTTAAATGCAAAAGATCTAATGAACCAGCAAGTTTCTGGGAAAGACTGTCAGAATTATTATCACTTTCCGTCAAAGACTTATTTTTTATTAGCAAAGAATTCAAATTTGGGTGATGAGCATGTGAAGACGGTTAAATACTTTAAGCTAGATAAAGAAAGAAAATAGGTTTCAATATATTTTAGATTTAAGATTTATTAATAACACCAACTGTTAATGATGGTTTTGCTTCAATCAATTCTATGGTTGCTATTTGTTTGAAAGGTATAAAAGAAAGGAGCCTTGAATCCCCAAGGCAATCTCAGAAGGAGGAGTCGTGTGTGCCAGAGGCCAGCTTCTTTATGGCACAAGAAGCCCACTTAGGAGCTTTGGGTAAGAAACACTGTCCTTAACCCCAGGTAGACACACAATTTTAACCTATAAGTACTTTTTATTTTCCTCAATTTTGCTGATGAATATGCCCTATTTAAACTTCAAACATAGAAAGAGGGGATCCCTGGGTGGCTCAGCGGTTTAGCGCCTGCCTTTGGCCCAGGGCGTGTCTCTGCCCTCCCTCTTTCCCTCCCTCTCTATCTCTGTGTGTCTCTCATGAATAAATAAAGAAAATCTTTAAAAAATAAATAAACTTCAAACATAGAAGGAAACCTAAAACTTTAGAATTTTCCTCCAGTCTAGGTCAATAGTATCTACATGCCCAAAGAGGTGTTTGCATGTTATTTTAACGATTTCTTTGCTCTTAATACTTGGAAAATATCTCAGTGATAATTTAAACACTTGCAACTGATCTTCAAGTCCATAGCACAGTTGGCATTTAAATGACTACTCGGGTTCCTTCTTAGTAGCTGATTGCTAAGACCTTATTAAACTCTTTCCTTTTCTTTGAAGAAGCAGAATAAGTTGATTGGGGACATCCAAATGTTACCAAAGCATCCTGATATACTGGGTGTGCTCCAAGTGACATCATATTACAACTCTCTCTAGGAATCCAGAAAACAATACCTGGCCTCATCTTGAGCATAAAGAGTTAAAACATACTTCTAGAAGTACAGGTGATACGTCCACTGCCTTCTCCCAGACAAGTACAATCCACCATCATCCAGCCTTGATACGGCTTTTCCCAGGTCTCTCCAACAACGTAGGAAGTCCCAGCAGCGTGATCAAAACATTTCTCCGCTGTAGGGAAATTTGGATGAAAAACAGGGGGGAAAAAAGGGTTATTTTGAATTGTGCAGTCTCCTTGTAATTTAAAGTATATTGTGTAAGCAAAAATCCAGCCACATTTTTTTTAAGTGGCACTCTGTTCAAAAAGAAGGGCACGCCCTGTAACTAAGCACACAGTAAGTAACCAAAGCGAAAGAAAGCTCAAGCCCAGCTGGCAGACAGAAATTCTATTCTCCTAATAAGTACATGGACTGCATATACTCAGCTAGCACCACTGTTCACACCAGTATTTCGGTGAAAACGATCTAGATATGTGTTCATCTGTGGGAAACTATGCACAATTCCAATCTTAATTATGAATGGGTTAAAAAAAAAAAGATGAGAAAGTTGTTTAAAATTTGATTCCTGCAAAAACAACTATAACACAAAGCAAAACAAAAGCCCTTGAATTCACGAATAAGAAGTAAACAGTGAAATTTATAGGCAGAAACTTAGATTTGTATTTATAGAGTTCAACTGAAGATTGAGGCCAAAAGAAGCTCAAAAATGTTTATTTTGAAAAAAAAAAAAAAAAAAAAACAAACTACCAAGGTGTGATAGAGCACACACAATATTGTTTCAGCCCAGCCTGTTCCAATATAGGAATGTGTCAAAAGTGCCATTCTTTTCCTTTTAACTAATTTACAACTTGGCCAAGGAGAAATCTGAGACCAAATATTAAACCAAAGAAATGACTTTTTTCTAAACCTTTCAATTCTATCTTGTGCTTTTGAAACAAAATTAAGACTTTTATCAATGATTTGCACTTTTTGATCTGGCTCCTTCAGGACCACAGATTATAAAATATTTCAGTATTTGAAATGAAATTTCCATTTCATTCTTTTTTGAATTGACATTCAGATCCCAGGTCCCCATGGGTTTTCACTTAACCCAACATTTTGACTCTGCCTCCCCACATCTCATTCATCCCTCAGAGTCACACACCTATGGGCTTGCAGGTCCATTCTCCTTTCCCATTACCGAGACAGACACACTCTAACATGTAACCACCAGTCTCATGTGGTCTCCTCCAGGTGTCACCGATCTTGTAGGACTGACCACCTTCATGGCACCGGTCTGTTCAAGACAAAAGGCAAATGTTAGAGAGAGAGAGAGAATATTAAAAGAAAGAGAGAAAAAGGAGAGGAGAGGAGAGGAGAGGAGAGGAGAGGAGAGGAGAGGAGAGGAGAGGAGAGGAGAAGAGAGGAGAGGAGAGGAGAGGAGAGAAGATTTCATATTCCATTTGGGTAGGTATTTAGGTTAGCCAAAGTAAGGACACAGAGAACACCTTGCCCATCAGAAGTAGGGGAAAACTTAACAGATCTGGCCACTTTGGGTTACTCAATTAAATGTCTTAATTTAAGCATGATGGGAAATCACACAGAAAACTGAATGGCAAGAAAAGAGGTCATAAATCCTGGTTCCTCACAGAGATCACAGGAAATTGGTCCTAGAGCAGAAAAGAAAGGCTGGCAGGCATGACCTCCACACACACACAGCAGGGTGAGCCCGACTGAATGACAAGGCCACATCACATTGGGCATAGCTGTCCAGCTTTCAGGAGTGGGAGAGCCCCCATTTTACCCGAAGACAAATATGTCATATTGGCACAAATCAAGTAGACGTATATACCTCGCAAGTAAGGCAATCTGGGTACCCTTCCAAGCTGTTAGGCATAGTGGCACATCCAAAGGCTGAATGTCCCCTCAACTATAAATGCTGTGGACCATTGAGTCTTAAGACTGCCAACAAACTTGAATAAACCCTAACGTTAAATATAGGAAAAGCTGATTGGGTCTGTTCACAAGGGACTGCTTTGTTCTTTTGGAGAGAAGCCTTTCAAGCAACTTATACTTAAAGGATGGATTAAACAAACGGAATACTTTACTGGAGCCTGTTGGTAACCCGGTGAATCATAGTGGAAAGACTGCCTTGGCTAAACTAGAATTGATGAGAGTCGACACAGTCCCCAAAGGTCTCTGGAAACACTAGTAGGCTTATCACTCCATCCTACCTTTGGGAATAGAGAGATTTGCTTCCTGGGTAAAAACTATAGGTCACAAAGCCACCAGACTGCATCTGTGAGATGCAAGAGGTCTCTGCCTCACAAGCAAGAAGAGCACACCCCACGGTGGCTAATTCACTCTTTGTGACCATCTTCCTAATCACTGAGGATGATCATTTCATCAGGCTGGCTTGAAGATGCCCAGGTAATATAAAATGGACAATTCCTCTAAGTATGTCTTAACTGAAATGGAACTCAAGAGATCCGGTTGGTACTCGTAACTCCACACAGGCTCAACACCATTTCCACCTGGGCACAGAGCCACCTTCCAGAAGCCCCGGAACCAGCCGGGTGACCACATCAGAGCAACTGGTCACGGTGAGGGGGGCGGGGGGGTAAACCAGTCATGCGTAACAGAAAGCGACAATGATGGTACTGGAGAAATTCACATATATGATATTTGAGCGTCTTTATGGAATGTCTTTCTTACTTGACATAAATGATATTTTAGCGTCATTTTACGGAATATCCTTCTTACTTGCAATGGTGCAGCTAATTCTTCCACGCCCAGCTCCGATGCACGTACAGTCCCAGATCATGGAGTCCTTAGGGCGCTCATAAGTGTCACCCACGCGGTAGGTGTTCCCCGTGTACTTGTCAAAGCAAGTCTCTTCAGCTGAGGAGAGAAGGAAAGTCCACGTGGGCCTCACGTATGTGAAAGCATTTCTATTCCACTAATCCCATCCAGAGAAACACTCACTCTTCCACCCTGAGTAGCATGGTACAACCGAAGAATGTGAAAACATTTAAATGGGAGATCTAGATTGTACCCCAGGCTTTAATGAAGCCTCAGCGTTTGAATTTTGACCAGTTCTCCCAATTTTCCGTAAATTAACTTCTATTGTAGAGGCTTCTCAGGCCCTTAGGAAAAAGCTGCTGGATTGTGAAGGAAGGCTCCAGATTCCGATCTCTGACTCAGCCAGCCAACCCAAGGTCCACGGAAAAGCAAACAATGTGAAGAGCCCCACCTCCCACCAGGCACTGTCATTTCTTAATCCTACTATTTCCATGTCAGCCTCACCAGTGCTCCTCTGTAGGAGTTGCCATGATTAACAAGAAACAGGACAACGGTCATAAAAGAACGAGAACTTTGAAGCAAGTGGTTAGTGGTTTTTTGGTAGCTGGCAAATCACTTTATAATATAGTGCCCAGAGAGTTTCCTGGCCCATAACCTTACAGTTGAAAATCTGAAATTCCTTTCTAATAAATTAAAATTTTATAAGTATTTTTTTTTTTTTTTGGACGGGGAACACAAAACCTTCCGTTTTCTCATCAACAACTTTGGGAGAATAAAACAAAAAGGAGACTCTAGGGACTACTTTGGGATACACGGGTTCTTTTGTTTTAAAGGTAGAAGTAACCTGTGAAAGGCAAATGGAAGCGGTTCTTAACACTTTCTAAAGAGGAAAAGACAGAAAATTGTACTGGGGAAAAGGTGTGTGTATTTTTATTACCAATGCTAAGTTTAATTAACAGGTACCAGTTCCCCATATACTAAAGGATTCCAACTGCCAGGCTCCCCCCCCACTTACGTTCAGGTTTACTCTCGCAGTTAAAGCCTCGGCTCCCTCCGTAACAGGTACAAACCAAGGCATTTCCCAGGTAGGTGCGCTCCCATTGTTGGTTTATCTGATAGTGTTTCCCATTGTCGTAACAGCCAGCTATAAAGGATTCAAGAAACAAAGTTATTCCATCTGCATCCCCCCTTTCTTCCCAAGTATGGAATTTTCTTGCACAACTAAATGGATGACACTGAGCGACAAACACAGAAAAATAACTCACTCATCAGAACATCAGAATTAGTATCCTGATAACAATATTCCACAAAAAAAATATAAGAAATTAGCTCCCGGAAGAGTCAACCACAATCTGCACACGTAGATATTTGGGTATTCCTTCCGCCCACCCCACCCTCCCTCCTCTTTTAACTTAGCTAAATGTTCTACAGTGATGTCATTTCCATCTGGCCAGGGGGCTACATCAAAGGAATGGGAACATTTTGGAAAGCAGATACCTGCAATCTCCTTTTAAAATATGCAAGGACCTTCAATGCTTTTGGGGTGGGGTGGGGTGGGGTAAGTCAAGAAGGACTTTACGCAGTTTCCGTTAGCCCAGGCTAGGGGAGGGTGTGTCTCTGCAAAGCTGGGAAAGTTGTTCCCATCCGTGTCCTTGGAGAAGGGGCCTGAGGGGCCCCCAAAGCGCTCTCAAGTTGGTTGGCAGCCCCACAGCCACCTAGGGCCCCCTCTCCCCCCATTCCCAGTTCAAAACTGCTCAGTTATTCAGTAACAAAGGGAGCCCGGAGCGCACGGACCGAGGGGTCCCGCCCGCAGGGAGCATGCAAAGGCCGCCCCGGCTCCCACGCGCTCCCGCCCACGCGCGCTGCAAACTTGGGCGCCAGGGGCGGGCGGCGCGCGGCGGTACTCACGCTTGCTCTGGCCGCCGGCCGCGGGGCCCTGGGGCTGCACGATCTGCTGCGCCTGCCGCCGGCCCCGGGCGGCCCCCGCCGGGCGCAGCGCGGCCCCCAGGGCGGGCACCGCGAGCAGCAGCAGCAGCCGCAGCCGCAGCCGGGCCCCCGGAGCCCCGAGCATCGCGAGCGCCGCGCGGACACGCGCTCAGCAGCGGGCGACAGGCCGCCGAGCCGGGCTCCGCGTGCGAGCTGCGGGGGGCGGGGCGGGGCGCGGGGGGCTCCCTGCGGGGCCGCCGAGGGCGCAGGGGCCGGGCGGGCCGGGGGGCGAGCAGAGGGCGGCACGGGAGGCGGCGGCGCTGCCCTCCTCCCCCTGCAGAGCGCAGCCGGCGCGGGCGGCCGAGCCCGGGGCGCCCGGGCTTATATGGGACGGTCCCCTCCCGCCCCCCGCCAGGCCCGGGGCGCCGCGGAGGAGGGACGCCCGGCCCCCGCCCCCCGCCCCCCTGCCCCCGCCCCCCTCCCCCTCCGCCCCCCCCCCGGCCGCCGCCGCCGCCGCCGCCGACCGCGCGCCCATTGGCCCGGGCCCCGGGTGACGTCAGGGGGGCTGTGGGTTCGCCGCGAACAAAAGAGATGCTGATCGCCCGCCAGGACCCGGGCCCGACAACTTTTTTTTCGGTTTCCTTTGCGGTCGTCAAACTTTCTCGGGGCTGGAGGGGGAGGGATGGGAAGCGGCTGGAAGGGGTAGGCGGCGAGGAAGGGGAGGGGCCGGGCGCGCGGGGGCCCCGCTCACCCCCCTCTTTTCCTGGGGGCTGCAGCGGGGTGGGGGGGGGTGAGGAGGAATCGCATCACCTCTGGAAAGGAAAAGGTGTGCTCGCGGGGGCGTACTTCGCGGGGAGGCAAGGCCGTCCAGGGCCACCTCCGTGCAGCTGCAGGGACGGGGCTGGCCCTCCTCCGGTTCCCCGCTTCCCTCCAAAGTGCACGACTTGGGACTCCCTTTCCTCGCGGCCGCGGCGCCGCGTCCAGGACCTCCCGCAAGCCTCCACCCCCTTCACCCCCGCGCCCCTGCATCCCCGCACCTCCTGCACCCCTGCAGCCTTGCACCCCTGGACTCCTGCACCCTTGCACCCCTGCAGCCTTGCACCCCTGGACTCCTGCACCCTTGCACCCCTGGACTCCTGCACCCCTGCACCCCGCACCCCCTGGACTCCTGCACCCCTGGACTCCTGCACCCTTGCACCCCTGCAGCCTTGCATCCTGGACTCCTGCACCCTTGCACCCCCGCACCCCGCACCCCCTGGACTCCTGCACCCCTGCACCCGGCCGGCGGCTGGGGAGCGCGGGAAGAAGCCAGCGTTCAAGGAGCTGCCACTAAGCATCTCCCATGAGTTTCCACTAAGTTCTCTGGGGGGCTGGGACGGTCTGGGAGAAATTCAGGGGAGACTTTTTTTTTTTTTTTTTTGCAAAAAGACAAAGGAGCAGTTTGCTTTTCAAAATGTGCAGGGAAGCCCGTCTTGGCTGCGGCTGGGGCGCCTGTTTCCACTCGAAGTGCAGTCAGTCGTGGACGACCTCAGCGCTGCCAAGTTGGACGGGCTGCGGGGGAGAAAGGGCTGCAAGTCGCTGCCCCCGTCCACCGGGCCCGTCACACCTGGAGACAGATCTCGTTGGGCTCCCCCAAAGCTAAGGCCATTTACAGCCTTCCTTCCCGGAGTCCCTTCCTCGCTTTGATTTGGCATTTTTGGGGGGTAGACATCAGTTTCATCACAGAGTGAATGCCCTTCCCCCGGCCCCTGCTGCCAACCCCCCCCCCAACCTTATATTTCAATTGTTATGTATTCCAAGAATGTGGAAGGTTCCCATTTAAAGTTTCTCCCTCTTTCCCTCTAAAGGCAGAGCTGAAAGACTCTAGCATTTAGCAACTCATCACATCAGACTGTTTTCAGACCAAGTCACACTTGCTTTAAAAGATCTTCAAAAAAAGGACTCTACAGTTTTCTTCCCCAAGCCCCAAGAGACCCCAACTCAAAGCTCTGCCCTCCAGTCGTGCTGGTGGTACCGACCTCTTGTTTGCTTTGAGAACCTATGAAAGCTACTGGCAAAATGTTTATTTCTGCAAGTACTTGTTTTCTCCAAAAGTTCCACCTCCGGTAACTGCCACGGGGTAAAGAACTCTATGGTCTATAAAATGCCCAACACATCAAAGACACAAAACTAACATTTGTTTTTGTTAACGCACAGATTAAAAAAAAAAAAAAAAACACAGCAAATATCGGTTCTTACAAACAGTGTAAAATAACTTCATGAGTAATCTTGGTGACCAACATTTCAAGTTGAGAGAGTGCCATGGATTTCCCCAAATTTAGAGTCCTGTCTGGGCTAGAGGTTTCTTTTTTTTTTTTTTTTTTTAATTTTTCTCATCATCATTTGACAAAGGAGTTTTCTCTTTCAACTATAAAAAGGCCCCTTGTAAAATTCCTAGTAAAGTTCTGGGAAGCCAGAGGGAAGGATACCTGGAAATCAGGCTGTAAGCAAGATAAACCCAAAGCTAAAGCTTTCTTAAAATACATAGATTCTGGGGGAAGGAAATAAGTGGTTAGACAAATATTTTGTCAACAAAAAGCATGAGAGTTTGATATATTTACTGTACTCAAAATACATTAGAATAACATGCATATGAGAGCTTGGGGGGAAAAGGACCGCCCTACATTTCAGAAGAAGCTTTTATATTTCAATCTTACTGAAAAATAATTTGTTTGAGGAAACCGTGTATCTCTTATAAATTATAAGCAAAAATATGAAAACATTTAACTGAATTTTGTGGGACTGTTTGGAAGTTTACCCTTTTACTTGAAATTTTTGGTTATTTTTCTTTACTTTGCACACAGAGACATTTCCTCAGTTAAGATAACAGGGCTTGCTTTGGTATTCTTTTATTATCAAAATCCCTGGTAACTCTGTAAGTCTATTATCTCCAACTGGAGAGATAATTAAATATTGAAGACCTCACTGACTCTGTTCTAACTCAGCTGATAATGCCTGGGATCCCAGACGCCCTTGCAGTTCTTAAGAATGCTGGGGACTCTTTGGACAGGGTGGGCTCTACAGTAGTAAGTAGCATCCTACCATATACTTGGGTTTAGTAGATAGATCCTTGGGTTTCTTTTTCTCCTGCAGGTTTGGAGAGGGAAGTGTGACAAGAGATAGAAAGTAAATTCATAGGGGGCTGGAGCGGGGCCCAGGAATGGACTGTAAATGGGCAGAAATCTTACTGGGGTGTGTGGGGGGGGATGAAAATAAATGTTCTAAAACTAGATTGTGATGGTAACTGCACAAATTGGTAAAGCGACTAAAAATCATGGAGTTGTACACTTCACATGGGTGAAGTTTTATGGTGCGTAAATTACACCTTGACAAAGTTGTGTTTTAAAAAATTGATCAAAAAGTCTTTTTGCTTGCACCTCTTCTGATTTTGTTTCAAGGACACAGTCCCAAGAGGCTGCAGCATGCACAAGGCAGCCTCCTTTCTTCGTTTTTTTTTTTTTTTTCTGAGAGGAAGCCTACCTTTAATAAGTAGCGGGTTCTTTCCTCTACCCCAGAAACCCCTTAGGAAACCCAGGATTTGTGGGATGGCATGTATGTTTCGAGACAGAACAAATCCTCACTTCGAACCGTGCCCTGTTTCTCCGTGGAAATGCCGTGGCGATGGGGCTCTCCCAGAATTTAGAACAACTCAAAATGTCAAGAACGAAAAGATGCACATGTCTGTGTGTGGGGAGGTGGTGAAGTTGTCATTTGGATGTTTCCTTAGGCAGGCGGTGATTGGGGATTATGAGCAATTATGAAATCTGAACTGAATTGACTTCATTAGTTGAAGATCATGGTTATGCACAAAAAGAATTTATCAGATCCAGTCATTTCAAGAGGATTGAAATTAAAACAATTTAAGGGCTAAATTTATTTTTTATTTATTTTTATTTTTTAAATTTTGTTAAGGGCTACATTTTAAAAGGCAGGGGTTTTTTTTCCAAGTGAAAATGAGTTTCCTTTAAGAGTAATACTCATATTGCAGACAATACCCTTTCGAGTTGAAACCCTGGCCTATTGAAAAAAAAAAAAACCTATCCCTGATAAGAAATAACTTCTGACCCAAAGTTTACTTTAAAGGAAGGTAGGCTGTTTTTTTTTTTTCTGAAAACCTTTGGCTTTTATCTTGTTCTTCATCTTTCTGGGTCTGGTTAGAAGGGAGGCCATTGACTAGTGACCTTTGGAACTTTCTGCCTTCAGAGCCCATAGTGTCTTTTTCTATTTCACGGCTTTCTACAGGAAGGAAGGCTGGATGGAGATAAATTGCAGCAGTTTTGTTTCTTTATCTTGATTGTATTTTTTTTTCCGCAGGAGATCCTTCCCATCTTCTTCCCTTGAAAGCGGCCAAGCTTGCAAAACTCCTACTGGCTAAACACAGGTGTGAGAAGGAAAAATAAACTGCCCCATGGGCAGCCCTCATGGGCAGCCTGTCTGAGCAGTTTGTCAGGGCGCCTACAACCAGGGGGGAAAATATGTGATAAGGGCTTTAAATTAGACCTTGAAAGCTAGCCAGTTTCCACTTCATAAGCATTTTGTTTATATTTTAAGTTACTTTATTATTTAATCAGCACTTTTAAAAGCCTTCATCTGTGCCCTTTGTTTTTTACCAGGAGCACTCTTTTCTCATTAAAGTAACTCCCAAAAGGCTTTTTTTTTTTTTGCAAAGGAGTCTAATTCATCCTGGAACACTTCACCAAAACTATGACAGAGAACGCTCAGCTTCCCAAGGTAGGTAACAGTTTCCGGGAGAATTTTTATTTTTGTGCATTGCTCCTTTTTCCGGTTTTACTTTTATTTTATATTGGTGGCTTTAAAGATTTGTTTCGAAAGGCTGAATTTTTTTGTTGTTGTTTTTGTTTTGTTTTTACAAACTTAAAATATTTTTTAAAACACGTCAAGGATTTCCACTCCTTAAATTATTTTCCATCCTTTTACATTCGTGTGCTTCTGGTATCTCATATGCAGCTAATCCTGAAGGTTGTGTCAGATGCTTAAAAATAACTGTACCCATTATCTCTTAAATAAACTTTCAAACCAATGAGAGTATTGCGATAATAGGTGGTCAATAGGTGCTCATTCTATCGACTCTTTTTAGTTGATTAATTAGTTATAACAAAGAGATTCAACTGAATTATAAAAGTGAAAGTCTAATTACATCTCTAAATCTATGCTGACCATTTTCTAGATAAATTTAAGATACTCTGTTATTAACTCTGAACATGAGATGCAACAGATAGATATTTAAGATCATTACTAAATTGGGGTGCCTGGCTGGCTCAGTCAGAAGAGTAGGTGATTCTTGATCTCCGGCTTGTGAGTTCGAGACTCATTCTGGGTGTAGATATTCCTTAAAAATAAAATCTCAAAAAAAAAAAAAAAAAAAAGGAAAGAAAATTTAAAAATCATTCCTGGGTCAAACATGGAAAACGAAGGCAAGCTCAAGTGCCAGCATCAGGTCATGGAGATTCCGGGCACCTGAAGAGAAATAATACATTTAGATTTCATTAAGTACTGAGCTAGACTCAGACTCTATAGTAAGTGCTTTTTTTTTTTTTTTTAATTCAACCATCAACAACAGTATGAAATAAATACTGTCCTCTGCTCAGTCACAAGGTCTGAAGCTTGGAATGATGTTTTATGAATCACCAGCCTGGTTGAAATTATGATACCACCTAATGATCCTCCTCTGGAACGAAGGTGTGGGCAAAGCAATGGGCTGGAGAATTTAGTGGCTGGTTGCTTCAGCAGGGGACAGATTTATTCAGAAGATGTCACACAGGACTCTGTAACCTGATACGTTACCGTTTGTCACCTGTGGTATCCAGGGCCATTCTTTTTGTGAACCAGTTTCCTTCAAACCGTCCAACTATGTTTGGATGTTCTGAATCGCACAAGGAGGACTGTTACCCCGGCCCCCCCAGCCTACAAGCATGCTGGAGCAGAGTCTCTGTCCTGTTTACTCTGTGTGCCCAGCACAAGGCACAAGGCACTATGGGGTAAGCACTTGGGATGATGAATGAAAGGAAGGAAGGCTAGATGATGAGAGCTCTCAAATTATTCACATTTGGGAATTATTTATCCAGCTGATCCCATTACTAAGTGCTCTGCATGTGCTATTTTAATTTATTGTCAAAGTAACTGCCAGAAATGGATATAAATAGCCCCAATTTTCTCTCTGAGGCTCAGAGAGTTTTGAAGCTGGTCCTTAAGCTTGTGCCATAAAGAGAGGGACAAAGCCGGGACATCAGTCAAGAGCTTCCTGACATAAAATCCATGCCCTTCACCATTCACCTCATTTAAGTTTTAAGAAATCTGGAAAATTCTTGGATGGTTACTTATTTTTCTGGTCCCCCCAGATCTCCATGCTGGTCCCCCTCCATCTCCTTCACGACCTTGTTCTGCCCCTGGGGGCTGACCCTTGGACTAGACGAAAGACTCCTCTGCTTCCTGGAGGCCTTGGTTTGAAACCTGCTCCCTCTCCGGGGCCACGGTTCTGATGGCCCCTGCCTCTCTCTAGAACATGCATTCTTGGAGGGTGAAAACTGGTTCTTGAGGTGTGGGTAGGGGTTAAAAAAAACACAAAAAAAACCAAACAACCCAACCCTACCTGATAAAATCTTATTTCTTCATTGGTAATTTTTATTTCATTAGGTAGAATTTGGATTAGATTTAATTTTTGGAGTGAGGCAGGTTGAGGTAGATGTAAGAACTATAAAGAAATGGCGGAGAACACTGGTCTGGAACCACATTGTCTGCCAGACTGATCTCTGAAGCTCCAGCCCTCACTGGCTCCCTCCTATGATGGCAGCCCTCAAAGTGACAAGACTTCACACCTTGCTGGGCCCTCGGGGTCTCAAACATCCCTTCATCCCTTGGCTGTACCCTTGCCTTTTTACCAGAGCCTTCACCAACGTCTTTCAGGGGGAAATTATTTGAATTCTGTTTCCTGATGAACTCTGACAATACAGATGCCAACAGTTTCTAACGATGACGAGAATAGTTCACATAAGTTATGGTTTAGGGGCACCTGGGTTGCTCAGTGGTGAGCGTCTGCCTTCGGCTCAGGGCGTGATCCTGGGGTCCTGGGATCGAGTCCTGCATCGGGCTCCCCACAGGGAGCCTGCTTCTCCCTCTGCCTGTGTCCCTGCCTCTCTCTCTGTGTCTCTCATGAATAAATTAATAAAATCTTAAATAAAAAAAAAGGTTTTTTTTAATATAAGTTGTAAATTATAGCCAAACAGATGTAGGGAACATGAATTCTTTTTCAAACTTAGCAAATAATATGACTTAGTGCTTTCTCCTTGTATTTCCCATGTCTTGGCTTTTTTTTTTTTTTTTTTCTGTTTCTCTCTCTGCTGAATACGTGCCCCTCAAATACTATATCTTTCCCAGAGCAAAATGCTCTGATGACTGGAACAAATGATCTAATGGCTATACAATTACAAAGAAAAGAAAACAAGATTTTATTTTTAGGTATGTATGCTTTAACTTCTTGACTCCCTTGGAAATTGACTTATCCACCAAGTAATTTGTTCATACAAAGAAGTTGGGATCAAGAGCCTTACCACCCCAGAAACAGAAACTGATCTTTAAAAGTCCCTCATGAATCTACAAATGTCATATATGTAAAAGCTAACGGTTTTTACACATTTCCCATATATGTAAAGATGAGTTTGGCTTTGAATACATTTAGATTCTGAAATAATTTAGCTGAGAGCTTGCAAAGTCAAGGAAAGTTTATTCGGATTGCTCTACTTTTGCAAGCAGTGAACTCCGAGGCCTTATCAATATTCAGTGTAGATTAATTCCTTACGCAGGAGCAAAACTTTCTTGGACAGATCTTACGGATCAGTGATCATTTATAGCCTTTCAGAGACTCTCCATCAAAAACACACAATAGTCTGTTATACTTTTCATCTTAAAATACAACATGGTATTTAGGAACACAATTTTTCATAAAACGTTTTGAAACATCCCGTATCGTGTTCTGCTGATGTTTCAGTTTACTCATCTTTTAAAAACTGAAGAACCCATTTATGTTTAGGTTAATTTGGAAACTAAAAGCAATTGTAGTATCTTTGTCAGCTCTGTGTGATTCATTACAGCTCATCTTAAAGATACTTGATCATTTATCCTCTCTTTTTTACAGCACAGTGGTCACATTTTTGTCAATATATACAAAATTCTTGAAGGATTCCTGATAGCTTACTCACTCACACATTCTATTGATTTTCCCATTTTCTTGGTCCAATTCAATTCTGAAGCAGAATAACCCAAATGTATACAGGCCCAAATTATAAATTCATTTCAGTTTGGAAGGGAGCAATACTAACCATGAATTCTAGTTAGAACATCACATTTGTTCTGATACTTTCTAACCTCTCCGAGGAAGTGAGTTTTTCAACTTAAGCACATGATATATCAAATTAGAAGATATTCTCCTTGACTTATGAAAATCTTTGTTTTTTCATTATGTTTCTTTTTTTTTTTTTTAAGACTGATTTATTTATTTGAAAGAGAGAGAAAGAAGCTCAAGTGTGCAAATGAGGGGGGCAGGGCAGAGGGAGAGAGAATATCTGAGCAGACTGCCGCTGAGGACTGAGCCCCAGGCGGTGGTGTTCCATCTCACAACCCATGAGATCAGGGCAAAACCAGGAGTCTGGATGCTTAACCGACTGAGCCACCCGGGTGCTCCCATTCTCTGTTCGTTATTAAATTTGTTTTTTAATTGTGGGCTAATTAAAATCACCTGAAGTTATGACCTAGACAACTGACTCTAATATTCCAGCAAACTGATTTTGGTTATTCTCAAATAATAACATTATTTAGAGAGCGCTATAATGAGAGAATTTTTAAAAATTTAAAAAAACATGGACAAACTGTTTTCTCTAAAATGTTCCTTTAAGATTTTTAACAGTTTAATGGTATAATTGACACATAATAAACTGCACATACTTGAGAGTACAATTTGATAAATGTTGGTCTGTGTGTACACTCAAGAAATGATCACCACGATTAAGATAGTGAACATATCCATCACCTTCAAAGGTTCCCCTATTCCCTTGGGAATCCCATCCTCCTGCCTCATCTATCCTCAGGTGACCACTAATTTGTTTTCTGTCACTATGGATGAGTTTGCATATTCTAGATTCTTATATAAACAGAGCCATACTGTGTGGAGATACATATCCACACACTGTATGGACATTCATACAAATGAATATATACACATATATTCATTCTTTCTATTACTAAATAGTATTCAATTAAATAAACTATGATGTATTTGCCTATTCATCTGCTGATGGACATTTGAGTGGTTTTTGATTACTAGAAATAGAAACCATAAAAAAATATTTGCATGTGAATGTTCTTCTTTTGGGTAAATGTTTAAGAGTGGAATGGCTGGATCATATCATAGGTATATTTTTTAACATCTTAAGAAAATCCCAAATGGTTTTCCAAGCCAGTTGTACCATTTTGCATTCCCACCAGCAATGTATGCAGACTGCAGTTTCTTAACATTCTTGTCAACACTTACAATGGTCCATCTTTTACATTTTAACCATTCTAATAAATATATAGTGACTTTATGATTTTAACTTGCATTTTCTTAATGACTAGTGATGTTAAGCATCTTTCAATGTGCTTATCTGCCATTTATATATCTTGTAAAATGGCTGTTCCAAATTTTTTCTCGTTTTTAAGTTGTATTTTTTGTTGTTGAGTTTTGAGAACTTTCTATGTATTCTAAGATACAAGTTATCAGATACATGCTTTGAAAATATTGTCTCATGGTGTATAACTTGTCTTTTTTTCTAC